>NC_051438.1:18093829-18094826 GCF_001649575.2 Kryptolebias marmoratus | reverse complement strand
TTTTTTTTTTTTTTTAGTTGCGTCCTGATCCACACTCCATACCAGTAGGTGGCGGTAATGCACCTATAAGTTGTTTGCCAACCGCCATAAAACCAAAAAAAAGAAGAAGAAGATCGTCCTGGAGTGCCCCTGCTTTCGAGAAATTACGGTAACCGCCCTCCTCCAACCAGGAAGTCCATTGTGTAGCGTTCTCGTAGCTATAGCACACGGACCGTGCGGCGCTCGTTTCAGACCCAATTCTCGGCCGCGTCAGATGAAAACATGTCCGCAAACATGCCGGGCGGCAGCATGAACATGGAGTCCCAGCTCCTGTCCGTCATGAACGTGCTGGTGAAGGCGGCGGTGGCGGAAATCATCCAGCTGTTCTCGGAGAGCTCGGAGACCCTCCGCCTGCATCTAACCCAGAGTCTGAAGGAGAACGAAAACCTGAGGATGAGGATGAAGGTGATGAGGAGTGAGCTGTTCTCCTTAAAGCTGCAAACCAGGACGAACCGACCGGCCAGCCGCTTCTCCTCCTTTAGGGGGACTATCCCCAAACCCCGGGCTAAGTCACAAGGTGAGGATACTTTGACGTAAGCAACCCTTTTAGTCCAGGAGCTGAACCACTCATGTAGAGCCGGCCTGAAGTTTTCTGAGGCCTTTAAGCAGAATTTGATTTGCCCCCCTCCTTCCTAAAGCTGTTGTCATCGTCTATAACGACGCTGAAGTTGGCATTAAATTCTAGCGTCGAATAGCTAAAGGGCGATTCCACCTAATTTTTCACTACCATCCGCGTCTTTAATTGATTCTAATTTAAAAACTACTGCACCTAGACACTTCAAACCTGGACTGGCATATTCCCCTCTTCCAGATAAATGAGTAAAACCATGATTGGGATGTGTGAAACCTTTCTCTGATTTGTGAAAACTCATTAAAGTTACATTTTCACCTGTTTTTGGCATCTGGATGGCACTACATCTGCTATAATTTAAAAACTACTGCACCTAGACACTTCAAA
>NC_051438.1:18085624-18092054 GCF_001649575.2 Kryptolebias marmoratus | reverse complement strand
TAGAACAGATGTAGTGCCATCCAGATGCCAAAAACAGGTGAAAATGTAACTTTAATGAGTTTTCACAAATCAGAGAAAGGTTTCACACATCCCAATCATGGTTTTACTCATTTATCTGGAAGAGGAGAATAATCCAGTCCAGGTTTGAAGTATCTAGGTGCAGTAGTTTTTAAATTAGAATCAATTAAAGACGCGGATGGTAGTGAAAAATTAGGTGGAATCGCCCTTTAGCTATTCGACGCTAGAATTTAATGCCAACTTCAGCGTCGTTCCTCTATAAGAAGTCAGCTCTCAGTCACTGCGTGACGAACATTAAGTCATTTTGTTCTCGCAGCTCCGCACAAGAACTGTTTCTCACATAGGTTTTTCGCCAAGTATTAAGTGATTTGTCAGAAGTTGTTGTGGGCGTGTTTATGCTGTAAAGCCGGTGAGCTTTAAGGGAGTCATTTTGCTTCTGCTGAGAAGCTGCTGTTGGAAAATCCAGTCGTCTTTCCAGCTGTTCCAGCAGGACCAAGGGCAGGAGAGCTGAGGAGCCGGCGGGGAGAAAACCTTTTTTACGCTGTAAGAGGAGGGAGGATAGTTTCCCGGGCGTTCTGAGCCGTGTGCATCGGGAACTATGACACGTGTGAGCGAAAACGAACGAATCGCAACCATGTGACCGCGGATCGACTTCTTGACTTCTTACGGAGTATGCCGGAGCCTTTAGTTTAAAATTACGTACATCTGGACCAAACAGACAGAACTCATCCTGCTCGGTTCTGGTCCTGTTTAGTGGGCGAACATCCCACCTACGCTCTGTCCTACTTTTCATCGCCTCTGTTAACACACAGGGTAGTGACAGATCTTCCTCCTCCTTCTCCTCCTCCATCTCTGCCAAACTTGGAAAAACCACACCTATATATGTTTTGAGCATGACGTGTCCTGCAGCGGGAGGGGTTGTCCCAGGAGTCCTGCTCCGTGTGTCTCGAGGACGATGGAAGGAAAAAGCCTAAGAAGTCCACAAGAAGTCAGGAAGTCGGTTCGTGGTCACACGGTTGCGACACCCGGCGTTAAAACACGATTCTTCTCGCCGGCTTCTCAGCTCTCCTGTCGTCGTAGAGAATTTTGCTTCCCTTACTGCGACCAGACGTGTTGATTAAACACCCTGAGGCAGTACGCGCAGTTTGGCGTTTGCAAATTTTAGTTGCACAATAACGAGCGAACAAAGGGAGCGTGTCCCAACGCTTCCCGGCTGAGGAGCACTTCCTCCCGGCCACCACAGCCACGAGGAGCCGCCTGTCTTAAACTCAAGTTCCTAAGTTTGGCTTGAACTTCTCGACGGAGCAGCAGAAGCAAAATGGCTCCATTAAAGCTCAGCGGCTTTTCCACATAAACAGCTTCTGACCAATTACACGCCACTTGGCGTAAACCCCCCATGAGACACAGTTCGACTCGGACCTTGAGTTGTGAGTGCCGGACGAAGCTGCTACGAGAACAAAATGACGCAACTTTCGTCTTGCGACCTCGACTGAGAGCCAACTTCATGACTCCTGGAGTTTGACGACAGCTTTAAGCCCGTTGTCCACTCCCCACCTCAGTATTGCTGTATTTTTAATTGCTCAAAGCTTAATTTAAATTGAAAAAATAAAAGAATTTCTTTTAGATTCTGATGAACTTCTGCAGCACCTTGCAGAGCTCAAACGTTAACAGTTAATATTCAGGTCAATAATTCACATTTCCCTCCTTGCTCTCGTAGTTGGAGCCGGTGGGTTACTGAATCACCCGGGTTAATGATCCGAATCCTCGCACTGAATCGGGACTCACGGGTCCGAGTGCTCAGGTCTCAGTTAAACCCGGATCCTCCGAGTCTGCCAGTTAGCGGGCCTGATGGCAAAAACAGATGAAACGCTGCGGATTCAGATGAGTCGGGTCACCGCCTCGGGTCAAAGACTCGCTGGAAAAAACAGCCGAGTCAGACGAGTCCCTTTCACAGACTTCTCTCCAGTCAGGGAATCCAAGTAATGAGTTATTTATTGTTATAAACAAGCGGTTACACACACTGATGTTCGTTTTGGGGCTGATATTTCTTATAACTTGCTACGATGACAATATATAAATCTATATTTAGTGTCAGTGCTATAAACTGACATGTTTTATTACAACACAACAAACCTATCGGTGCGTGGAATTATAAAATAAACACCTTTGATTAATGCACATGGCTTTCCTCGACAGAGTATCAGGGCCACTCAGAAGAAAATGAAAGGAGGAGGAAGTTTTGATTTTGAAGTTTTGAGAGTAAAGCGTAAACACCGACAGGAAAAAGTCACAATGCTGACAAAAGAGACTCCAGCCAGAGGAAGTGGAGCCCGCCGTGCTCCTGAACCCGACTGCGTTTGTCTCGTTCTTAGCCTGATGTTATTGCATCTGACGCTTACGGTCGCACTTTTACTGGGTTAACTGCGGTATTTTAGTCCTTTTTAGGTTGTGGTTTATGACCCTCGCCGCAGCGCAACTCGCAGAACTCGTTTCAGTCCTTCACAATAAGAGTCTCAAACACAAACATAAACGTACTCTCTGTAATCATGCGGCGTTTAGGAAAATAGCTGACATTATTGTTGTTAAGTAAAAAGGACACTGCAGCCTGGACCACCAGGAATAATGAGAAACCATGCGGATGATAAGTAACTATTATTATGAAAAAACAAAACAAAAACTAGCCCAAATCTGCATACCTTCTTGTCAGAAGTGTACTGTAGTTTAAATCACAAACTGCTTGAAATCCTGGTCCTTGAGGGCCACCATCCTGCACGTTTTCCTTGTTTCTCTGCACCAACACACCTGATTCAGGGGTTAAATCACCTCTTCATGTTCTGCAGAAGCCTGTTAATCACCCATTGTTTCAAATCATCTGTGTTGGAGCAGAGAAACAAATAAAACATGCAGGATGGAGGCCCCTCCAGGACCAAGGCTGCCCACCCCCTGGTCTGGACGGAGGCGGGCAAACAGGATAATCACACGAAAACAGGTTGTGGATTTTAAAAACTGGCCACATAAAACGCAGCCTCGTGGCTCGCTGGTTGCTCAGTCACGAACCCTCAGAGTTTAGCAAGACTCCAAACTGATAATTTCTTGCGGTTTTCCGTCTCCAGCTAGTCTCAAACAGTCACAGCCCAGAGAGATACTGCCTTTAGTCTGATTAATTCTCAGGGAAGGTCTGTACGGACTAATAAACAAAGAAATTACAACTTTTATTCAAACTCCTGACAGTTAGATATCGATGTAAATGTGATATAGCAATGTGTTTGTTTTTGTCAGTCGCAGAAAAAATAATAATCTTCTTTATGACTAGTCTGTGCTTTTAGTTTAGACATTATAATTTTCCTCTTTAACACTTCAGTATTTTTACTGCAGCCGCTCGTGCTTTCACTGAATTGACCACCAGAGGCTGACTTTGTGCTGTTGTAACACTTTATGTTAAAGTCTTGTCATTCACGGTGCTGCACGTTTGATCCGTCCGTTTTTCAACGTGACTATAAAACTGTTTTCCCCTCTTCCTGTTTCAGTTCTTATGAAGCCATCGGTGGCCGAAAAAACAGCTGGGGAAGCTGCGTCCATTGCTGCTAACGCCAACAAGACTTCCTCCTCCGCCGCTCAGGTGCAGGTCAGTAAAGTTTTATTTATTTATTTATTTTATACACAAACCCTTCCTGTTTGAAAAACGTCCTCGGTCTAATTGTTCCGTTTCAGTGTGCAGATGTGGAGAGCCCAGATGTCATCCTGATCAAAGATGAGGACGACGTCGGTGGGTGCAAGCCGGTCGTGGGTGAGTTGGTCTTTCCAGCGCTGCTTGTCGGCAGCTTCGCACACAAACCAGCAAAGATGAGCTCTTCAAAACTCTGCGAAGCCAGTAAATGACGGCGCAGTTTTCTCGTCTGTAGGTTCATCTTCAGTCAGCCCCCGTTTAGGCAACCGTGAGTTTTCTTGTCACGGTAGACTCAAAACAGATTACTGAGAAGTTCAAACCTCACAATGAAGCATGGTGGTGGCAGCATCATGCTGTGTCCCACTGGGAAGAGACCTGGGGGCAGACCCAGAACTCACAGAAGGGATTACGTATCCTCTCTGGCCTGGGAACGACTGAGGGGTGATCCTGGGGAGAAGGATGCCTGGGACCTGCCTACTGGACCTGTCAACTTTGCGACCCGACCACAGATAGGTGGTAGAAGGTGGATGGATGGGACTGGGAAACTGATTGAAGCTGAAGGAAAGACAAATGGAGTAAAACAGAGGAGGGAAAATGTTTGAGTCTTCCAGAGATGAGAGATCGGGTCTGAGGTTTCTTTTTCTTTAAGAATAGGAAAAAAAAAACTCTTGGCGATGTACCTGAAGAGACTTGTTGCTGCAGCTGCTTCAAGCTCTGGCTCCACAAAGTGTTGTTTTTATTTTACAGCCTGGTTCTGGCTTCAGATCGAATGAGCAAACGTTCACGTCTAAATTTACAGCTTTTAATGAATGCTGGCTCTGACAAACTTTACTTTCTGATTTTTGTTTTCAGGTCAGGAGAACTTTGGAGACGGCGGCATGCAGGACGGTGGCGCTGCAGAGGCTCAGGCGTTGGACGCGGTCGGTTCCTCCTGCCTGACGGACAGTGAGGAGCTGCGGATCGTGAGCGTCCACAGCGGAGGAGAAGCGGCTCTGCAGGGCGACGCCGACGCCCTCTTCTCCGCCTCCGAGCTCCAGGCTTTGAGCTCCCTGTCTGACCACGGCATCGCCCCGGACAGCCTCCTGAACTTCACCGCCGGTGCGAACGACAGAGCGCCGATGAGAGCGATGCAGGACGGCGGCGCTGAGACGGCGAGAGGCAGCCAGCTTGAAAGGAACCACTCCGCTCAGATGGGCCTGACGATACTGAATCCCACGCTAAAGCCGCCTGTGGTCGGCACGAACAGCCACGGGGCGCACGCCGGCCTCATCAGCCAGTTCTCCCAGCAGCAGCCGCTCTTCCCCCACGCGCCGAGCAAATCGCTGGACTGCAGCTTCTGCGGTGAGCGCTTCCACAGCCGCGAGGACCTGATCGTGCACCGGGCCGGCCACACGGGGGAGCCGCCCGTGCCCTGCTCGCTGTGCGGCAAGTCGTTCGTCAACAAGACCACGCTGAACATCCACATGCGCATCCACACGGGGGAGAAGCCGTACGCCTGCGCGCAGTGCGGCAAGCGCTTCACGCAGAACGGCAGCCTGAAGATCCACCTGAGGACTCACTCCGGGGAGAAGCCGTACGGGTGCAACCACTGCACGGCCAGCTTCAACAACCCCAGCAACCTGCGGCGGCACATGATCACACACAGCACCAACGCAGCGCTCTGATCAGAACTGTAGATTTTGTTTTCTTTGCACGATACGCTTTGTTTTTCTACAACGTACCTTTTAAGGGGAAATGCATTCATGGGGAATGCAGAATCTTCATCGTAGAGCGTTGCTTTCTTCCTTACTGCTTTAGAGGCGTCGTACTTTGTGAAAAGCAGACGAACGAACCCTTCACACAAAGATGGATGTGCACGTTTTAGTTAACCGCTAACTAGCAGCGCAGCAGGGTTGTTGTTGAAGGAGCTAACCAAACTGACGTTACCTGGATTACAGGTAATCAAAGAGCAGCTAATATGTTTGACTGAAGAGCAACATGGATAAAATATAATTTTTGCCATTCATTAGCTCTTTTCCTTCTATTATAATTGCAATTTTGAGCATTTTCAGGCAACTACTGCTAAAGATTTTACAAATAAGATACCCAGGTGAGCTAATTTTTCTTTATCTTAGCCAGAGAAATGATAGCTTTAGACTGAAACGTTTCAGTATTTTCTTAAAAAGCAGCAACTATAAAAGTTGTGTTACATAAACGGCTCTTCTTTACCAGAACCTCAAAGGCTGGTTGACGGATGTTCGATATATTTATTATCCACGTTTAATAAAGTTTGAGGTGCTATTTTGAAGTTGACTATCTAAACTAAATCAACGGATACTATTTGTAAAAAATAATCAGCTCAAAAGGAGCATTTTAACATTTCAGAAACTTCTTTGTGACCCCGGGAGGATCAGTGCTGTGAAGTATTCCTGTAAATCAGTCTTATTTTGAAAATACTGATTTCTCGCTGCAGCACTGCATTTCAACAGTAAATTAGGTTTAAAAATATGATGTCGTTCTAGATTACTGCAGGTTCTTGCATACATCTTCATATTTTCTTTGTAGGTTTCATGTTTTTTATATAGAAACTCTTAACGCTTTATATCTTCGTTTTGTTCTGAATAAAACGCTTAAAAGGTAAAGAGAACTTCCACGGCTCAATTTGCACCTGCAGGGAGCAGCACTGCTTCTGTTGCCAAATATTTGTTGTGTCTCAAAACTGAAAGAAGTGCTGTCGGGCGGGGGAGGGAGGGTGTGTGTGTGGGG
>NC_051438.1:18070107-18085588 GCF_001649575.2 Kryptolebias marmoratus | reverse complement strand
GGGGGTGGGGGGGTGGACTTTCAAGGAAACTGGGGGGGAAATTCCTGGCATTGTTCCTCTTTGTTTTTGGCCCACGCCGATGAGCTGTTTTCCAGGGTTCGGCTGTGTCACAAGTTTTTACAGGAGATCCTGAAAGAGAAACATTGAATTGGGAAATTGTGGAAAATGCCGTGTGAACGCTGAGTGGAGAAGCCGAAGCTTGAGTTAAAAGATGCAGAACAACATTTAAAGCCAAAACATTGTAACAAAAAGCTGTGTAAAGGAGAAAAATGCTAGCTAAAAGATAAAAGTGGCAAACAGCTTGCTAAGTTTTAAAAGGCTGGCTAAAAATAAAAGGGTATCTAAAAACTAAACATAGCAAAAAGCTAGCTTAAAGTAGCCAAAGAACTCACTTAGAGCTAAACATAGTACAGCTAAAAGGCCAGCTAGAAGCTAGAAACAGCAAAAAGGTAGCTTCAATTAACAAATGACTAACTAAAAGCTAAAAGTAGGATAAGTCTGTTGAAGCAGATTTCAAAGAGGATGTTTTTGCAGGAATCAAAGATAATTTTTTTTACATGAGGAAAATATTTGTAAAAAAATGAATAGCTTGATAAATGAGTAGTTAGACTGCAAAAAAGAGGTAAACAATAGTGTTGGTGCTGAATAAAAGTGTGGCTAAAAAAGTTTAATTGCCAGCTTTGATTAAAAGACTTAACTGTAAGTTTAAACAGCAAAAACATTAGTATTAGTCCATTTATAGCTGCGGTCAGTGCTGATTCAGGAAGGGCTTCCCCTTTTAAACCAAAGATCTTCTGATCAAACACATAATGTGACGGTCACTTGTTCAGGGTTTATGTCGGTGAGGAATGCTGTGACTTCCCCTCAAAACGCAGCTTCCGCTCGGACCATTGTTCTTGGGCAATCAATGAAATGACATCACTGTGCGCGACAGGCGGAAAACATAAGGGAGGAGATATAAAGGGTTAAAATCCCCCTCCTGCTACTTCCAGTTTGTGATTAAAGAGTTACACATCAGGGAGGCTGTGTTTTTTTATATAGAGGCAGAGGCCGAAGCACACGCCTACCTGCGCGACAGGATAAAATTCCGAGTGCGCGCGACATTACGGTAAATCTGGCCCCGCCCCTCCGGTTGAGAGAAAACCGTGATGTCGCTCCGCTTTTTACGAGCTTGACCCACGGGAGAGAAGGAGGGGGGCAACGGAGAGAGAGAGGAAAAACACTCGAATCGGAGCAGTCCGGATAGGGGTATCGGGACAGCTTTTTTCCCTCCCCGGAGCAGGTGAGCGAACCGATAAGACCTCGGCTGTGAAACGGGCATTCCTCCCGAACCCGTCCGCGGCTCTCTGGGTTCTCCGCAGCGCTGGCAAGGAGTGGTCACGGACTCGAACGCGACCACGGCTCTCTCTCGCGCTTAGCTGTCGTTAGTTAGCCAGCGATGCTAACGTGGAAGTTCGAGCCGCGCGACCTCTTTTGTTTTCCCGTTCCGCGGTTCGCGACGCCCCGAGAAGGCGCTCGGTGCCGATGGGTGTAACGGCATATGCCTCCGAACGCCGCTGTATTTTATTTTTTTGCGGTTGTTTCGCTGCTAGCAGCTAGGTCCGCCGTCGGCTCGGCTATGTGGGGTTATTGTGATGCTAACGTCGCAGGACAGCCGATCCAGGTCACAGACTGCCGAGCGAGCGTTCAAACCCATCCGAGCTGATTTAGCCGGGCAGCAGCGTTATCACACACACCGACTAAACTGAACCCTTTGTTCATGTGAGTCCACCTTTTTTTGTGTGCCTGCGTGCTTTGTTGACCGACCCACTTTCAATTGGTCCAGTGTTACGTTAGCAAACAATTCACAACTGTATTTGGTGGGATGCTAACAGCTAGCGGCTTCAGGTGGTTCACAGTGAAGTCGGGGCGGGTTGTGGTGTTATGTCCCCCCCCAACCTCCCTTTTTCACCATATTTCTGGGGAATATAAATAAGGGAGCGATATTGTGAATTTCGTGCGTGTGACTGTTTTCTGTCAGCCTTGTTTATTTTTTCAAAAACACCCCTGACACGAATGGTGGATGAGGTGCTTCTCGCGGCAGGGGTGCGGTTTTCGGTACAACACCGGTCCTGTAGCGTCACTTGGAGGACCGACCAGATATCAGAAGTAGGTTTAATTACTTGTTTAAAGAAGCCCCACCCAGGGGGCTCGGATTATTTTTGTTTTGTGAAGTTTTTTTTACCCTGTGTGTGCTCAGTCCCCCTCTATAAGGGTGGTGGTCTGTGTCACAGGAGCTGGGATTACTTTGTCAGGCTGGGAACCTGTTGGGTGGGGTCATGTGTGAACTTGTTTTTGTTGGGGAAAAAATAAAAGGCTTGGGTGGGGATAACTGTCAGCTTGATTGTGAACTAGCACCCCCCCCCTTCTCTCTCTTCCATGTAAACACTGGTTTCCTTCAGACACACGTCGTGGTTTAGAGACTTCCTTTTGGACTTAAGGTCTGTCCTGGTGTGTGTTTATCGAGCGTGTGTTTGAACTCTGTGCTCAGGTCTGATCTGATCCACCGCAGGTGCCTTCCACTAATGACACCAGACGCCCGCCCCGTCTCCACAGCGTGCCAGCGAATCGTCCGTTTTGACTGTCGGCAGATGTTCTGAACGCAGACAGGGAGTTGCGTCTGCTCTTTTTAAGGACCCCCGGGGTTAATCCGTGAAGAGCCAAAGCATTTGTGCACACACACACACGTGAACTTCACGTGTGTATGTGTCGAAAGGTGAGCGGATTAGCGGGGTAAAAGCTTCAATCCCATTAGGAGCCCTGCTCTGCTACGGCATGGCGCTGACTTGACATTGAACTACAGCGTTGGTTCGGTGGACGCTTGTGGACAGATGTGGGATTTTGACACCAAATCTGTTGTTTTAGAGGCAGCTGTTGCTCCTGAATGCAGGTGTAGGCACTCACTGGAGTTTAATAAAACTGGAATACAAAAGGCTTTATTGTGGGCTGCATGTGTACATGACCACAGATGCCTTCTGATGAGGTTAAGTGAGTCATGCTGAGTGATGAGCGGGGGGGATATCTGACTCGTGACGTGTCAGAGTTCAGTCAGATGTTGTTGACCTCAAGGCACAGGGCTTGTCCTTTTAAACTTCTGCTACTGTCGTGCTTTGAACAGCAGAGCATAACCTGCCCTCTTTGCACTCTTGTTCACTCAACTCTTTAGTACACACAGATGACCTGTTTTTTTTTTTTTTGGTAGGCGGTTTCATATTTTTGTAATGATTTCAGTCAAAAGTGTCGTTTAACGCTACGAATCTCATTTATTTAGTGAAATAACAATCACACTTGTTAGTTTCACCCAACTGTTTGCAGCATTTGAACAGAAATAATTATATTTATAGTGATTACTGTCAGAAAGTCTAAACATAGAATATTATAACTGAAGAAAAAGTAAAACAAAAATGTCTGCAAGTCTGTTTTAGACCCTGTAATCTTTGAATATTTGCCAAAAGGAGGTTTCAGAGGAGGCAATCAATCCCGACTTTAATACTGCTGATTGTGAAATCACACGATTCAGCCGTGAGAATTTAAGGCTGTCTTAAACTGATAGAAGTACAAATTATATTTAAAAAGGGAAAAAAAATGTGATCGAAGTGTTTGAAAGGTCATAAAAGCGGAACGGAAAGAGATGGAGAACTGTTTTTGTAAAAAAAAATGGGAAGTGGTTTGTGGTCGCATGATTATCGTAACGACTACAGGGGGGGAAATGCAGGCTAATGGAGGACGGCAACCACACCGCTGGTGGATTTATTTCAGATTATGTCCAAGAAGCTTGCGCTGCTTATATAATAGCCGCTCTGTTGTCGAAGCTTGTTTGTAGGGATTCAAAAACTCTCATCCGACGTCGGATCCATAACATCCTGTTACTCAGGAAGAGGGGAAAGGGGAAGGGGAGGCAGCATTGGGACAACACTGATTGTTTTCATTGTTCGACCAAAACTCGCCGCTGACTTCCAAGGCCAAAAGTAACAGCTGTAAGAGGAGGGCCCGGCCGAAGTCATTCCTGTGCAAAGAGCAGCAAAATCTAGCCCCCCTCACACAGGAGCATACACGCTGCCTCCCGTGTGTCCGTCGGTGTTATCTTTGCTCTCTCAGACTCTTTTCCACATTTGAGCCCGTTCTGTCAGCAGCACAAACTTCACATTGTTCCACCGGCCTCCCAGACTGACAGCTGCAACCCCCCCACCCTTCTACCCCTCCACCCTCTACCCCTAAACTACAGCCGCTCACACACTTACAAGAAAAAAATCTCACTCCCATCTACGCCTGCCAAGAAATAACAATCCGAGATGATAAATCATCTCGTAGGAATTTCATTTGTTGTTATTTGCGAAATAAGACTTTGTAGACATTTAATTTACTGTCTCGGCATGTAGTCTGTAATTATGGGAAACCGGTGGCTGGGATGACGTTCGGTTTGGTGTTATTTTTCCAGCTCTTGTCACAGTGACCGTGTAACTTGCCTTGAAATGTCCCAACATTAAACAGTGATATCTGAGCGATAACTAACCGGTGTTCCTAGCTTTTGCAGTGGATGGGTGGGTGGGCTGCTAAGTTGATCTGACCCGAGACAATTCAAGGAATGCGAGATTAGCCTTTTATCTTTTATTCAACAACCCCAAGCTTATCTCTGCTGCCTTTATTATCCCGTTTGCTCTCACATTCTGTTTGCCGCTTTGCTGTTTCACGCTGCCCGTCTCTGTCTGCGGTGGATAATGGCGGCCCTTTTTTTTTTTTTTTACCTGGCTGTGACCTTACATAGTCATGTGTTGATGTGTGTGGTTGGTGCAAGGCGGCAGGTGGTTATTCGTGCAGGTAGAACGTTATGACTCTGGGTGATGTCATGTCTTCCTGTTAGTCACGCTTTTTCCCGCATGCAAATCCTAGTTTTGATTCTGACATGTCTTTTTTTTTTTTCCTTGGGAAACCGTGTTGTAGCCACTCTTTGTTTTCTTATTATTCCATCCTACTCTCCTCCCCTATTTTTCACTGCAGCTGCCACACCCGAGCCGGTAACGTTTATTTGTTTTGTTTTTTTAAATCATCATTTTACAATGATTGCAGGAGCCCATGCAATCTTTAAGGCTTCATTTCATCTTTTTTTAAAATTTGAAATCAGTGAAACGATCGTAATAGGCTATCTTGTCGTGACATCACGTTTAACGTCTGGCTCGATTCTTCGGAAGGTGCTGGGGGGGGCTTGCACAATCCCGATGCAGGTGAAACTCTGAGTCACTCGTTGCCATCTCTTGAACTCATTAGGCCCGTGCTTGTCTCTCTGTTTGCACTTGTTAATGCTCAACCTGTCAGACGGGAGAACACCTGCTGCTTGAAGTGTAAATGCAGGTCCCTGTTTGTTCCCCAAACTCCTGTCAAAAGTCTGTCTCTGTTTGTTGGCCAAACGCGCAGGGAGAGAAATTGAGAAGCTGAAATCAAGCTTCCCCCTCCCCTGCCTCGTCCAACCGGTCAGGCAGGTGTGTGTGTGGCAATGCCTGGTTTACTCAGCCTTTAAAGCCAGAGTTGATGAAAAGCCAGTACGCTGCAGCTGAGCGTGTATCAACAGATAAGAGAGTCTGAGCGTCTCCACGGTCCACTTACTCGGCTCTGAAAGAACAATGTCTCTCTGAGCCAAGATAACGTGGGGAGTTGGAGTGGATTTGAGTTTGGGGAGAGAGCATCAGACTGATGGTGTTAGATTAGAGGCAGATAAGGAGAAAATGAGGTTAGGAAAAATAAAAAAAAGTACAACAAATCCTTGAGCTGATAGAACTTATGGTCCTCTGAGGTCATTGCTGTTGCTAAAAACCCTCCTTTTTTTCTTTATGCTGATGGTGGATTTTCTGAAGCTAAAAAGAAGCTGCAGGTTGGTCAGCTTCCCACATGTCGCCGCCGTGCGCGGGCCAATTTGCAGAGTAAATGCAGGGTGTGTCCGGCTGCTGGAGCTGACTGTGGGTCTGTTCCTTGCACCGCCTTTTCCTGCTCCCGGCGCAAACACGCCGCCGCCGTTTCGACACATACATGCGGTATTCTCACTGTGCTGCTGTTTTTCAACCTGAGGGGGGCCTTTGCCGAAATGTTCACCACCCTCACCCCACCACCACCACCACCAGCAGCCTCACTATCCTTGTCGTTCTCCTCCCTCCACCTGTCTCTCTCTCTGCAGTCTGTTTTCTGGGCTTGGTGGTTCAGAGGCCCTTTCCACACATGACCAACTAGAGCTCCGTCTCTGACCGCGGCGTGATCTCTCTCTCTCTGCTCTTTAACCGAACCACGCCCACAGGTGAAGGTGTGTATTTATTTTCTCTGAACAGAGCTCTTTTTCTGATGTTTCTCTTGTTTTAACCTAACAAGGAACATGCAATTCTTTCTAGATTTGCTGTGCTGCATTCAACTTCTTGTTTTTATTTTATTTTTTTAAATCATAGTAAGTCGTACAGCTGATGCTTCAAAGAACACGACGACCAAGGGCGTATTTTTCAGGATTAGATTGTCCTATCTATAGTTTTGTCAAATGAACATGAGGCAGAAAGGCGTATAAATTTGTGCTGTTTAAAAGAAAAAAAAAAAAAAAAGCTTTTTAGCATGAAGCCTAAGACAGTCAGAATCCCAGAGGATATATCCATGCACGCGTGCACCAAGTGGCTGTTTATTGATCTGCGCGATGTTAACAAATTAACTCGCTGCAATATTCATGATGAGTGCAGTAGCTGCGGTATGAAAGAATCGGAGCGATCATCGCTGCGCTCCACCTGACTCTTCATCTCTTCGCCGAGCTTGAGTGCGAAAAGCTGCGTCGTGTGGGTCTTTAAACCGTCAACGCTGCTGGTTTTCGGTAAACAAAGCAGAATTCTGGATTTTGTTTATTTCTGGGTTGCGTAACGTGGGCTCATTGGAAACGTATGATTCGAGCGTGACAGGCCTCATGAAGAATGCGCACTGTGCAAATAATCCAACTGTAATTCGGGGTGGGAGGGGTGGTTTCAGATGCGAGTTTCAGATAGCAGCACGTCTTTTAAAGCGACCCTCTTGTGTAATCCAGATACCGGCACAGATGACACCCAAGCCTCTGTTACCAGCAGGTCTTTCTCAGCTGATAAATCGGGACAGAATGAAGCTTCCTTTTCCAGTATCGGCCCCCCAAAACCTTGACCCGCCCAGCCCCGCTCCACTTTGTTTGAAGTATCTGTTCCTTGTTAGACACCCTCTCCCTGTGCTGTAGTGTGTGTTGGGTCTGTGCGGTTGTGTGTAACACCCCCCTCCCACCCCCTCTTCTCTCCCCTTGGGGCCGTGTAGTGTGTATGGAGCAGCGTGAGAACGCAGCGGCTCTGCTGGAGTCGGTCAGGGAGCAGGAGGTGCAGTTTGAACAGTTGACCCGGGCGCTGGAGGAGGAGAGGAGGAGAGTCGGCCTCCCCGCCACCAGCCCCTCGGCAGTGGGTCGCCACCTCCCTCACACACAGGTAACCCCCCGCCCCCCCAATGAACCCAAACAAATCGTGTCTAACATCTGCAGCTCCCGTCGTCTTTGTCTCCACCTCCCATTACTTCATGTATTCTTATTGGCATAAAACCTCATTTGGAGTTCATGCATCATGTTGTTTTCTCCCGACTTCCATCAATCATTGATCCCTTCGTCCTCGAGGTTCGTTTGTGTTTCAGTGTTGCATCATTGAGTCATTAGGTGTATCGGTGCATGCCTTCATAGATCCATCGTCACCAACATGCCCGAGACGGTCGTCGCACACTTCCTGCGTTATCTTACCATCACTCATGGGCTGCGCTCTTTAGCAGCCGTGCACTTCTTTTGTTGCTTCTTGTTTTTTTGGAATGCCATTCACTTTTCTTTCCGCTCCAGCATGCCAGTGAATGCAACACTCACCTGTCGAGCACGCTGACTCAGTCCTTCATGGAAACATGCATCGAATGTTTTCACTGCAGCCGTTTTTGACAACTTCCACTTGAAACTTCAGCTGCATGCTATGATTATCACAGCTGTATTAAATTTGTTTTTGTCAAGTAGCTCCACCTGTTCCTGTGTTGCCATTTTCTTTTAAAGCCTTTCTTGCTGTTTACAGTCATATGAAGTCATATTTAACAACCTAAATGGGTGCTATCCAAATTTCCTGCTGATGAATTCAAACGGTTGGTTTTCTCCGACTATGTGCAAAATTCAAACTATTCAAATTATTGCCAAAAGTAACAAAAAAAAAAAAGACTGGCTGTATTTGCTTTCAGAACATTTGATTATTTGTCTGTATTGTCTTTTAAGATTTGGGCCAAAAGACACAGTAATCAAAAACGTGTGAGCTCTGATACCATAAATAGTCAAATATGTGTTAACATATAACCTTTTTTTCCCCAAAAGTGTTTAATTTGCTTCTGTGATCTTCATTTTCACTTTTAGCATAGGTTTTTCTTCATATTTATTTTATTTTAAGATCAGTTTGTCTGAAAGTCTTAAAAACCTTGAACTCCGCTGATTAGTTTAGTTAAATAAATATTTACTGTTGCCTTTTATTATCTCTTGTAATTTTAACCTTCCTGGTAATCAAGTGAAGGAAAAATTTTGCTGCTTATGGACTAAATAAAAGAGACAAATTTCCATTACTCTTTTAGGCAAAACTTATTCTGAGATTGAGAATTTAAATGACATTTTTCTTGTTCCTGTTACACAAAATATTGTATTTTTCTTTGGATTATTTGCTGCTTAAAGGGCTTGCTGACGTAGATTATCCTTCTGAAGAGTCAGAAAAGACAAAACAAAAACATATAAAGGCCTAAAAGGCCACATATTTGTTTGTTTCATGGCCTTGTGCCTCGATGTATTATCAGTTGTACAGATATGCTCCAGCAGCAGTTCTAAATAAGTTTGTGTTATGGGAACGACTGTCTGCAGAGGAAGCATGCCCCTTCCAGCTATAAAGGCATGGTCTTCACTTCCTGTTACTTTTTAGCACCAGTCGTTCCTCTTTGTAAAACTAAAACGTTTTATTTTCTGAATCACTCTGACGGTAGAACTGATACTGAGAACGATGGCTGGACAAGATTTCAGACGTCGCATTTCACATGATGCAGCCGATATTTCAAAAAAAAAAAAGTTAAAGTTTCACAGTGTGGCAATCGCTGATTATGTAAGAGTTCGGCGCAGGAGGAGGAAGGGTGCAAGTATGACCGTCTGCATTCCAAAATGTTCATCTCTGCGTCTGGCGGTGATTCAGACCGTCGACATGCAAAGATGGTGTGGTCGGCACTGAATGTGCTTCGGCAGCAGTAATATCATCTGTGGGCTGGTTTTAAAATAAGTAGACAGAATTGGCTCCTGAGAGAAACGTCTCTTACCTTATTTGTATGTTTTGTTTCAGCAAAATTGTATTTATACAAAGTATTTTTGCACTTTTGTGGCTCAGTCTGGTCCTCCTCCTTTTATTTTAGAACGGGCGTTTAGGGGATGCAGACATAGAGCGTCTGAAACTGACTGACTCCTACATGAACGGCACACAGGTATGTTTGTTTATGGAGTTGGATTGTTTTGTTTTGTATTGTGGCGGGTGGGGGGAATGAAGCTGTTTACGTGTGCGGTGTGTATTACAGTACAGGATGGTGGACCCTGCACACGGCGCTCTCGACGAGAGCTACACACCAGAGGACGATTCCCAGGAGGCGCGCTCAGTCTTCTCTGAGGAGGGAACCACCCGGCGGACAGATAACGGGGTAGAGTGATGCTGCTCGTCTCGTACTTTCATTTCCCCTAACATATGATTTTTATAAAAACGCGTGCGTTGTGATCAACATAATGCTACATCTGTCCTGATCTCGCTGCCCGTCAGATGAAGAAACCGGTCTCGCGCACAGTTCTGCCCTCTCTGACGCTGTCCTTCGACGGGGGCTTGTCGCCTGGTATGGGTGTCTACAGCGCCACACTGGACCGTCCGTACAGGCCGTCAGTGCCAGGTGACTACCCCACCGCTACGGTTCCCAGAAACTACCACTACAGCCCTGTGGGAGGATATGAGGACTACCGTGGAGGGCCCCCGTCTGAAGCGTACACTAGTCTGAGCCGAGGGTCGCAGATGGATGAGCGTTACAGGTACGGGAGCGCGCTTTATTTATAAAATACCAACTGGATAGATTTAAACAAAACTCTCAGTAGGTAATCATCGGATGCTCATCTACGAGTGATTAACGTTTGGAGTCAGTTCAATTTAAAATGGCTGCTGTAGCATAGACAAAATTGATGATAACTCTGTCAGTTTTACAGATATTGAGCTACAGACTGGTGTGGTAGTAGCTGACAGTCTTTCACTACACGTACTCTGAGCACTAAGGGATCTCACAAGATCTATTAGAGATCACAAGGTTTGACCAAAATGGCTATAACGAACCTAAGTTTTTGGTTGTTAATGCTTTTGTCAGATTTGTACAAACGTTATGGAAACTCTAAGCTTTACTGGACGATTACAGGCATATTTTCCTCATTAAAACCCAAAAATAAGTCTACAATTCCCAGTAGTTACCTATAAAAGGACTTGTTCAGTGTTGCTGACCTAGTTTAATGTTTACCGTATTTCAGTTCCCAGTAAAGTGGTTACTGAAAGAGTGAAAGCAATAAACAGATGCTGTGGTTTGGTTATCTGTTGTTTCCTGGGGGTTTTTTTTTGTTTTTTTTTAAATGATTGGCCACATCTAAGACTGGCCTACGTGTGATGAGAGGGGTACAAGCCATAAAACCCACTTCCTAACCAGACCGAGAAGTATCAAATGGGTTTAAAGTCAAAAGGGGCAGGGTTGTGGAACTATCTAATTATTTATTACTGTCTGAAAGTGGAATGTATTCTTAGAAAGGAAAAAAAAGTACTTTGCTGACTTTAATCTCGTCCATTATGCCCGTCTTTCTTCAGGCCAGTTGACGGCTACAGAACTCTGGACTCTGGTTACCGGGCCCCCAGCCGTCAGCTGGACCCGTACGCAGCTCAGCCCCAGGTGAGCCGAGGGATGAGGGCTTTGGGCTCAGCGTTGGAGATGAGATATGGTCCCGGCCATTTTGGTATGGAGGGTGATCAGCACGGGTATGACGACTACAGCTTGGGGCCTCCACCTATGCACCCTGGCGGCTACGGCACCATGCCGCGGCTCGGGCCGGGACCAGGGGGAATGGACAGACGCAGGCTCAGGTAAAATGGCGTCCAGCTTTTTGATGCAGAATGCGTTCGGTGCCTCATCTGGGACGCTCCTAACTCTGCTGTCGCTCCACCTCCTGCTGCCGTTTACAGGAGCTTCGAGGACACTTTGGATGGGGACATGGGAGGAGTCAACCCTTACGCGTGGGGCGTTCCCATGACGATGGACAGGGGCAGCATGGCTTCGCTGGACAGCACATTAAGGAAGCCCCCTAACACTTCATGGAGACAGCCAGAACTGCCAGAGGTGATTGCCATGTTGAACTACCGTCTGGATCCCGTCAAGACAAACGCTGCTGCCTTCCTGCAGCATCTCACGTTCAAAAACGACAAGGTGAAGTCATCCTCACAGCTACATCATTCGTATTACACTACATTACATGCAAGTTTATTGGTTCTTCTGAACGTGTTTTTGAAGGAACTGTCCGATTGTATGTGCAGGTAAAGTCAGAAGTGCGTCGACTGAAGGGCATTCCAGCCTTGGTGTCATTGTTGGACCATCCCAGCAAAGAGGTCCATCATTCAGCCTGCGGCGCGCTGAAGAACATTTCATACGGGCGGGACGCGGATAACAAGATCGCTATTAAAAACTGCGACGGAGTACCCGCTCTGGTCAGGTTACTGAGGAAAACCCGTGACCAGGACCTCACCGACACCATCACAGGTATCGCCGCTCACTGGGTTCCTGTGAACACACAAAAAGGCCAACCGTTGATGTAGAAAAATAACAATATTACTCTTTTGTCCAGGCACCTTGTGGAACCTCTCCTCCCATGATTCGGTGAAGATGGAGATCGTGGACCACGCTCTTCATGCCCTGGCTGACGAGGTCGTCGTTCCTCACTCGGGCTGGGAGAAAGGCAGCAGCGGGGGAGAGGAGAGCATCAAACCCCGACATCTAGAGTGGGAGATCTCATTGACCAATACTGCTGGCTGCCTTAGGTATGGATCGGTGGATGGCAATAATAACAAAGGAAAATGGAGGCAGAGGAGCTTATTTTTCAGAAGAAAATGTGCCAATATGTTAACTTCCGCCCCCGTGTGTCCAACAGAAATGTGAGTTCAGAACGGACTGAAGCCAGGCGAAAGCTGAGAGAATGCACAGGGTTGGTGGACGCACTGATGTACATCGTCCAGTCTCAGATTAACCGCAAAGACGTGGATAATAAGGTAACGTTTCATTAGAGGCTGTTTTTGGCTTTTCTTACACATTATTCTTCAGCTCCTGTGCTTTACGAGTCCAAATCTTCACGTTTCTCTTCCTGTAGCTGGTGGAGAACTGCGTCTGCCTCCTGAGGAACCTGTCCTATCAGGTTCACCGTGAAGTCCCGGGCTGCGAGCGCTACGCGGAGCTGGCACCTCTCAACCAGGGCCCGGCCCAGGCGCACAAAGGGGGCTGCTTTGGCTCACGGAAGGGCAAAGGTCAGTGTCACAAGGTCCGCTGCGTTCGAGATATTTGCTGTTGAAAGACGGGCAGAGTTGCCGGTTTGTTTGAGCTTGCTGGTGGCGGAAGCACCTGTCGCTGTTTTTCTCACTTTACCACTGTTTCCCTCTCCTCCTCCTCCTCCTCCCACTCTCCTTCATCCCTTCCTCCCTCTCTCTCTCTCTCTCTCTCTGCTGTATATAGATGAATGGTTTTCCAAAGGTAAGATTTTCCTCTTGGCGTTCTCATGAATGTTCACAACCATCATCTATCTCACTAACAGGACAGTAAAGTTAGAGAAATGAGGCTTGCCATTTATGGGTTCACCTGCAGGAGAGCATGATCACGCTGCATGCTGACGGTGCTCGTTCCACTGACTGCATGCTCACATCTCAGAAACGATAGCGACAAACGAAATTCATTATCACTTCACCCAGCGCACCGTTATATCATCTGCTCTTATTTTATCATCATCATCATCTTTGTTTGCAGTGAAGAAAGATGAAGATGATGGAAGCGCTGATCAAATTGATATTCCAAAGAGGTCAACAACTGCCAAAGGTTTGTTTTTGTTATTAGCTTGCTCTTAGAATACAAATATAATTCAGAAAATATGAATTTTTAAAAATCTTTTTCTCCATTTTGAGCTCATTATGTCAGTATTGCTTTATATTATTATTTAAGAAACTGTCAGAACCTCTAAACTCTTCTCTTTTAGTCAAATTATTATATAAAGTTGTAGTTGAGTGGCCCACATCACTCTACCCAAATCTATATTTAAATCATGTAAAGGTGCACCATCAGTGGATGCAAATTCTTTTAGATAGACTTTAGAGTACCAAGTTGTCTCAGTGCTGCGTAATTATTCACTGTTATATAAAAAATGTTTGTCTTGGAGGAGGGACGGACTCATTCAAGACTCAGCTGGGAGAAGTTTGAGTTCTTTCCTGTTTTCAGCCCAGATGTCCATCAAACTCTGTAAATCCAAAGTAACAACCTTGTCTTTCTGGTGATGTCAGGTTATGAGCTGCTCTTTCAGCCGGAGGTGGTTCGTGTTTACACGTCGCTGCTCAAGGAGAGCAAGAACCCCTCGGTGCTCGAGGCTGCCGCTGGCGCGATCCAGAACCTGTGTGCTGGCCGATGGACTGTGAGTACTGTTTTTATTTTTATTTTCTTCTAGACAACATGAGTTCTGCTGTGTTATTTCCTCTCTCTTTCTGAATGAATTCTGAAATTACCCACAATCTTTATATTGAACCTGCTGTGAATGGGGCTAAATTCAACACCTGAACTGAGAAAGCTCCTTGGATGAGAAGCGAAACGTCTTCAGCTGCAGAACAGAACAGAAGTCCAGTTGTCCCTGTTTTAAACCTTTTTTTGTTTTGTTTTTTATTTACCACGTCTTTGATGACTGAGAATCTATGCAAGCAACACCCTAACGTTTGTTACTGCCTCTGTTTTTTTCCCAGTATGGTCGGTACATCAGGGGCACGGTGCGTCTGGAGAAGGGTCTCCCCATGATGATAGAACTCCTCGATCACGGCAACGATCGCGTGGTTCGGGCGATGTCTGGAGCATTGAGGAACCTCGCCATCGACAACAGAAACTGTGAACTCTTAGGTCAGACATTATTGTTTTTTTAAATTAATTGACGAGTATTGCCTTTTTGCTGTTAAACAAAATGAGCGCTTGCTCACTCGGCTCGTCTGTCCCCCGCAGGTTTGCATGCCGTGCCGCAGCTCGTGGCCAACCTGCCCGGAGGCCAGAACCAGCCTGCGCGGGCTCTGTCTGAGGAGACGGTGGTGTCTGTGCTGAGCACGCTCGCCGAGGTGTTGGGCAGCAACCTGGAGGCAGCAAAGACTCTCAGAGCTTCACAAGGCATCGAGAGGCTGGTGCTTATTAACAAGGATGGGTAAGTGTTGCCTGAACACAGACGCTAACAGCTTTTTTTTTTTTTTAATTGTTCTGGTTTATTTTTATGCTTTTTTTTTTTTCTTTTATCAGGTACATTTATTTTTTGATCCTGTGCTGTGAAGTTCAGCAGCTCTCAGGTGTTGGGGGGAAATGAACAGTCTGAGTGAGACGAATGCGTCTCTAATTGTGTGAAAACGTGCCTTTTGCAGCAAGCGCACGGGCCGCGAGGTGCGAGGAGCGGGTCAGGTGCTGCAGCTCGTTTGGGCCCACAAAGAGCTGCGCCGGCCGCTGGAGAAGGACGGCTGGAAGAAGTCGGACTTCATGGTCAACCTCAACCCCGGCGGCACCACCACCACCAACGGCCCGAACAACAGGCCTAATGGCACCTACGAGGACAGCACCACACCGCTCCTGGACAGAGGTACGGGAACCACCTGTACGCCCACATTTAAAGTCATTTTAGATTAATTTTAACTTTTTTCTTTTTAATTTTTCAGGAGAGAAGAGGGACGTGATTCCACTGAACGACTTAGGCCCTGGTCAGTTCATTTCTCCCTGCTGCTCTGTTTCTTGTTTTCTTCTGTTTAAAACCTGCTGAACTTCCTGACGGCTGTTTCTTATCTGCTCGCAGAGGCCTACTCTACACTGGACCAGAGGGAGAGGAGACACACTCTGGATGACGCCACAGACACTTTACAGGTACTTTGAATCTGCTCACAGTCACAGGCGCTGGCTTAACTGAACTAATCCCTAACCTGCACAGCTATCTGTAACTTTTAACCTCTCAGGTACTGACACTTGTCTCACATTCACTTCCTGTCCACCTTTTTTTTTGTTGTTTCTTCTTCTCTGGTTGTCTCTCAGCGAGGGGTGTATGGGGGCAGAAAGGGCTCCCTGCCTCTGTTGGACTCCTACGATGGTTAGCCCC
>NC_051438.1:18054006-18070016 GCF_001649575.2 Kryptolebias marmoratus | reverse complement strand
CCCCCCCCCCCCCCCTCTACCCCCCCTCTGCATGTAACAGCATGGTATGTCCAACTGACCTCTAATCCTGCATGTGCTCTATAAGCTGTGCTTCTCTCGTTGTTTAAAACTCCAGGCCCTCGAACGGGCTGTGTTTGGTTTATTGTGGTTTACGGTGGTGTACTGAAACAAAAGCAGAAGTCGACTCCGACGTTTATCTCTGTGACGCCCTGATGTTCTGTTCTGTACACGATGTTACAGTAGCCTGTAACGTGATCCTTGTGCGTCGTGCTCCCATGCAGTGTTTCAGCGTAGCTCGGAGAACAGACAGTAAATTCATAGGATGTTTGTTTTGTGTCGATGTCGTTCACGGGTGTTGTCACAATACCAGAACTTTTAACTGTATTCAAAAAAACAAATGCAGAATGTTTTTAAAAACCTTTTTTTTCTAAATTAGATTACACAAATTTTTCATGTGTTCTGAGTCAGAGTAGTTTGTTGGTTCTCAAAGCCAAACATGCTGAAATGAACACATTAATTCCCAGAAAATGTAGTTTTGAGGTTTATGTCATGATGTAAAATATGACAAATGAGCAGGATTTATGTAGCCGTAGCTGCAGAGTCTCATTAAAACCCACCTGCAGATTTGCACACCAACAAATGTTAAAACAATGCAGCCAGGTTTGTTTTTATTTCTATCTATTTGTAGATTTAAAGGTATGTTAGTTTGTTACATCCTTCCCACCCAGCCAACATTCAGAGCTGTGACTGATTTTGAGCACCCTCTTGTGGTGGATCATAAAATTACAACGTTGTAAAACATAATAAGACTGAACTTAAGACTGAAAATATATATATATATATATATATATATTTTATTTTTTTTTTTTTTGCTTTGGTTAAAGAAACAGTCATTTAGAGTAAGAACTGATTTCAGAATTTTCATTCTCAGTTTTTAGCAGTCACGCACAGATCAGTTTTCTTGGCTCTTTTTAAGGTTTCTTCACTGCCGTCGTTTCCTCCGTGAATTGGCGCCCAGCTGTGGTGCGTTCACGGACCGGGCGGCGCTGAACCTTTTTGGGGGACGTAGTTGCACCTTTTCTGGATTAATCCAGATTATTTTGTGATTAAAACTGTAATCGATAAAAATAATAAATCGAGTCAAAGGTAACGTGAGGCACAAAGACGTGAGCGACATCGGTGACGTGAAGTGAAGGCAGTGTCACCAAAGCAGGAACAAAAACCTCTTCATCTATGCAATTAATTAAAAAAAAAAGGGGGGGGGGGGCATCAAAAGTTTGGTATCTGTGACAGCACCGGTACTTTCCTTGTTATTTCGTTGTTAATCAGCTGCTCTCTCTGCCTGTTTTTAATCTGTGTGTCGCTCTCGCTTTCAGAAAAACTGATCGTGT
Organism: Kryptolebias marmoratus; assembly: GCF_001649575.2. Classification (NCBI taxonomy): domain Eukaryota; kingdom Metazoa; phylum Chordata; class Actinopteri; order Cyprinodontiformes; family Rivulidae; genus Kryptolebias; species Kryptolebias marmoratus. The sequence continues at coordinate 18,068,625 of NC_051438.1, read as the reverse complement.
GTATCACCCAGACCGAGCTGCTGCCGCCGCCGCCGCCGCCCTACCACTACTGAGGAGAGAAGACTCTGACAACAGACTGTTCCCCTCCTCCTCCTCCTCTTCCTCTTCCTCCTTTCTTGTCGCCACACGGACGGCATTGAAAAAAAAAAAACCCACGAAGCTCGGCTTCCAAAGAACGCGGCCGCGGGCGGAGGGTCTCGACGCGGCGCGCATGTACACACACACACACACACACACTTATTTCGTTCAATTGTAGCAGCAGAAATATATTCGGTTTATAAATTATAACTGTCTCCTGTAAAGGCAATCACCTTCGTTGACAATCATTTAACTCGTCTTTGTTTTTTTTTCTCCTTCCCCCCCTGTGCTACCGTCAAGTCCAAACCTTTTCATGGTCAAATTGTTGCTGTCAACACCTTCATCCCGATGACAGATTTTTGTATTTAGACGTGATGTAGGGTGTATACTGTATATAAAAAGGGACGGCTGCATTAGTTTTGGTTTGTTAATTTAAGCGTTGGGACGTTGGACGCACCGACGGGCTGCCCTGTAGATGGAGAACGTTTATATAGGAGGTATTTTCCTGTCTAGAGTTATTTTCTGTGGGATGAGCACAGACCTGAAAAGGCCCGTGTGTGCGTGTGTGTGTATTTGTCAAAAGCTAAACCTGTGGCTGTGTGTATTTTGTTTAAAAATGAATATGGACTTTGTTTTTTTTCTTTTGCCCCTCAGTTTGAGTGTCTTTGCGAGCACAGACCAGACACAAACTGTTACATGATTTATGACTGCTTTGTCTTGTTACATTTTTTTATTATGATTATGTTCCTGCTGCCTGACTTTTGTGTGTCATAGTTTAATTAAGTCTTCTTCTCAATTTGTTTTTGTTTTTTGTTTTTTTTTGGGGGGTCTGGATTTAGCAGATCTGTCCAGTACGTGTCCGACCGGTACTGAGATGTGAAGCTGTGAGCAAACACTACTACATTCAAACCACTAGAATCTAATCATTCCTATCTTGACTGTAAAACACACAGGTGTGTCATATTGTTTTATTGAAATTAAAAGATTTGGATTAAAAGTCTCGTTTGCCGCGTTTCGCATTGAAGACAAAGTTTGCAAGGCTTCTTCGCTCAGAGGGGGCTCAAGTTCTCGTCGCCGACGGATTTGGGAGATCTGACGTTTTCTGGATTTTTAAAATCCAGAGTTGGACAGAAGCACATTTTTTTATTTTTTTTTTTTGCTTTATTGTTTTGTACCTTGTTCCCTCTCTGTGTCTGGTTTGTGTTTTGTATTCTGGGGGCGTTTGTCTGTGGGTGAGAGCTTTATGCAATTTGTTCTCCTTTTTTTTTTTTTTTTTTCATCTTTTTACAGCCACACTTTTAAAGACAACAGAGACCTTTTTTTTTTTTTTTTTCTTTCTGAAACTCTTCACACATATAGTATATTTGTACTGTTGCCTATCCATGTAAAATGATGTACCATTCACACCTGCCTTGGCTCTGAGCAGTTGCTTTTTCAGTGACGTATGTAACTGGTAATACTGTTGTTTTTTTTGTTTTGTTTTTATATAAATAAAGATCTTTTCTTAGACAAGCTTCGGCAAAGTGTGACGTGGCTGGGAGTGGGCAATAAGGAAGGGGGATTTCTGTCACTAAACCTTTCTAATTAAAGAGGCAGTCCATCTTTGTAATTTCATCCCCTGGCGCTTGTCGGGGCAAGGGTTTCAGCTTGACGCCGTTTGATCTGCTGCTGCCGAACGCCGGCGTGCTTTATTAGGCTGAGCTCTTTTTAAGTGCGGCAATTATCGAGGCCTTCTGTCCAGGGAGGGGGATCGCTCATGTCGCCGAACTGCTTCGTCGCTTTTTCGTTCCCCCGACGTCCGATTCCCCTTCGCTTGTGTCGACTCTTCCCGACCCGACAGGCGGAGCGCCGACACAGTCTCCGGTTGCGTATCCACGGGGTGTTGGGTCGAGGTTGGAGGGGTTTCCTGAGGACGTGGAGCTGTCAAAGGGCGGGGGGGGGGTTCTTGTTGTTTCCAGTATGTGGCTCGTCTGAAATGCATCTCTGAACGGGGCCGAGAAGCAGCTGCTGGATCACGAGGACTTTAAGTGCATGTCAGCGTGTAAAAGTTTTGACATTAGTCATGCTAAGATGTGTAACATGTCATCCCGAGGGGGGCCGTATTAATTTGTCCAGACCTCGGATCGTCTGGGGTTTTAGCAACATGGCTGCGTTTATATCCAGATTAATCACTTTTACTTGTTTAGATGTTATATCTTGGTCCTGTTCTGCTCGAGGTCTGTGATGTGACCATAAAACTCCATGAAACTAGCTTATGCTAAGCTAAATGAAAAAAAAAAAACTTATTTGTATTATAATAAACATAGAGCGGTGATTGTTTACACTAAATTTAGGGGTTAGTTGCTGGCATGAATGGTGGCAGTGGCAGCTAGCTGTAGCAATTCTGGTACAGCCTAGTAAAACTTTTTTCTGCCAAAGAGTCTCATAATGCAAACTTGAGAATAGTATAAAAAAGATTTTTACATACTTGTATAAAATGTTTGACAGAGTAGCTTCAAGTCGGCCGCTCGGACTAGCCGTTAGCTCCTCAGTCTGACCAGAGGGTCCTTCAAAGAGCCATCTACTGCAGGTAAGATATTAATTGTTCTGCTTTGAACCGTGACATAAGAGGAAATCAGCGGCCCACCACCGGGATCATAAGTTAAAGCCACCTGATCCTGCAGCGGCGGCTATTTTTAAACAAATAACAATTTCAGGCCGTTTATACGCTGTCATTTCTTCACTTATCTCACCGTCCGGAACGTCCGGTCTCAGGTTACAGCTGAGATTTAAAAACAAGCGTGACTTTTTTTTTTTTTTTTGCATTACATATAAAATTTGAACCACTGATGTAAATAATAAACCCCCATCAAATATCTAATTGGGACTCTTCTGGCCTGTGTTCGATGTAGATTATGAAGTCTTGGAGCGACGCTGCCTGTTATGTGAAAACTCCGCAGTCATGGCTGTAATTTTAGAAGTGCAATAAACGGCATGACATGAACGTTCTGGAGCCGCCGCAGCACATTTCTGACATACGTGTGAGTCTCTGTTAGTCAGTGTGTGTGTAATATTTTAACCTGCACACACACACACACACACACACACACACTCTTAAAACTGAGACCACCATAAGTAGCACTCCCAGCCCTCCCTCTGCACCGGTGTCCTGTCACTGGATGTCAGATCTATTTCTGGTTCTCCTGCCGGTCTTCCTTTTTCTTCCCCCCTCTCTCTCTGTCTCTTCAGAGCTCTAAGAGAAGAAGAAGTCTTTAACTCAGCTTCACAATCAAGATATCTGAGGGTAAAAGCTGTTGGTGTGGGATGGTGGGTATTTAACGGGAATGTGTGAGTGGATTCGCCACAGAGCGACAGGAGCAGAGAAGCCACGCCACGAGGAGGCCAGGTCCGGTTTCAAGCCTCTTTCCTCGAAATCTCTCTGCCGGGTTTTTTCACGGAATGTGAGAACGAACAGACCCCGCTGAAGCCCTCGCAGCCGGAGAGAGGAGGAGCAGCCCTTGTAACTTCGGGTCCATTTGACCCGAAGGCCTCGGAAGCGTAACTCTGCAGCGTACAAGCCATGGAATCACCTGGGGTCCCCAGCCCGTCGTCGTCAAACTCAGGCGACGAGTCGGCGGACTGCACTCCGGCCCCGGATTCGTCCCGCCACACGACCCACGCCGGCAACCAGGGTGGCTTCAGCAGCCTGGGCTACGGGTTCGGCGTGGCCTGGCACCACCTGAGGCCCTTCCTGCCCTTCTTCCTCATCTGCTTCATGGTGGTGGCTCTGGTCTACCTGATGCAGGCCATCATCTACGGGGGGCCCTTCAAGGACCCGCTCTTCTTCGTCAAGTTCTACGAGCGGTGGCCCCGGCCGACGCCTCGCCCGCAGGAGCCAACGTCCCCGGCCAAGGTCCTCGGCACGGCTCCCTCGCCGTCGTTCGTCCGGGTCCTGGTGGGCCTGGTCAGGGTCAACGACACAGCGTGAGGCCAAAAAAAAGAGCCAACACCGTCGTCTTAAGGAGGAATCTCTCAGATTTCCCCAAAACTGCCCGCAGTTTGTTAAAGTTTACATGGACAAGCCAGAGGAACGTGTTTCGCCACAGGATACGACCAAAACAGAGCTGGATTCAATAAAAACCGGGTTATTTTTGAGTAAAGCAGCGATCTTATCCCACGTGTGGGAAGCAGTGTCGGCAGCATCGTGGCCCGTGTTGCTTCATCGGGGTGGTTTTTAGCATAAACGATGAATTCAGGCAAGTAAGTCTGGAAGGTAAAACATCCGTCAGTGGACTTCAGGGTGGTCAGAATGAACGTGGATAGAAATGCAGTTTTTTGTTTTCACACGGTTTCAGAGCGACACAGAAACTGATTCCTCCAGTCAGATGAGCAGGACTCATCAGGAGTTACTGGAAACCTTGATGCTTCTGCTGCTGCTGTTGTGCAAGAGGATCCCAGCAGAAACTGAAAGGAGGAACAATAATAATAAAAAGCGTTCACACACCTGGAAAATAATGAATCTGTGACGACAGAAATGCAACGTTTGATGAGAATTTTCACCTTTAAAGAGATATTTTTCTACTATTTTCAATGTGTATCAAAATGTAATGTTTTTTTTTAAAGCTGTGCTCATGGGGTAAACGGTGGATTTTATAAACCCCACAGATTATTATGGGATGTCAGCGGGAACCAGGAAGTGAAACTAAATAAAGAGCTTTGTTGAACGCCTTCATGGCCAAGTTAGAAAAACAACAAAAAAAGAACAAATGTTTTTTTTTTTGTATTTTTAAGCAATGTTTTTCCTGGTATGCAGTAAAGCACACATTAAAAAAATAAAACTTTTTGTTCATGTTTTTATCTTCATGAGTCCAACAGAAACAATCCACCTTATTGTTGTTTCAGTAAAAAAAAAAAATACAAAGATTCCTACTCTGCGACACCGTCTCAACACGCAAACGCCACTGTTAAGAAGCTTTGATAGATGGTTTGTTTTCTCAGATTCTATTATCTGTCTGCGGATTAAAAACTGTCTCTAAAACATAAAACATACCTCTCAGGAAGTCGTCTGTGAGCTGAAATTCTTTGCTGTGGCTACAGAAACAATTTATCATCCATCAGAAGTTTTTTTTTGTTTGTTTTATCACTTTTTTTTTAAACTAGTGGGACTGTTCAACATCCAAACATTCACATAACTTGTACATCTATCATCAGTACTATAAAAGATCTGTCTACAAATGATTAGAGTTCTGCTAAACGATACCACAGTTAACTGGAAGATAAGAAAAAAATCATATTATGTTTTGTCATATCATCTATCTGCAACGTATCTGAGGTCAGTCTTTTGTGTAACATTTCAAAATCATCATGTTTTCATTTATTTTTATATCTTTCTTTCAGTTAAAGACGAGATAAACTTTGTTGCAGTAGAAAATAATTAAATTAGGTCACTGAAATGAACGCAACGTTTGATGGTCAACTCTGAAAGTTTCTATATATTGGGTTAGTTTAATTTAGTTTTGGGAAGCTGCCACCGTCAGTTAAAGAGTAACAACACAGCACAATTTGTGACTATAAGAATAAATTGTTTTGTAAGTAACACTGCCTTGTTGCTCATTTGTACATGAAGTTTGTGTGAGCCTTATATTTAGATTACATTACTTGATTGAATATTTGTTGGATTGGTTAGTTTATCTCAAACATGGTAGGAAAAAAGTAATAGGAAATAATATTATTAATATTCAAATAAATGAACAACAGAAATTGCACAGTATTTACAAAAGAACAATTCCATGTCATGTCCAAAACGGAGCAGGAAGAACTATAAATTTTAAAATTTTACTCTAGGCCTAAAACCGCAGTAATGATGTTGGTATATATAGTTTTATGTTGGCGTGTTTCTATGATTTTATGTTATATAAACACTGACTTACAAATAAACGGTTATCTATCTGTTACATTTAGTTGACATAAAATAAGAGCTTCCATTTTCTTTCAGCAAAAACACGGACATAAACTTGTACAGCACCGATTGAGTAGTTCAAAATAAAGACAAAAAACGAAGTAGGAAACACCGTGAATGCTCTTGGTTTTACTCCGGTCTTCTTCATCTTTGGCTTCAAGCAGCGCGCCTCTGTCGCCCCCTCGCGGCGAAGCGGGCAACTACAACGCCCCGCTCCCGCTACGCTGGCGACCAGCGGACCTGCAGCTGACCTCTCTGACCCACACAAGAAAAAAACAACAACAAACTAACCAAAACAACCGAAAATATAGATATGATTATAGAATCATTATAAAAAGCATCACTGTTTAGTTTTAAAGAGAGATGCTCCGAGCCTCGCAGACGGTGAGTGCAGGCGGCACCTGCCCCGCGTTTCCCTGCAGCCTCGGGTTAGCCTGCGTGGAAAAGCGGGTTTTAAACGAACAAGGAGCGTGGGGAAAGTGTTTTAAATTAAGCCCTATGTTGTTTGCGACGTGCTAACTCACAGCAGACTTGTCGTGATTGTTTTAAACAAGGTTAATGTTGTGTTTTTTTGGTGGGCCGTGGTTAGCCTGCAGCTAGCCTGCGATGATAATCCGCAGGCTTCCTTTGATCTCAGCCGCGCGAGACTGTTTTTTTAATCTTAATTAGCTTAGCATAAAGTTTAAAACATCATATTTAAAGTACAGAAAAACAACACAAACAGGAGAGCAATAAGTAGTCCTGCAAGAGTCAGAGCATTTAATCCAAAATGTGTACATGTATGGATGTGTTATGATTTAAAAATAAAGAGTTTATTTGAAAAAAGAGAAATTACAGATAAAAATATATAAAACTTTTTTAAGCGTGCAGCTGTTGCATTAAATTCCAACATAACTGTGATAATCTAAGCTGATTAAAAATGCCCATGTGAACAGAAGCAAAATAAATTGTTAAAATATTACCAGTGGTTTAGTTATGGTTGCCACGGTAATCACACACCTGTGTCTCTCGCTCCCTGACTGCAGACTTGGCTCAACCTGTTTCACTAAAATCCAATTTTTTTTCCCAGATTTTGCCCTGTTGTGTGACAAACCAAAAGTCAGTGGCTCCCTGTAAATAAACTGGATAAAAAAAATATATATTTTGAACTCTTCCATTTTATTCGTAGCGCTTTAGCATAGCTGTCAGTGCAGAAAAGAACTGAATTAGGACTAAAAACTGTGACAGTTCTAAGCATAAATGAGATTAGATTTGATTTTTTCCCCCGTATGACTCTCCGCAGAGCAGGAGTCTCAATAATCTCTTTTTAAAGATTTATAAATCCTCTTGGTTTGACGTGGTGCAACTTCGAGGTCTCGCCTGTGGAGGTTCACCTTCGCTGTCTGCTCCTTTCAGCTCTCGCTTGAAGTGGATGGAGACATGTGGTGCTACCAGAAGCCAGGCTTCGAAGCCATCCTCCTCGCCGAGCTGCAGAGGCAGCAGCAGCGCAGCCAGTTCTGCGACACGTTGCTCAAAGCGGGAGGTAAAAGTTGGTGAAGTCGTTTATTCGTGGTCACAGGTGAGAGGCTGTCTCGTCCTAACACGCCATAAACTCTGTCGTACGTCCCCCTTTAGGTGTGTCGGTGCCAGCGCACAGTTGCGTTCTTTCAGCGATCAGTCCCCACTTGTCCTCGGCTCTGTCCTCCTTGCCGGCGCCCCCTGCGGGACAGAGCCGCCTCCTGGAGTTCGGCGCCCTGGGCGCCTGCGCCCTGCTGCACGTCGTCAGGCTCCTTTACTCCGGAGAAATGGCCGGGGAGGGGGAAAACGAGAAGTGGCAGGCCGTCCACGCCGCCGCCAAGCTGGGCATCGGCGGGCTGGTGGAGGTGAATAAAGGAGGAAGCAGAGGAGGAGGAGGAGGAACGGAGGGCCAGTACAAGGAGGTGGGAGTCCAAACGGAGGAAACTGAGGGAGGACGCAGCAGGTGGAGAAGAGAGGTGAGGGACGGGAGCACCTACCTGTGTAAGGAGACGCTGTCAGGTGGCGGGAAAGACATCTGGACTCAAACGGAAGAGATGCAGATGGCCCCGCCTCCCCCAGCCCACCAGGCTGTCCCCTTTGAGACGATCGATATGGGCACCTTCCAGAGTTTAGGACAGGCAGAGTCTCAGTTTGTCCCCATCACCATCGTCTACCCTCCAAGTGAAGACCACACGATCCACGTGTCCTCCGCCGCTTCAGCCTGTGTCCAGGACGCAGCGGGGTGCGCACCCGCGGCTGCCGTGGCCCCGCCCCTCCCTCATTACCCCAGACAGACGGAGCCTCAGAGCTGCTGGGCCAGCCCCCAAGGAGCGGGTGGAGACGAGGAGTGGGAGGACGAACAGATCCAACAGTTCGAGGGCAACATCGCCGGATTCATCAACTACTTCCTGGACCCGAAAACCGCGCAAGGCCCCCGAGGGGGGAGGAGGAGAGCTGGGAGGAGGCCGCGGGGCGCCCGGGGAGCCGGGACGGGCCAGCGGAGAGCCAGGAGACCCCGAGGAAGACCACCGGGGAGGGGCCGCCGGGGGTTCACAAACAGGGTGGACACCCAGGAGGCGGGGGCAGGCGAGCTGCAGAAGCAGTTCCTGCACAGGTGGGGGGTGAGGACCCCCAGGACGGGGCGGGGCGGAGGAGCCATTGGCAGGAAGCTGTTCCTGAAGGACAGGGAGGTCCCGCAGCCCGCCAGGAGGGGCCCGCGAAGGAGGGGCCGCGGTAAGGCGACGGAGGGCAGCCAGAGCCGGGACGTGGCGTTCCGCGGCGAGGGAGGGGGCGGAAACACCCAGCAGGAACAGGAAACCCCGCCGGAGCAGGTGAGCGGACGCAGCGGTTCTGAACTCGTCCACTGTTTAAACGGAGACATGTCACATGACACGTGCTCGACTCGGCTTTGGGTTTTAGTTCTTTCCTCCATCATCATCGCTGCGCTCCTCTGTCTGATTCCAGGTCAGCCTTCCTGTTGCCAGAGACCGACGTTCCCGAGAAACTCCGGTTTCCTTTCCCGCCCCATCCAAGCAGATCCGCTGCGGTCCACCTTTACCTGCCCCCAGCCTGTCTCTGTCTCTTACCCAGGGTTCACCCGCCACCACCGCAGCGTCGCCCATCCTCTGCATCACCCGCCTCCCTCCTCCTCCTCCTCCGGCGCCCCCACCTCACCAGGACCAGCCGGAGCACATCGACCGCCTTCTGGAGGAAGTCATGATGGGGCTCGATATTCTACCGAAGAACGACGACGGCGGCGATGCAGCTGCGCCGCCAGGGTGTGATCGTCCAGGAGACAGCGGCGCGTTCAGCTCTCCCGACAGCAGCCAAAGCCAACGCCAGGGTCAGGCGGCCGACGCTGGCGCCGACGTCCCCGTCCTGCAGCAGCAGTGTGAGGGGGAGCTCAGCGAGATGCTGGAGACCTTCCTGCAGTCCTTCGAGCAGCACGTCAGGGAGGACAGTGAGACGGGGGACAGGGGTTCCTCAGAGGCCGCTCCGCCGCACACTCAGAGCGAGAGCCCTCACGCCCGGCGCCCGCAGAGCAAAGACACGCCGAGACAAGACGAGCGCCCGGAGACGTCCGAACGGCCGAGCAACGGATCTGAGTCACGGAAGGCCTCGGCCGACCGCGCCGCTTCCTCCGAACACGCCGAGAAAACTGAGAGGAAGGCCAGAGCCAGGCGGCCGAAGAGGAGGAGAGGAACCCAGTATCTGTTCTGGTTAGAGAAGAAGAGGGTGAGGAGGACCGTGTCTTCAGGACCGGTCTCGGACCGGCAGGTACCGGAGGCAGAACCACAGAGGGGAGGTCCACAGCCGGGACAAAACTGTCTGCAAGACAAGGTGACGAACTTCTCTGATCCGTTTCTGCTGCAAGGTTCAGAGTCTCTGGTCCAGACCTCCGTCTGAGTCAAGACCTGAGTCTGAGTCCCAGGTCCAGACCTGAGTCCCAGGTCCAGACCCAAGTCTGAGTCAAGACCTGAGTCCCAGGTCCAGACCTGACCTCAGACCCAGGTCCAGACCTGAGTCCCTGGTCCAGACCTGAGTCTGAGTCAAGACCTGAGTCCAATGTGGATGAACCTGAATGATGTCAGCAACTTCAAATGTAACAACTGTTTTTGTTTTTATTTATTTCCTTGTGTCCCTCACAAACCAAGACCCGTGTGTCGACAGCTAAAAGCTCACGAAGCGGCTCTTCTGGGAAAAACCATGACGAACATTGGAGGACAAAGACCTACCCAATCAGGAGCAGGCTCAGAGAGGCGCCCGTTGCGGTAAGTTTGAGCCCTATGCGTCCTGAAACGTGCGCTTTGGGACAGGAAGTGACCCATCAGCTGTTTCCTGTAGCCCGATTTAAACTGATTGCAGATGAACAGATGAATCCACTGTCGCTTCTTTTACTTTTCAGGACATTGCGGCCCTTCTTGTGGCCCCGCTGACATCGGGCCGGTCCAAAGGGCGCGGCGGGTCCAGGACAAACAGGGAACGTCTCGGCTCATCGAACGGCGATACCGCAGCGGCGCCGGTTCACCCGCAGCCGGCAGACTCCCGCCCCGCGGAGGACCAATCTGAGGCGAACCAAGAGGGAAATGAAGACGATGGGACGGCGCAGCCACGGGAAGAGGCAGAGCGACCTACAGGAAGTGGACAAAAGAGGTCCAGCGAGGACACGAGTGAGGAGGCGGCCACGAGCAAGAGGGTTCGCTCCGACGGAGGAACAGCCGGCGAAACCTTGGCGCCGCAGCGAGAGGAGGCGGTCGACGTGGAAACGACTTCACCGACCAGCTTGTGTCGTCAAGGAACAAAACAAGAGGATGAACCGTTCAGGAAGGAAGGTTCAGCAGGCGGCGAGGTGGGGAGCGGCGGCGACGAGGAGATCGACGTGGAAGGGGACGAGGAGGACGCCGAGACTCTGAGAGGCGACGCAGACCACAGCCGTCCGGCCGTCTCACCCGCTCGTCCCGCCAAAGGGGCTGGGAGTAACGAAGAAGACTCGGACGAGGACATCGACGTGATCGGAGGTTCGGGTCCGGCCCCCGATCCGGTCGTCATCAGCTGGACCGAGTCCTCGGAGAACGGGGAAGAGGACGAAGGCGAGGACGAAGGCGAGGACGGAGGCGAGGAAGTCGACGTCGTCGGCGAAAGGATGGACTGCATTTCTTCGTTTTTCTTCGCTGCCGTGAGGACAAACGAGCTCGGTTACGGAGAACGCCAAACCAAGGCGCTGTCCCGTTAGCTCGCCGCCTGGCTGAACCTTTTAGTTGTTTCTTAAATCACCCAGAAGCCTCGTCAGGACTCGTCCGACTCGGCAGACAGTGAAACTAAAAACACGGGATCGTTGAAAAGCAGCAATAATTTTCTATTTTTTACCAAGGGGCTTTTTGTTCCTTTAAAGGATCCACACATTTGCTCTGCTGCTGTCAGACGTGCTCTAAAGAGCATTAAAACCTTCGTTCGGTAGTTTCGGCTCTTTCGGTGAGTAAAACGCATCTAAAGCCAAACTTGGCTGTGATTATTTAAAGTTGATTTATCTTGAATGTTTTACCAATAATTTGACGAAGTTCCAGTTTCTGTTAGCATGCGGCATGTGTTCGGTAGGGTTTGTTTTAACTGTAAACCAGTTTTAATGCCCCCAAAAAACCCAAATAATCAGGTTTTGTGGCATTCAGAGTGATCAGGAGTGTTTTATTCGTTGTACATAAACATAACTGATAATGTTGTCTGTTTTAGGAGACCTTGTTTTAATCATTCGTTCGTGTTCGGCAGCGTCTGGCGTGCCGCTTTTTTTTTTATAATCTGATTTTGATAATAAAGATTTCTCTCCTTTTTTCCCTTTTTTTAGTTTCTACTCTTCAGTCGTCCTCTCAATCCTCTTCGGTTTGAGAGGCCTTTAGTTAAAGTTGTGGTAATTAAAAGCAAAATATCTCCTGAGCTGTTAAAGAGATTTTTATGAAAGGGCTGCACATCTAGATGAACAGATTCACTCCACATGGCTGCCACAGCTGATCGACCGTAGCAAACACAAAAAATGGTAAAAGCTTGAAATATTCGGCTAAGTTTTGAGCAGAGTAGTTCACATTATGTCATCAAGGCTGATCGAAACAGTGAACACCATCGTTTGCATCCCTTCAAGGAATGCTAGCTTCATTCTTTTATTTATTTCCCCCACAGCTGCTGTGTTAGACGTCTAATTTCACCTCCTGAATTATCAGTAATTGTTGCGTTTGAATGAATCCCGTACACACGGCGTACGAGCCGCTGTTACGGAACGACGTTGCGTCCCGAACTCAGACAGAAAACAAGCAGGCGTGGAGTGAAAACAAGTTTTATTAGTCATCAACCCTCCTGCACACAAACGCAGCGCGACGCACCTGAGCTGCCCCGAACGCCGAGCTCCACCGCCCCGCCGACGCTCAGGCGGGAGGACAGCGCAGGTGTGTGTGTGTGTGTGTGTAGGGACCTTCAAAACCCAATAAAAAGACACTTGAGTGTCAGCTATGTCAGCGTGTGTGTGTGTGAGAGAGAAGTGTGTGTTTCCCTGTGCTTTAACAGTGCGATATTGTCTCTTATCACACTCTTGGCTGTAAATCAGTGGTGGTGGTGTCGGGTCGGGGCGGCCGTCGAGTCAAAGGGGAGAAAGAGGGGAGGGGGGAAGAGAGAAAGCCGGGTGGGTGGTGGGGTTTCAGCCTCCTTCTAGTGCTGGATACGCCTGATGGACTGGATCTGGGGGGTCTGGCAGTGAGAGCCCCAGTTCCTCCAGTGCTGGTAGTCTCCACTGTGTCTCTCACACTCCATGATGTACTGCTGACCCCTGTAGCCGGGGAACTGGTAGCACACGAAGCTGTGGGAGGGGGGGGGAGACAAGATTCAGAGCCGGGGGTTAGTGCAAAGCTCCAAACACAGGCTGGGACGCAGCCGGGGGGGGGGGCCCTCAGCGTGACTCAAACAAACAAAACTGTTTCAAGTAAACATCCAGTTATAAAAATAACAAAACCAACATTATCCTTGTTTTGGACTAAAATACACCTAAACTTCTCACTAATCACCATTAATTGTGGCATTAACAGTTCCAGACTAAGGATGGGTGTTACACATTTTCACCCCGGGGGGTAAATATGCTCAGAAAGTTGTCATTATTTGTAAGAAGAGAGGAGGAAAGAGCCAATAATCAGCAACTGAAGCTCACAAGCCTCCCTCCGGTCGTTTATGCCACACAGTGTTTCAGCTTTTAGGCTTTTAGGCCCCTAATGAACCCCAAAAAGCTCCTTTGGATGATATTTAGTTTGTGTCTCTGTGACGTCTAACACTCAGAACGAACATTTGGAGTCCGCAGGTTCGAACCGGATGGTTGTCCGCAGACACGCTGGAGGCAAACTTACGCGCCGCACTGCACGTGCATGGAGCCGACCTCGGGCATCATCCAGCCCATGGCCTGCAGAGACGGGTAGTCGTCGCAGACCTCCACGCTGCGGCCCATGAAGTTCTCCCTCTCGAAAATGATCATGCGGCTGCTCTGGTGGGACTGGAAGGGGGGGACACACGTCTCAGGTCTGCGAAGTGGTAAGTCAGGTGTGTGTGTGTGTGTGTGTGTGTACACTCACAGCGCAGTAGATGGGGCGCAGGGACATGAGGCGCTCCACGTGGTAGGAGATGGACCCGCTGTAGGAGTCCCAGTGGGGGTACTCGCCTCTCTCCAGGATGAACTGCTGGCCCTGGAAGTCGTGGTGCTCGAAGCCCACCCAGCTTCACAAACAGACACGGAGGGGGGGGACGACACTCACTTTATGCGTTCACTTTTATGGAAAGCGGTTTAATTCTCGCCGGGGACACTTACGCGCCGCTCTCCACTCTGATGGAGCGGATGTTGTCCAGCCCGCACTCCTGGATGTTGCAGCACTCGGAGGTGAACTCCAGGCACTTTCCCTGGAAATGCTCCTGCTCGAACACGGTCACCTGAGGGGACGCAAACCAAACGAGGATCTCAGTTTATCCAGCTGACCTCCAAACACACCCATTAATCCACAGATACAAAAAAACAAACCATCTCATCATCATTTTTACTTAAATTGACTAACAATCGTTCGCTGCACGGCTGAGGGTGCGTTTTACCTTGAAGAAAGGAGCCATGCCCATTCCTGAGTTGACCAGCGGCTGCATCATTTGGGATTTTGTAGTTCTGTACATCTTGACTCCTGATGAGGACAGAGACGAAGACAAGCGCAGAGACGTTTGAGGACGAGGGCAGAGTCAGGTTTAGTGTGGATCAGATGTTGCTGGAGCTCCTGCTGATTGTTTATACCTGTCCGCTTGTTCAAGAGAGGTGTGTGTGAGTGTGTGTGTGTGGGAGGGGGGCAGGTGGTGGTGGTGGTTCTGGGTCAAACGGTCCTTCGGCTGGACTGAGAGCGGAGAGCTTACCTATAATCGGGCGCTTTAACGGAAGAGCTCGGTGGTGGTACACGCGCCTACCGCCTGCCTCGCATAGAGCTTTGACAGAACCTGGCGCTTCAGTTTTATACCGGCGGTGCGCGTCCACGCCTCCGGCTGCAGAGGTGTGGAGGGTGCACACCCCCCACCCTCCATGTCAGCGGGCACCCCCCTCCCCCCCCACC
>NC_051438.1:18052463-18053773 GCF_001649575.2 Kryptolebias marmoratus | reverse complement strand
CGCTCCAGCGGCTCCAGCGGGGCCAGCTCAGCAGATCTCATAGAGCTCCAGAGGCCGGAGAACAAAGGCGCTCCGGTATGTTCGGACCCCGGTCAGCAGTCCAGCGGGGGTCCCGCCAACAAAGGGCCCGGGGTGGTGGGGTGGGGGATTAACACGGCTCACTGACAGAGACAACTGGGGCAGAAATCGTGTTAGAGACTTGGTCAAAAAAAAAAAAAAAAAAAAAAGGGACATTTTCTTCTTCTCTCGTCTTCAGCTGCACGAGCGCAGGTGCGCCCTTTAGGTTCCCAAAGCAGGGCTCCTGGACCCCGCCGTGGGTCGGGAGGCACCAAATCCACAAACTTAAACACATTTAAGAATCTTTTAACAAAAGTAGTTTTAAAAAATATACATAAATAGATTTAAAAAATTGGCAGAACAGCCTCTTGTTTTGTCATCATTTCTTTAATTATCTCTTTAACGATGTTCATGTTTAATTAAAGGCCCAGCAGCCCTGAAGGAATGCATGTCGCCCGCCACTTTTCACGCCAGAGTTTCAACTAAAAGTCAAATCTTGTTGTTAAAAGACCCTCAGCCACTGCCACCTTAGATTTAAGCCCAGTTTCTGTAAATTCAACTAATTTATAATTTTGTGCTCTCTAAGGTCATCTGGCTGTGACGGCCATCTTTAACCGGGTTGGCTCCAGCAACTAATCGCTGGTACAGGTCCATTAAATTGTTATTTCCTGAAATAACCCAGCAGCTCATGAGTCATTCTGCCTTCTGCCTGTCAGCGGCGGGCGACAAGCAGCAGCCTTTGTGTTGAAAGCTGACACGTTAAAGGAGTAACACAAATATTTAATTGTGTTGTTTTTGTCACTTTTTATCCTCCATAAAACAGGGAGAACCCTTCGGCTTGTCTGAAATGATGCAGAAATCAGGCGTCCCACACACACACACACACACGTCGGAAACATTTCACCTGATCTGAAATATAAAACCTTCAACTTCCTCGACGTTTTCCTCCCTCTGCCCGTCCCCCTCTGATGATGCGGGGCTTCTTTTGTCCCCCTCCTCTGACCTCAGCAGGTTTGTTTCTCTGGCCGTAATCCCCCTCCCGTGGGCGCCAGCGTATAAAAGCGAGGGCCACTCTTTGAGCCGCACACGCTCTGAGTGAGGCTCGGTTCAGGCATCGCACACACAGGCAGGTAAGGTGCGCACAGGTTCGTCGTTTGGCTCCGAGTTGGTTGGTTTTTTTTTCTGGTCTGCGACACCATTTTGGTAAAGTTAGGTGAAAAGGAACAAAAACAAACAAACAAACAACCCCCCCC
>NC_051438.1:18050914-18052385 GCF_001649575.2 Kryptolebias marmoratus | reverse complement strand
CCCCCCCCCCCCCCTCCCATCTGTCTCGTTTCCTCGCTCCAGTAATCATGTCCAGCGGAGACAAGTCCAAGACCTCTTCCCAGACCGACGGAAAGGCCACTCAGGGCAAGAAGTCCGAGATGGGAATGATGTCCTACAAGGTGGGTGGCTCTCAGAAAACGCCTCTCTTCGATGGCGTTCTGTGTCATCAGAAAGTTGGATAATTATTCAATCCTCTTGTGCATTTTCCTCTCCTCTCCTCCGCTCCACCCGCCCGCCAGATGTACGTGTTCGACCAGGAGAACTTCCAGGGTCGCATGATCGAGATCACCAACGAGTGCATGAATGTGTGTGAGATGGGCATGGACCGCGTGCGCTCCCTGCGCGTTGAGTGTGGCCCGTAAGTCCGACGCCGCTTCAGCCCCGTTGGCTTTTCAAACCTTCGGGTTGGCTCCTAACGCCGTCTCTCCCCCCGCAGCTTCGTGGGATTCGAGCAGATGAACTTCTGCGGCGAGATGTACATCCTGGAGAAGGGCGAGTATCCTCGCTGGGACTCCTGGAGCAACTGCCAGAGGAACGACTACCTGCTGTCCTTCAGGCCCGTCAGGATGGTAAGGCAGAACCCTAAAGCCCAGATTTCAACTCGGTTCAGCTTTCACGAACGGGGGGTCTTTCGCTCCCTCCAGGACCCCGAGAAGCACAAGATCTGCCTGTACGAGGTGGGGGAGTTCAAGGGCCGCAAGATGGAGATCATGGACGACGACGTTCCCAGCCTGTTCTCCTACGGCTTCACGGACAGGGTGGGCAGCGTGATCGTCAGCTGCGGAACGTGAGTACCTGGGTGGGGTGTGTGGAAGGTTTAAACACGGAAAGGTTTAACTGACTCGTCTCCTCTTGGACCGCAGCTGGGTGGGGTACCAGTTCCCCGGGTACCGCGGCAGCCAGTACCTGCTGGAGAAGGGCGACTACAGGCACTTCAACGAGTACGGCGCCCGCTGCCCCCAGTTCCAGTCCGTGAGGCGCATCCGCGACATGCAGTGGCACCCACACGGCTGCTACACCATGGCCAGCAAGTGAGGCTCAGGGAAGGAGAGGAAGAGAAAGAGCGGAAGTGAGGGAGAGGGGCGGAGGAAGAGGGAGCGGGGGAGAGACACCTGAGGTCTTCGTTCAGCGCAGAGCGAGGAGGGTGAGGCTCATCTCCGCTCCGCCCCCCAACGACCAGCCGGACCGCCCTCCATCCCTCTCCGTCTCGACTTTTCTCTTCCTCCCCTCTGAGCCGAGCTTTGCTTTTTTTTCCTGCCCCGCTTTTCCTCCCCCCTTTTTTAAGTCCCTCACTTCTCACCCCTCCACGGTCCTCTGCGACACCAAAGAGGAAGCAACGATACCTCTCGCTGTTTTACACACACGATTCTCGGCTCAGGGTTATGATGCATCATGGGAAACTGAGTCCTCGGAGCACCCCCACCCCCCTGTGTCCTCCCGCCCCTGTGCT
>NC_051438.1:17988094-18050864 GCF_001649575.2 Kryptolebias marmoratus | reverse complement strand
CCCTCTGCTGTACAGAATCCTGGCCAAGTTTTCAATAAAAAGAAGAATCTTGATTTCAAAGATGGTTGTTTGTTTGATTTCTTCACAAAAAAAACTACTCATGAAAAGAGAAATTCTTTATAAAGAAAACAGCGACTTTGACTGAACAAAAATGTAATTTATGACGTGATTTTTTGTTGAATCACAGCTGGAAATCAAATAATTTTCTGGAAAAACATGCTGTGTATAAAAAAAACAAAAAAGTGGATCACATAATATAATATAATATAATATAATATAATATAATATAATATAATATAATATAATATAATATAATATAATATAATATAATATAATAGATATAGAAACTGAAGCTTTTGACTTTTTTATCAACACCTCACCTCTGATTTTAAAACTTATTTATTTAAGTGGTTCTAATGTGTCAGCTCAAAGTGCCATCTACAACAGGTGAGATGTTTATTGTTAATAACGTTTCCACAAACCCCCTCTTTAAAGCTCTGAACTGCCCTTTAAGGTCTGTTCTGTGTTCCTGTCATGAGTTTTAGTTCTTGTGTGAATCTGATGGTTTCCTACTTTTTTTTGTCAGTCTAACTATGGCTGCTGCCACTTTTGTTTTGTTTTTTTCTAACTTTTACATTTTTCAGAAATATTTTACTTTATTTATAAATATTTCCCCAGTAGAAGTCCTCCTCGGTTCCCTCTCAAACATCGTTCTTATCAAAGTCCGCTCCAATTTTTGTCTTTTTTTGATACTTAGTTTAGCTGTTAGCAACCATCTGCTTCTTTCAGCTTTTATCCAGCCTTTTAAAGCTTTTTTTGTTCTTTGCACCTTGTTCAAATAGTTTTTTTATTGTTTATGTAAAAAGCCTTGAGGAGCTGAAAGCTGCCTCGCCTTGCGCTGCTATTAGTTAGCATTTTGTTACTTTTAGCTAACTTTTGCTACTTTAGCTTTTAGCTATCATTTTGGTACTTTGGCTAGCTTTTTGCTAGTTTCAGCTTGTAGCTATGTTCTGCTTCTTTTGGTTTTTAGTCAGCCTTTTGAAACCTTTAGCTACTATTAGTTAACATTTTGGTACTTTTACTTTAACCTTTGATACTTTAGCTTTTAGCTTTTCTTGTTACTTTCAGTGAGCATTTTGCTTCTTTTGTCTTTTAGCTAGTGGTCTTCTTCTTTTAGCTTATGGTGACGGCAGGCTTTGTTTCTGGTCTGCAGCTCCGCCTGTCCTCAGCAGCTTCGCAGCTCCTCTCCTGTTCGTTCAGGTTTTATTTTTTATTTTTTGTTGCTGAATCTCCTCAGTTTGTGTTTGTGCATCACAACATAAATCATCAGGTTTGGGTTATTTTGTTTATTTAAAAAAAAACAACTTCTTGTATTTTAAAGACGGTTTTATGCTCTACAAACAAACAGATATTAAAAAAAATACATAAAAAAACAACAACAGAAAATCAGTCCTTGTATTTATAAAGCTGCTGATATGTTTTACAGCTGATCATAAGTGTTTCACTTTCTTTCAGAGAAATATAGAAAAATAGAATTTCAATAAATAAAAGTAAAGTTCACTGCCGTGTTCTCCGAAGGGCCGCCCGTCTGACCTCAGATCACCGAGACATCATTCGTACAAACTCTGCAAAGGCAAAAACACACGAATGAGTAGGAGGACCACGGGCCGAGGCCTTCGAATAAAACCCCCCGAAGCTTCAAGTTTTACCCTCAAAGTCCACCAGGCCGTCTCCGTTCAGGTCAACGTCCTTCAGGATCTCACTGATCTCCTTGTTGGTCACCTGCTCTCCCATCAGCTTCTTCATGGCCTCCCGCAGCTCCATCAAGCTGATCTGACCGTCTCCGTTAGAGTCGAACTGAAGACGAGGCCGGGAGGGGGAAAGGACAGCATGTTTTTAAAAGGGAATGTGCAAGAAAAAAATGGAGAAAAGTCACCAGTTTGAAGGTAACTCTGCTGGCTTTGGTGACTCAAACAATGATGGCGATTCTTCGTTTCGCCACCAGATGGCAGTAAAGTAAAACCTGCTCACATCCCAGTCATGTTTTTTTTTTTTAAATTAATTAATCAATTAATTTATTCAATAAAACCTAAATTCTGATAAGGTTAATAATCATAGCTGCATCCCCATCAGTGTTTATTGTTTTTGGAGCTTTTTTAATTTAAATACATTGTATATTCTGTAACGCAGCAGACGTCTTAGATTATTGCATGAGAGGAAAAATGTGGATGTAATTAATGGTGTGAGCCCATCTGTTGGCTGTTTAAACATCCAAAAATGCTAACGACTTTATAAAATAAGGACATAATGACAACACAAACAGACTTAACATCCATTATGGACTTGTATTTCAAGTTTTTGTAAAGAATATGGTGCAAACATAGCATAAAAAAGTTTTTTTTTTATTGTAAGTTGATATCTGGAGATTATCTAAGGACCCCTACTTGGTGTTGAGTGACCCACACTGGGGTCCCGACCCCAACTTTGGTAATCATTGCTTTAGATGATTAGATGGGACCTGCTACATTTGTATCATTTAAAAGCAAAAAAAAAACAAAACAGGATTTAGGAAAGTCAGCGTGCTTGTTTTTATGCCCAGGAATAAAACAAAACATCTCCATGTGTCTGCACAAAGATATTATAAGATATTAAAGGTGTCATCCTAACCCAGTGAACCGGAGCTGAACAAAAAAAGACTATTTATGGGAATTTTTGTGAGCCTTATCATTTGCACGTTGTTCACGACTCCTTGTTTTGTCGTTAACTCTTATTTCTGTGCCTCTGCAGAGACCTCCTGTGGCGCGAGCGTGTCACTGCGTGGACCCTGACCTCTCTGAACGCGTCCCGGAGCTCCTTCACTCCGATCATGTCCGCCGTCTCTGCCAGCATCTTGGGCCCCATCAGCTCCACAAAGTCCTCGAAGTCGATCTTGCCTCCAGCTGACACACACACACACACACACACACACACACACACACACACACACACAGAGTCAGGGTTAGAATAAAACAAACTGGATGGTGCTCCTCTGACGCGCAGCGGTCCTCCACTCACAGATCTGCTGGCTCAGCTCGATCAGCTCCATCTCCGTGGGCATGTACCCCATGGTCCTCATGCACTCCCCCAGGTCTCTGTGGCTGATGTAGCCCTTCTTGTTCTTGTCGAACTCCACGAAGGCCTCCCGCAGCTCTGGTGCAGAACGACAACGGGTTAGTCACGCGCGGCGGGTCAGGGCCCCTCAAAGTGCGGCGCGTGCGCTCGCTGCCGTCTCACCTTCGAGCTCCTCCGGCCTCAGCTCTCTGTCCTGTCGGGGGGAGACGCATTGAACACGTTAAGGTGTCGCTCGTTCACATATTTCAGGTGCGATCAGCTGCAGACTCGTTCCTTAAGGAGCTCAAAACGAAACAAACTAAAGAACGAAGGTTTTTGGTATTTTTAGTGTCACTCCAATTTCTTTATGTTTCGCTTCCAAGGAGCCAAACCTTCAGATGATCTCCTAAAGAGGTCCTGATCTGCAGATCTCCAGGCTTTCTGGGATTTTTCTGGGATTTCTTTTTTGTTGTTGTTTTTTGACTTCATATTTCGCTCACATGACAGCAAAATCTAAAGAAACTAGGGAGTTTTACCCAAAACTGCAACATGAAGCAATATTAGAAACTAAAACACAGACGCGTAAAACTTCAACCCAGACCTTCGTGGAAACAACACAAGTCAAATCTTTTAAAATTAGTTCTCCCTATTTTAGTTGATTTAATTCATGTCATTTAATCTTCAGCCTTTAATTTTTTTCTTTCTCAGTGAACAAAAACAAATCAAGTTCACAGCAGTCTCTGGACTTTATATCCTTGATTTAATACTTCTTTTTTTAGCTGTTTTTAAAGATTGCTTCACTTGATGGAGATTATCAGCAATCACAAAGATATCAATGAGTTTCCATTGAAGTCGGCCGGAGGGGGTTTGGTTCTGTGACGCAGAGCATGGATGACAGGAGGAGGAGGAGGGGGAGGACGGATCTGGTGTGATGAAGGGTCAGGATGAAAACGAACTGACTGGAGCGTCTGAGCAGAGCCCAGTTCTTCACCAGAACGCCCCTGACGATGGAGGAAAGTCAGTTTTAAAACAACGGGGCAAACAGAACAGTTCCTTCAAACAGATTTTAAGCTCATCTAAGGATGAACGAGAAAATGTTTGGTCATGGGTGCCTAAAAGTCACTTAAAAAATGTGGACATACTTTATAAACCACAGCAGATCCACAGTCTCCTAACACTCAAAAGCTTTCAGCAACAAAACTGAGTCCTTCAGAATAAGAGCGCACAGCCGCTTTAAAAACTCCCCACAAGCTGCAAATCTTGTTGAATTTTTCTGTTCTTCAGATTCTTGTGTTTGGAAACTTTAAAAAAAGAACACGTCAAATGCTTTGTGCTGTAAATGTCAAAGAAATCAATTTATCCTTCTGGAAATCAGGTCAATGTTTGGACGGTTTTACACCCCCAGAGCAAAAAGTGTTAAACTCTGATCCTAGTCGGGGGGTTTTATATGAAGTAAAAGCTTTTTCCAGATATTCAACAGTTAAATGAAACAGTTTTGGGATGTATTTGCAGGTTAGAGCCTCATCTAAAAGTGGCAACTTCATATTTTTTTCTTGGATTTAGTGAAAAAAAGAAGCTTCTCCTACCTTCGTCAGGTTGTCCATCATGGATGGTTTGGTGCAGTTTCCCATCACCAACCCCCCCCCCCACACACACACACACACACACACACACACACACACACACAGATCAACAACCTCCTTTTGTGTTTTCACCCTTATTTCTGAGCTCTGATGAAATTAACGAACCATCAGAGCCGCTGTTCCCTCTCACAGCGGCTGTGTCTCATTGCAGAGGCGGCGTCGCTCTTTTCTCCTCCTGCAGGGCTTTTAATCCCCCACACACACACACACACCAACAACTANTTTAATCTCGAACGTTCAGATTAAAAGAGGACCGAGCAATGATGGCGAGGATGAAGGGAGGAGAGGAGGCTGGAAAAGTTTGTATAAACCCTGCAGATATAATAAGTTTGATTCCTTTAACAGCTCGAATCAAATGTTTCTGCAACCTGGAGGCTCAGATGTTGAAGCTCAGCTTGTAACGTGAAAACAAACATCAGGCACCGATTGAAACTTAAAAAAAGGAAAACTTGCCAAAGATGAAGGACCGTAGGCCTTGAAGAAGGATTGCTAGTTTAATTTAAACGTCCATAAATGCCACATTTATTAAAATAGCTGCTAGTTATATGTGCTTAAAATCTGTTGATGCTTCATTTCTTTCAGCAGATAAATTAGTGATGAGTAATTCGGCTGTGATTTAATCTCTGGTGTTCAGTTTTGATTAAACTATTTAATCCTGTAACTTTGTTCTCGCTCTGACCTGGAAACAAAAATAAAGGAGGCCATTTTTGTTGCTTTGTCTCTTCGGCCTCTTTGTTGAAGTAAAGATTGGAGGATTTTTCAGGAGGAAACAAATAATCTGACCGCAGTTACACTGAGCTTCAATTTGTTTCTTTTTTAACAGGGAAGGCATTAATGTGCTCTTAGTGCTGTTTTATGGAGGCTTTATTTTATAAATCAAACACATTATTATTATTATTGGTAAGTTTCTGTTTAGAAATTGATCATATCTATGATCAGCATCCTGTGATGGTGAGGTTTCTGCGTTATTATGTACATTATTGTGCCAGCATAGTCAGCATTTTGATAAAACAGAGTAAAATATCAATGATTTATGTTTGTTTTCTGCCTCTTTAAATGTCTGCTGAAAGAAGCAGGAGTCACCAGCAGAGGTTGGTGTAGGACAGGTGTGTTTACTTCACTGGACTTCAGGCAGATTCAGCCTTAAAATCTCGTTAATTTCATCGTCTCTGAGGGAATTTAATTTGGAAAAGCTTCTCTGTACGAAGCTGACTCGCTGCGGCTGAAAGGATCCTGGGGTTTTCATGGGAATCTGAAGTTTCTGTAAAGGATTAAAATCGCTTCGCCGCTGCTTTACTGACAGAAAAGCTTTTCTTGTGTTAGTTTGTCTAACTTGTAACTCAGATCGGTGATCCGGCTGATTTCACCCTCCATGATGGAAACGTTTGACTTCCGTTTAGTTCTAATTAGGATGCAGTCAGTGTTATTTATTCAACTTTTACTTGTAATTTGTCCTCGTTTTGCTGTAGCCGTTGAAGCCAGACCATAAAACAGAAGTAAAGCACAAAAAATTAATGTTTTTCCACTTTCAATAAACTCTCATTTTACACGCAGATTAATTACCAGATGGACTCTCTCTAACTGAAGGTCTCACTTAATGAGAGCCTCCTGATGGCGTCTGACGGGGTGTGTTTTTGTGTGTGTGTGTGCGCGCAAACACAGACCCCCACCAGGAGGCGCACACACACACTTACACACACACAGGTTACCAGAGGTTTATTTAAGGTACTGGGGTTCTAGTTTGATTAGTTTGATCACATTTCAAATGCTTGTTTCCTCAGTATCAGCACTGACAGTCATGTCAACACACACACACACACACACACACACACTGGCATGGACACAAGACTCAGACAAGGTATTATGTGTAATACGAGAGGCGGGGGGTTCTCAGGTAAACAACTTGACTCTGTCCTTTGTTTTGTCCTCAAGATAGAACTCTCTGTGTGTGTGTGTGTGTGTGTGTGTGTGTGTGTGTGTGAGAGAGAGACAGAGGGAGAGGGAGAGAAATTATTGGTGGAACTATCTTGTGCTGATCTGGTGTCAGTTACATTAGTTAGTTTTCAAGTAATGACAAGGAGAGTTAATGAAGCAAATGTAGATGTAAAAAAGGAAGTTAATTATTATAAATTATTTTTGTATCACACTATTTTGTTTTATTTATTTTTTATTTTTTGGTCTTTGGTCTGTTGGATGTCAACAGATATCAGAAGTCACCAAAAGCTTTTAGTTTTTTTGGGTTTGGAGTCAGAAAGACGAGCCGTGAGGTTAGAAGGGCAGCTGGGGTTGTTTACAGACTCATCAGGATCACAGAGACACGCCGGCAGAGAAGAAGAAGAAGAAGAAGAAGAAGAAGAAGAAGAAGAAGAAGAAGAAGAAGAAGACGACGAGTGGAAGTGGAGAACAGAGGACTCATCCCTCGTTTATATGAAGTTTATTCATCTGAGCTGAGCTTTGAGGTTTACCCAACGTGACAATATTAAGTCCAAATCAAATTTCCCCAAGTAATAAAGTATAATATAATATGTTTATTGTGGTTTATTTTATTGTATTGTATTTTTAACATTGTATCATATAGTATCTTATTGTATTGTGTTATATTTCGCTTATTGTATTTTATTTAGTGACATTGTAGCTTATTGTTTTGGATTGTTACGTACTTTGTCATACTGTACTTTATGAGACCCTGTTGTCTTGCATCAAATATCAGATTGTTTCTTAAAACATAAACTGTAGATTACACTGAATTAAACATCATAATAATATAATAAATCAGTACAAAAGCAAAATGTATAAAATACAGCAAACGGCAGCAACAAGAGTCATCAGCTTTAAAGAAACAGCGCTTACAAAGCACCGAATTACTTTTATAATTTCATTTAATCCCATAATTACAGTGGTTTGTGCAGAAAACCCCTGTTTGTGTTTCTGAGGCCCTGTCGTGAAGGTTTGCTGGGTTTCGTAGCTCATTAATGATGTGAAGCTCGTTTTGAGGGGGGGATATGCAACTTTAAGGACATGACGAGTTTCTGCTGGCCATCTGTCTTCCTTCATTTGGTTCGGCGAGCGCTCTTTGGGTTCTGCTCCGCTCGACTTTAATCTTCCTGCGATAATTCGCCCGCGTGTCAGTCGGATCTGATCTTCTGTTCTCCAGACTTCCCTGACTTATCCCTCCCACTCGCGCCGACCGCGGAGTGAGTGGGACGGCGCTGACATCACATTCAGCTTTATTTTCTGCCTCAGAATCATTTGTCATCCCTGGTACATGTCTTTGATCGATCAAGTGTAGTAAAAATACCATAAGATCATAGCTGTTCAAAGCAGTTGAACTGTAAAAGGTGCTGTATTGACTCTTTCAGGGATTTCAGTCCTGTTTTATGTTAAAATGAATCTTTTCTTCTGGTATCCATAAATTATGGCATCATTCTGCTATCAGTGGGTCTGGATTCATATAAGTTTTTAAATCTTAAGGCTTGTATTATTAAAAATCAGTATCTTTTCATTCACACATCTACTGCAACCATACAGCTCAGTCTGTTTCAGCCCAGCTGATCTGTGAGGAATTAGTGGGGTCTGCAGTTAGAAAGTTTAAATTGAGTGGATGAGAAAAGCATGGGCAGGGAGGGCCTTGCAAAATTTAAGCAAACCCCGTCTTTTGTTCGTTTTGGTCATTGAACGCTGCTTTGAACGCGTAAAAAGCAGCGTTTTGAATGGATTTTCAACATATTTTAAGCCAAAATCTGGCCTTTTTTATGTGACTTTTAAGCCAGACGCTTGGTAAAAAGCATAGACGTCATAAAAGATGTCTGCAGGTAAAAGTGGCCCACGGTTGCTTGCCATCACCTGCCGCCGTGTCGTGTGTCGCCTCGGGCCGACACTGAGCCGCAGAGCGACACCAGAGACGGGCAGCTCACCGGATCTCCAGCCCGTATCCGTTACGGGTTACACTTTCATAACGTTTCTCAAAGTTCAGCAGCTTAGACCTTCTCAGACACGCAATATCGGACGCAGGTTTTTTTGTTTTTGTCCTCTGAAGGTTGCAGCTTTAAAGAGGGGGCCAAAGAGGAAGTGGCTTTAGGAGCCTCTGCTCTGAGGCCTCGGAGGTCAGAGGTCAGGGGTGAGAGGGAGACGAGTTTATAATTCACACTGGGGGAGGTGCAGGGTTTCCATCATTCAATCAGCCGGAGAACTCGATGGAGGAGAACCACACAGTGACGCACAACACGATTTTCTGCAGGGGGGGAGGGGGCTCCAGCCCTACCTGTCCGAACACCGAGTGCACCATAGGCAGCAGGTCCACAGGCTCCTCCTCCTCCGCCGCTGCCTCGGCCTCCGCGCCTCTCCTCTGCCGCCCCTCCATCATCTCCTCCAGCTTCTCCTCCAGGGCCGCGCTGTCCTCAGCCCGGGGTGCGGGCCGGGCTCTCTGCCCCCTCTGGGGCGGCGGGGGGCCCGCCGCGCTCTGAGCGTCACCGGCAACTCCCCCCTGCTCCAGGCTTCTCTTCTTCTTCTTCTCCATCTTCTTCTTGATGGCAGCCTGAACCTGTCAAGACGAACACACACACACACTTTGTTGTTGTGTTTGCACTGAAATAACTGAAGTATTCACTGTAAAATTTAATACAACTTTATTAGATATACTTTTTCAACACATTAACAGAGTCTTTCAAACAAAAACAGCTCTTCTTTTATCATCTAAAATGAAGAATTTTTTATTTTTTTTATTCATTTTGAGTTACAGATGATTCAGCATCGTCTTGACTTCCATTTAGAGGAACCATCACCATCATCATCATCATCTTAAATATCATAACCATCATCATCACCATCACCACCATCATCATCATCATCATCATAAATATCATAACCATCATCATCACCATCACCACCATCATCATCATCATCATCATAAATATCATAACCATCACCATCATCATCATTATCATCATTATCATTATCATCATCACCCATCTACTGACATCTCCTCAGAAACGTGCAGTAAAAACGCAAAATAAGAGAAAGTCGAAGAAAAGCTTCACACACGGGCAGATGAAGATGATATAACAGATCCAAACACGCCGACATGCAGCCATAGAAACACACTCACACACACACACACCTGTTTCGGGGTCCTCTCCTGTGGCGCGCTCATCGCCGCGGCACCGCCTCCTCCGGCGGACGGCTCTCGAATGAGCATGAACATGTTGGCTGCGGCAGACTCGCGCTCTCCCCCCTTCCCCTTCCCCCCTTCCTCCCCCTCCCTCGCCGGCTCCTCTTGGCTTCGCCTCCCTCTCTGCTCCGCGGCGGCTCCGCTTCGGGTTTGACTCTAATGTGACACAAAAAGAGAGGAAAAAAAAGTGACAAAAACAAAAGAAATAAAATAAAAAAAAAACTGACAAACTGTGTTGGGGAGGTCAGAGGGGTTCGGAGGGATGTTTTTTCCCTTCCTTCCTTGCTTCCTTCCTTCCTTTCTGGGGCCCTTTTTCTTCCCCCCTCTGCTCCTGAGTGCCTTCAGGCGCGCTCAGGTGAGCAGCTTTTTATCATCATCACTCCGTCTTGGCTCCGGGATTGAGTTCCTGCCCCTCTGGCCCCGCCGGCTATCTCCTGATCCCTCGGATGACACCCTACACCCCTCCCTGAACTTCACCTCCCTCGCGTTATCTACCTCTAACATGTCGACCTCTGTCTCTCCTTCCCTTCCTTCATCTACAGGTGAACACTTCTCTTGTTGCCTTTGTGCCTTCCTCCTCGAGCCACCCCTGCACCTTGCTGTTTCTGGCTCTGTGTGTCTGTTAGCAAAATATCTCATTACTCGCTGATTGGATTTTACTGAAACTCTCAGGAAGTCATGATTGGATGTTCATCTACAGGTGATTACCTTATGGAGTCCTCCCAATTCAACATGGCCGCCACAGCCAATTAACTATAGAAAACACAAAAATGGTTCTAATTTGCTCAATTTTGCAGATATTTACCTAAACTTTGGTGTGGTAGTAGCCGTCACAGATCCCCAACAGATAAACTGAAGCACCGACCGATTGTGTGAGATGTTTGTTCAAAATTTTAGGCGTCAACTTTTTCAGGTCGACTCCGTCTGTCTGTTAGCAAAATATCTCACGAATTACTGGACGTATTTTAATGAAACTTGCAGGAAACAATCACTGGACGTGTGTCTCTGACTGATTAGGTTTTGAAGCCAACCCAATTCAAGATGGCCGCCACAGTCGCTTGAACTCAGAGCCCACAAACATGTCTATAACTCATTAATTCTTGTCGGATTTCGAGCAAAAACTCAACACGGTGGTCGCTGAGAGACATCCCCAACAAATGCTGAACACTACTCGTGTGACGTCTGTGCTTCTTAAAACTGCTGGAGTAGTTGTCTGTTAGCAAAATATCTCATGAACCCTTGGGCAGATTTTAATGGAAATCTCAGAATGCAACCATTAGGTGTTCACCTACTATTGATTACCTGTTGGAGTCAATCCAACTCAAGATGGCAGCCACAGCTAGTCAACAGTATCAAACACAAAAATGGCTGTAACTCAGTCGGTTTTACAGATTCTGAGATGAAACTTGGTGAGGTTGTAGCTGGGAGTGTTTTACAGCACATATTGTGAGCATGAGACATTAACATGCGATTTTATTTGCAAGGTTTGACCAAAACTGCTGTAATTCCATTACTTCTCATTAAAAGGCAGTTTTAGGTCTTTAGGTCAGGCGACATCCTTCAGGAGTGCTCGGCCCGTCACTGCATGAGTTCTTCTCGCCCTTTTTGTTTGGATTTTTTTATTTTTAAGTCACCATCATCTCCCTCTGACAGTAATCCTTATCGCTCTCCTTCGCTCAGCCTTTACATCGTCAATCTCCTGTCCTTGTTGGAACACAAATGGGATTTTTGTTGTTGTTGTTGTTGTTGTTTTTTTCCCCCTGCAGTGCCCGGGTCAGACCTTCATTGTGTGAGGGGTGGAGGAGGGATGGAGGAGGGAGCAGCGATGAAAGGCTTTCGTCCAGCTGGAAACCCATCACCTCGGTGTTGTCCCGCGTGCATAATCTGGCCTCGCACGCAGGCACAACACAGGTGGATGTGTCGCCGCCGGCCTCTATTTTTAGACCAGCGCTTTTTGGTTTTCTGGGAGGGCCGTGTTTTTTTGAGCTTCACAGCGTTGGTCTGAAGCAACTAATTCCACTAAAAGCATCAGGTTTCTATTAATCAGAGCTCCTATTAATTTATCTGCGCTTCGCTCGGCAGGAAAGGTATTTGGCAGCTTTGAACTAATGAAGCATTTCACTTTTTCTTTTTTTTTTGGTCCCTATTCCTCCCTTCAGCCCTCCTCTCCCATCAATCAGCATCATCAGCCTGTTAACATGCATTAAATATTTGCTGATAATGTACAGCTTCTGCCTTCTCTCCAGTTCCTAATGAGGTTTCCATTGATCACCTTGGACTCCCATCTCTCAGTCCCCCCTTTTTTCTTTCCTCATGGATCATTGATGAGAGCTCAGCGACAGATTCCCTGTCCACGGGCGGAGGAGAGATCCATTACAGAAGTGACAGAAGGCCTGAAATAGTGGTCGTATTTTAGGAGGCGAGCTGTCGCCGCAAAGGGAAAGGATTAATGATCTTATCAGGGAAACGAGGTCGAATGTATTCAGAGGGCGTTACCAAAATTTATTTATTTTTTTATTCTTATCTCTGTCCCCTCAAGACGAAACAAACAGGCGAAGCTTGTGTTCCCTCCCATTAATCAGCCTTTTTTTTTCTAATATCCAATTATCTATCCGCAGTCTATTACTAATGTATAGGCAGATGACACAGGGTAATTAAGCAGCAGATAAGTTTTATTTGCGTCAGACTGATTCTCATTACTTATTTGGCTTGTAACTGTAGTCACACATTACTGAGTTTCTCAGCTGGCACAAAGAGACTCATTAACCCAGCTTAAGTAGACAATGACTTTGGGTATCCGTGACAAGTAAACACCAAACTCCGACACAGCTAATCAAATAATTATCTCAAGCAAAAGGGTATTTACAGGCCTAAAACCCGGAGCTAAAACTCTAAAATTAGGGGTTTCCTTCTTGTTTAAAACAAGACAAAAATGACGCGTCTTCAACGGGACCTCCACACCAGCAGGGGGCCCCAATGAGCAACCGACTGCTGATTTAGCTCGACAGATTTTGAGTACAAAAGCTCATTTAGTTTGATTAGATTTCATAAAAGTAGCTTTTTTTACTCCCCCACTAAAGCAATTTTTACGTTTCACATTTTTTACGCCGCATGTTCAATAACAATGTACAAACAAAAGGTGTGAAATGAAACAAAGGTGTCAACAGCAGTAAATGTTTGGTTTTTTTTTTTAAACCAGGTTACAAAATTTTCTGATTTATGAAAGGCGTGCTCTATTTGAACCCAGAAGCCAAAGGTTTTTGAGCTCCAAGTTGGGAAAAAAAAATCAACTGCGACAATCCTCAAAGTCAAAAGTTTTGCAGTTTTTCCTGGCCTGGAAGTCCCAACAGGAATCTGGGAATGATGTCAGTTGAGACTTTACAGTGGATGTGCTACAGCTAGCTGCTGCTGAAACTATCTGTGCTAACAAATAACCTGTATGTAAGTAACTATGTAATGCAAAACGGTTTTTTTAAACCAAAAAACAAGATAGAACCCCCTCCTTATTTTTCCCCTCTATGAATATATATTTATATATTGTGTTTATTATCTTGCTGACACCTTCAATCATTGATTGTCCATCTAATAAGTGAATAATAATTTATCACTACATCAGGATGAGAACTCTTTATGAAGTTATTGAAGCCTAAAAATAAAAACCTTTGTTTAACTAAGTGATGCTGCGTTCAGCGTTCGTTTTGGTGGCCCTCTGGTGGAATAAACCAAACCAGCAACAACCTCAGAAGAACATTTAATGTTAATAATATAACTCAAAATCCAAGTATTGACACAGAGTTCACTGGCATCTTAACAAAAAGAAAGTGTACAATTCATTTTAGGAAATTAGTGTTGGACGAATGTAAAGGTGGGGAGAAATGCAACCTATCTAAATCTAATATCTTGACTTTTCAGATTATCATAGAAGTGACAGGGATGGGTGTGAAATAGTTTTAAATCTGTGTTTTGTTGTTAGTTACGCTACAAAACTTAAAACATCAAAAATATCTCACAAAATTATTAATTATTGAATCTTAAGACCTTAGCAGTACAAAAAAAAAAGAACTTAATATCTGAAAAATCTTCAGTAAGAAATGGATCGACAGATCGGAGTTTATTCTGCAGTAATCGGGGCGTTGCTCCGGTCTGACGAGGTAAAGAAGAAGCTGCACTATAAGGCAAAGATCTTTTATTTACTGGTCCGCCTTCGTTCCAACCCTGACCCTGACCTCATGGACACAATGTTAATGGATGGATGGAAGAAATGAATTTGTTTCTTACTTTTAACAAATTCAATAAACACTGACAAGTAATAATAAAACAAACAAAAACAAAGAAGAAAGCACCTTGTTTGCTTTGGACCCCTTATTAGCCGTAAATTACCAAACATACAACGTCCCAGTGTGGACTTAGCACGTGCAGAATTGATTCAAAATAAATAATATAATAAATAATTACAGTGTGTCATATTGATGGATAGATGCTTAGATGATGTGCAGAGACCTGTTTGAGACATTAAACAAAAACACATCCGTGACATAAAAACAGGAAGTTGTGGTGGAGGTGGGCCACAGAATGGAGGCAGACTCCAGCACTTTAAATGCACTTAAATGGCATATATTTTTTTGTTGTTTTGTTGCAGAAATTAGCTGAACTGTGAGCGGATGTGGACTGGAACAGAGACCCGCAGCTACCAGCTGATTTTGGGTCTTCCCTGAACAAAAGTCGACCCGTAGAACGAAGGAACAGATCAGGTTTTTGGCTACACAGAAAATATTTATTTGTCTTGGATTTTGACCTTCCTGTTCCTTAAAGTGCCGTTTTTATTTATTAGGTCCTCTTGCTGTTTGTTCCCCGGTTATTACCAAGCTCATCTTCATAAAGTTCAGTGTTACACAGCCTGAAAGTCTCTGTCAGACAGACACGAGATCCGTCCATCAGAGTTCATTAGCCCGGGTCTCCTGTTACGGTTTAAGCAGATGATCCCCAGTGTGGCGTTACGACGGTGAGCGGCTCCCGGTTCTGTCCATTAATGATTGGCCAGGGATTGAAGTAGGGGTACAGAGGCTCCTCAAAGTTCGCGTTGTAGAAGGTGAAGAGGTGTCCCATGTCCCCGGCGTCGTAAAACGACACCTCGCCGCGCTCGTAGTCCAAGTAGACCCCCACTTTCTTCGGGTGGCTTGGCGGATATATCAAGTTCTCGTCCGAGTCGGTGCAGGCCTCGTACTCGCTGGCGCCGCTGCCGTCGTCCCGCCGCACCAGGGTCCAGAAACCGTCGTCCGGGCAGAGGCTGATCTCGTCCTTTCTGTTGACCGAGGCCCGGGCCACGCCCAGACCCCATGCCGTCTTTTTGCCCACCTCCACCTCCCAGTAGTGTCGGCCCGAGGAGAAGGCCTCGGAGCCCAGGACGATGTTGTAGCGGGTGAAGCGCTCGGGGTTGTTGGGCAGGTTGGACTGGATTCGTCCCACCTGGACGCTGGTGCGACAGGGAGACACCCAAAGGCAGGGGTAGGCCGTGTCTGGGTCAAGGGTCACCGCTGAGATGGCTGGGAGGAGAAGAAGAAGAAGGAAAAAGGAGTTAGAAAAGGACTGACGCGAACTGAGTGTTTAATTTCGTGAAATGGTCATAAAACGAGAACAAATAAGAAGTTCAGCTACAGATTAATGAAAGAATACAGATGAAACTTTAATCTGACGTGATTTGTTGGTAGTTGTTGGGGATAATTACATAGTCGCCCGCCTTTTGTGGTGTTGTTTTTATATTCTGCATGCTTTTAAAAGTCTGGTTAAGTTGTCTGAAACCAATTAAATGACACTTAATTTAGAGCTGAAAGTATCTGTGATAAAGTCGGGATATTTCTAACTGCACTGTGTGTGTGTGTGTGTGTGTGTGTGTGTTTTCATACCTGGCTGAAAAATGGAGCTCATTTTCCTCCAGGTCCTGTACTGCAAAGGTCCCAGGAATTCTCCCGACTGCAGATCAGAACTAACCTCTGGGGGGCGCTCAAACAGGGTCTGAGCCCTGAAAGAAAAAAAAAAAAAAAAAAAAACAGTCCTTGAGGTGCTTACGTTTTCTTTTCCGCCATTTATGATGACTAATGGAAATTTGCGAACCAAGAAAGCTGCAGAAACTTTTATCTTGCACAGTTTAAATGAATCTGAAGCCAAGCTGTTAAAGCTCTTCTGGTTAAGTCTTTCGGCTTCCTGGGTGCCATCAGCTGCCATGTGATGAAAATGAGTCACAAGACCACAAAGATACCATCACATCCTGTTGCAGTCTGACTTATGACTGATTACAAAACAGCCTCTTGTGACACTTGATTAGGTCACAACTCCAGAAAGGAAATTACCCAAAAATTCAACACAAATCAGAAACTCTGAAGTATTCAGGTAGGAGGTAAGTGATACTCACAGCCCAATGAAATCTTTGATTCCCTGAAAAGAGAACAGATCAAGTAGTTACAAATCCCTCCTGTCTCTGTCGGAACACGCAGACAGATACCATCTCTGAATCAAATCATTGTAATATTCTCTGGGATCTGATATGCTTTCATTATTAAACCATGATTTATTCCTGTGACTCAACATTCACACTGTTGTTTTCCTGGGTTTTTATTTGTCTGTGTGGTTTTTGTAATCTAACTACTTCTGCATACTTTCTGCTTTAAAGTCATTTATATATGAAAACGTTCAGCTCATTCAGGAGATGGGGGTTCTCACATTTGGCTTTTGTTTATACTTCTCAAAATATTTGACTTTGTTTCCAGATATTTTGAGATCTCTTTAGTTCTTTCAGAAACATTGTTCTCTCTCAAATCTGCTTTCTGATTTTGCTGTTCTGCTGATTGCTATTTTTTAGCTCATCCTTTGGTGCCTTTGGGTAGTGTTGTGCTACTTTTAGCTTACATTTGTCCTTTTTAAACCTTTTGCCAATCTTTTCAGCTTCTAGTTGGCAGTTTGATCCTTTTAGCTTTCAGCTACACTTTTGTTACTTTAGCTTTTAGCTAGCCTTTTGCTACTTTTAGCTGAATTTTTTTACTTTTACCTTTTAAGCTAGTGTTTAGCCACTTCTAATTTATAGTTACTATTTTGCTTTGAACTTTGAGGTAGATCTTTGCTAATATTAGCTAGCATTTAGCTTTTAGCTCACCTTCAGCTGCTCGGGGTTTTCTTGCTCTCTCAGTTTGACCTGGAGTTTCTCGGCGGCACTTTCCAGCTGGCTCATTTGCTCCGTGGCCTGGGTGAGGGCCTCCTCCAGCTGGCCGAGCTTCTCCTCCTTCTCCTTCTGCAGCGTCTCCTTTATGCGCTCCTCCTCCCCCGACAGGAACTCCTTCAGGCGCGCAAACTCTGCGGTGACCTGCTCCTCCAGGTCTCCCGCTCGCTCCTGGAACACACCGAAGAGCCGGGTCACCGAGACGGAAAGAGCCGAAAGCAACGAGGCTGCGGGTCAGATAAACTGAACTCTGTTGGCTGTTTAAATGTCCCAAAATGCATAACTACAACACAAACAATCCTAACATCCAACATCCTAACATGTCTGATCAACTCAGGTTTTTAAATCCTAGTTCAGTTTCATTATATCTTAGTTTGGTTTACCTCACATTATCTTTAGTATGACTTGTTTTAAATAAGTTTTATTCTGTACCTTTATGTCTTAATTAGATTCATGGTTTAGATTAACTTTAATTGTTGTGTGTGTTTTCATGACTTCATTTAGATTAGCTCTTGTCACGCTGGCCTAATATTAAAATGTTTTTAACTCTTAGCTGTCCTTCGGTACTCTTAGTTAGCCGTCCCGTTCCTTTTAGTTTAGTTTACTTTTAACTTTATCATGTTTTCATTTAGATTATCTTAGATATCGTTGTGTGTGTGTTTTCTGTATTTTTGTGTAAAAAAACCCCACGTGCAGTCTCCTCCAACGAATGACTCTCAGCTACTACCACGGCAAATATTAGCTCAACTAATGTAAAAAAAGTCACTGAGTTGAATCCAGTTTTGTGTTTTCTAGGCTCAGTTGTGGCGGCCATCTTGAACTGATTTGCCTCCAAAGGTTTATAACTTGTAGATGTACGTCCACAGATTACTTCCTTAAAGTTTCATTCCAATCCGCCGAAGGATTTGTGATATTTCACCAACAATACAGACAAAAACGAACACACACAGAGGCAAAAACCTTATTGCCTTTCGCCACTTTATTTATAATAATAAAAAATGAATTTTTTATGCTAAACGTTGGCTTCATTCAGGGTTGTGTTTAAAGTGCAAAAACCCCGTCTTGTTTTTTTTTCGTCCTATCTCTGCTTTCATTTCCTCCAGTTCCAGGAGAAAATATTTGTCTCTTTGAGCTAAAACTACTGCGTCAGCTAAACTAAACAAAGACAAACTGGAAGCTGAAAAAAAAATCCCAAAAAGACGAAAATGATTTTGCTGTTTAGACCCAAGCTGCACTCAGTTCCTTTTTATTTTTCCCTTTTTAATTCTTTTTAATTCTCTAAATTTATTGAAATTTAGAGAATTATTTAAAGCATTTGACCTCAGTTAAAGTTCACGTTTCCACTTATTTAATCTAATAACCTGCATTCCTTCCTAAAACTAACACTGGCCGAACTACTGCCTACGTGCACTCCCTGTCCGTCTTATTTCTGCTGTAAAGCGATTAAAAAAACCTTCCCCTCGCCATCGCTGCGGTTCCCGTTCAAAGCTGACTGGGAGCCAGCTGGACATTTCGTGTCTGTCTTTGGTTGAAATGTAAAAAGTAGAGTAGAGAGAAGAGCTCACCAGTCTCCTCAGCGTTCAGTCACAATCTGAACCCCTGCATGAAGACAATCAGAGCCTAAAATCTGACATTTATTTGTTCTGTTGTTGTTGTTGTTGTTTATATAATTTTCTTCATTCCAATTTAAAGCGAATGAGATAAAAACCTGGTTAACATGTTTGATCTAAATGGTTAAAACACTTAAAAGCACTTCATGGTTGGTTTCTCTTTTTGTTTTCTCAAAAAGAAAACTAATTATTATGACTTTTCAATCATCAGCTTTGGCTTTGTTCAGCCAGAGTTACATTTAACAGTAATGAACTTTTTTTTAACTTATAGTATAAAACTTCAAAGACAAAAACAAAACCAGCTGTCAAAATGACAACAAAAGCCTCTAATATTAAGTATTTGATTTTAACACGCAGCGTTCCCGTGGATTTGAGGTAATTTCCAACAAAGGATGATAAATAAAAACAAACACAGAGCGAGAGAAACCTGCAGATAAAGACTCGCCGAACTTCCGCTCGACTTTGCTCCTCCACATCCTGTCGAACAGGCGCAGAGCGAGAAGTGAAAATCTGTGAATCTGCACTTAAAGTGGGTCAAACAGGCAGCAAGACGCCCGGGCCGCCACGTCAGACAGGAAGGAAAAGAGGCAGCTTGTAGTAACAGAAAGCACCAAAACACACACATGTGTGTGCGTGTGTGTGTGGGTGTGAGCGACAAAGGCAAACAGAAGCCGGCGTGCTCGTTCCAACCGTCCCGTGAAAACAGAGAGCAGCGAGCTGTGGCGTCAGCGGCCGGCCGTCACCCGCGGGACGAGCCGTCCTCTGCGTCAGACATGCGAAGGTGGAGGAATGCAGCCGGGCGTCGACAACCGCCACACGTATAGACACAGAGAAAACAGCACCATTGTGGAAGGGTTGTGTGTTTGTCTGTCTGTTAGCAAAATATCTCATGATGACGGTTAATGAACCTCTCAGGACGTAATCACTGGATTCACATCTACAACTGATGTACTCGCCACAGATGGGCCATAGCTCAGTCAGTTTTATAGATGCTGAGCTAAACCAGGTGTGGGCAGCTTTGGACCTCGAGGGCCACCGTCCTGCGAGTTTTACTTGTTCCTCTGCTCCAGCACAGCTGATTCTAATCAGTGCTTGATTAACAGGTTTCTGCAGAGGTGATTTAACCTCTGAATCAGGTGTTGGAGCAGAGAAACAAGTAGAACATGCAGGACGGTGGCCCTCGGGGACCAGGGTTGCCCACCGCTGAGCTAAACCTTAGTGTGGTGGTAGCTGAGAGACGTCCCCCAACACGTCCTTCAAGCTCTAACAGGCCGTGTGTGAGGAGCGGTCGTGTCCTTACCTTAATGAGGAGGATTTTGTCGTTGGTCTGCTTCTGGAAGAGCGTGGCGTCCTCCGTCTGCAGCTGGACCCTCTCCAGAGCCAGGCACAGCTTGTCCTGTCGGCCCAACGAGAAAACGTTGAGGAAGAAAACCCACATTTGTTTGTCCCGGGTAAAAAATCCTAACTAGAACCTTTAGAAACATGGGGGAATCTGATCAGGAATTCAGCGAAACATGTCAGGACACACAGAGGCCGGGGTCAGGTCTGAGGCTGACAGCGAGCCGAGTTGGAGGCGTTCACACAGGCCTGCCGAATTCCTGCTGCTGCACCAGCAGACAGGGAGCAGCTCTCTGAGAAACCCAACACCTGAGGAGACACTTGTATGCTGCAGAAACCTGAAATCTGGTGCCTCTTTTACCCGGTAAGCACCTCCTTTGCCATGTTGTCATGGCAGACGTGGATTAGTGTTGGCAAGGGGGGTACCTTGTAGTTGTCAAAGGCCTCTGTGATGGGGATGACGTTGTGGGTCTTGTGCTCCCGGGACATGCCGCACACCAGGCAGATGGGGAGCTGGTCGTCCTCGCAGTACAGCTTCAGCTTCTCCTCGTGCTCCTCGCACATGTCCAGGACCAGGTGCGGCCAGTGTCCGGTGGACGACGCCACGCTGCTCATGCTGGTCCCGGGCTCCCGTTCCATCTGGCTCCAGTCGGGAAAGCCCTGCTGGTCCCACCCGGACGTCCCCGCGGCGGAGGCGGCTGCCGCGTCCACGGCGCGCGCCCTGCGCACGCTGTCCACCACGTTACACAGCAGCGAGTTGGGTCTGAGCTTCCGGGCGCACGACTTCCTGCACTTGGGGCAGCTCGAGGTCTCGTCCGCCTTGGCCTCCCAGCACTGGACGATACACACCTGGCAGAAGTGGTGCCCGCACTCCAGGATCACCGGGTCCCGGAACAGCTCGAGGCACACCGGGCACGTGAGTTCGGACTGCAGCTCCTCGAGCGCGCTGGCCTCGGCCATGAAGTCCTCCGCGCTCATGACGGTCCTGCCTGGTGGCGAGAAGGAGAAGGAGAAGTGGGGAGGAGGAGGAGGAGAAGGTGAAGGCCGGGCTTGTTCCGTCTGCGCCGACAGAAAGGGAGTGGTCCGGGGCCGGCGGCGGCGGGCTGAAGACGGAAGACAAGCGGGGACAAGCTGCGCGCAGCTGCGCAGAGGAGCCGATCCATGGATCCATCCAGGCAGGAGGCGCGCGACCTCAGCCCGCGGGCGCAGGAGAGACTTTCTTGGAAAGAGTGAAGGGGAAAAAAAACTAAAGATACAAAGAAACAAAAAAAGAAAAAAGAGCGATTCGAGCATGCCACCACATGACCTAAAACACACACACACACACACACACATATGCTTCTAATTCAGTCAGTTTTCCAGATACTGACCTACAATCTGGTGTAGTAGTTGAGACTGACCCCCAACACATCCTCTGAGCGCTAACAGATGAAACAGGGTTCGTGTTTAAAATGTTGCCAATAACTATTTTTTTTTGCTGCGTGTCTGTTAGCAAAATACCTTCTGACCCGCAGGGCAGATCTCAGTGAAACATTCAGGGAATAATCTTTGGGTGTGCATCTACAACTGTACATCTTTTGGAGCCAACCCAATTTAAGATGGCCGCCACAGCCAACTGGCTTTAAAAGAGACAAACATTGGCTCTAATTTAGTCAGTTTTACAGATATCGAGCTAAAACTTGGTGTGGTGGTAGCTGAGAGTCATTCATTCTGAACCTCAACATTAACTGCTGGAGTCAACCATCTGTCTGTTAGCAAAATATCTCATGAACCACAGGGTTGGTTTTAATGAAGCTTTCAGAAAGTAATCACAGGATGTAGGTCTACAACTGACTGCCTCTTGGAGTCGATCCGATTCAGGATGGCCGCCACAGCTAATTCACAACTCAGTCAGTTTCACAGATATTGAGCTGAAATTTGATGTGGTAGTAGCTGAGAGTCATCCTAATTTTAATGTTGCAGATTATATGTTGTCCTGATACATGATCTATCTTCAGTAAAGGGTAAAAAAGTCAAACAGACTGAGTGTTTATGGCAAAACAGCTGAACTCTTTTCGCTTTACAGGAAGAACTACTTAATAAAACCCGGTGCACCACAAATAGGTTGATCTAATTCCACATCGTAGTGCTTCTGTGGCATTTATAAACGTATCTGAATCTCATCTTCTCACCGTGGGTTAGATAAGAAACGTACAAATGTGTGAGAATCAAGGACACGCCCTGCGACCTCTGAGTCAACAAAACGTGACGCACAAGGTGAGGAACCTGCCTAGTCGGTCTCCTCTTGGTGGGAACTCGAACTACGGTAATTCAGCTAAATTAAAAAACAAACAAAAACCTTCTTGCTCACAGTCCGACCAGTTTCAAAGACTTCACCCTGATCCCGACACGGCGTGGTCACGGGTCAGAATACGACCCCGAGGGCCATCAGAGTCCAGCCTCTGACAGCCTCAAACCAAACTAAAGTAACTTGAAATGAACCAGGATCTTAGTGGCTTTACAATAAAAATGGGCATAAACTTCACTGAGGATTCTCAAGAATGAAAGTTGGAAAAAAAAGGGGGAAATAAGACATAAAATGCTGCATTTTAATTAGAAGTTTGTCTTAAATAACCCTCATAAAAGTCAGTTCATAAGCATGTTTATTACGCTGACAGTGTTTTATTTTAACTGCACTTCAGAGTTATTTGCTAAACTTGTTCTCAATGGAGGGAAAGGGTTCAACAAACTACAAACGTGCGCCGAATGTCCCTGTCGTCATGCCGAGGAGAGCAGGACTCTGTGTGTCTGCAGACGATGTGGTGTTATGTGTGACAGACGGTCCTGTTTCTCTTCAGGCCTCTGGGGAGGTGTCGTTCTGCCGAGTTCTCACTAGATGGCCACGATGTCGCTCCAACCAGCTGATCAGACTCACACACACACACACACACACACCGTTCATGGATTTTAACCTCAGCACAGGTAAGGGTCGAAGATGGCACAGCGGCGCTTTTTGCAGGGAAATGTGCTCAGAGATCCTGCCTGGCCCTCGCAAGCTACTTTGAAAGCTTTTATAAAGACCACTCTCAACAGAAATGTGTGATAATTCATGAACTTCATGGTTAAAGAATATTTTTAGGAACAGTTAAGAAAGGTTCTGCCTCTAAGTGTTGGTTATTTACTTTTCAGGGAGCCAATAAAAACTTTATTGATGAGTTAAAATAGACCTTTCAACCTTAATTTAAAGGGGAAATGCTCCACGTCACCTCTGGTTCTTACAGCCATGGAAATCCTGTTAAAGACTGGACGTTCGAACAGCAACTTTATATGCTTAAAAGTTGTTTCCTGTAACATTTAGCAGAACCGTGTTGCTCCTTTTGCCTTATAAAGATTTTT
This sequence comes from Kryptolebias marmoratus, assembly GCF_001649575.2. NCBI lineage: Eukaryota > Metazoa > Chordata > Actinopteri > Cyprinodontiformes > Rivulidae > Kryptolebias > Kryptolebias marmoratus. The sequence goes on along the minus strand of NC_051438.1, from coordinate 18,027,431 downwards.
CACTGAGCCTCGTGTCAGAACTTCTGCAATAAGACAGAAACTGCTCCATCAGCTCCCGTGGCTTTAACCAGAACCTTCTTTTATTTTCGACTGTCAAAAAATGTCCACGTGTGACATGTCTGCAGGCAGATGAGACCAGATGAAAAGGTTTCGACCGGGAGAACATCTGAGAAAAATGAGCAATGCATCTGGCTCAATCGCAAAATTTAACTAAAAAAAAAAAACAAATTATAACAAAAAATAAAACCCCTTCAGCCTGACTGCAGGGGCGCCTCCAGGGGAGCCCTGATGGGGACCAGAGTTCATCTTCAGGTGAAACCAGAACAGAGTTTCAGGAGTTTTATGTTCTCATTTATAGGTTTTTGGTTTTTTGACATGGTGATTTGGGAGAAGACACATATAAGAAGCTGGAAATGTCGCTGCACTCAGAGCAGCACTCAGAGAAACAACATAAGTCCACCAACAGATCTTTCATCTGACTCCCCTCCGGCCGACCTGTTTGTTTCTCACACAGGATGTCTCCCAGGATGTCCCATCTGTTCTCCACGGGTCCTCTGTTGGGAACCACTGCCTTAGAGGGTATCCTGGTACTGAGGCTGACCAGTAATGATTTAATTAACTTGCATTTGGTCAACTGGCATTTGATAAATACCTAAGAGAATTCTTCATCTTGCATGACTGGTATTTACTCTTTTTAAAATGCCACCTTGTAAAATATTACTGTAACATCATAAAATAATCTGTTGCATTTGTTTTGTCATTTTGAAATTAGAAGTACAACACCCCAGCAAACAAATGTCAAAATATGAAGCTGAAAGTTATTTCTGCATAAAAAACAAATCAAAAGCGCCATAAAGTGTTTGTTTCTGGCAGTTGTGGAATGACCTTTAGTGGGATGTCACTTTATGCTTGCAGTTTTCACCATAGTTAGGAAACCTAATCTGCTCCGAATCTGTATCACTATAAAGCAATAAAAAAACTTTCACTACTACCTACACCGCCTGGCCACCTGTTGCATTATCTAATGTCTGTAAACCGCAGTGATAACAACTCAAATTCATTTAAAACGGAAATCTTAAATGTCTATTCACTGGCCTGCATGCTCCTTTCAGTTATGCAAAGTCAGTGTGGGTTTTTATTTGGTCCTTTCCTTATTCTAATAATTTGCATTTTATAATAAGATAATAGAGCCATAAGCTAAAAGACAAATGTAAAGTGGGGAGCTTGTAGGTGAGCAGCTACACTTCAGTCTCAGTTTAGATCATCATCTGACCTATCAGATCATTTTGGACATAGCGTTCATTCAAATAATCCATGTCATAAGTTGAAATAATTAATGTACTGCACTGCAAACTATTTCAAAGGAAGATGCTGCTGTTTTCCTTGTTTGCTGTTCTTTTAGCGTCCTTCTGTAATTGTGAAATTCAGCATAAACTAAATGCTTGCATTCACATTAAGATTATATAGTGGCTTATTTTTTTTCCTTTAAAGAACATTCAGTTTTCTATCCAGGGACAACTATTTTAGTTAATGCAGGATAACAGCTACAACCGTGCACCTCATCACTCATCAAATTCTGTCAAGCTGTCAAGCTTACCGTTTAAATACAATAAAAGCGGTATTTGATCGACCCATTCTTTTTTTTAAAATCACCAATCTGTTCGATCAAGACTTCTTTGTAAACTGTAAATTAAAAAGTCCATAATACAAAGCCTTTAAAATATATAGTGTAAATCTAACTATTGCATGTTTCCCATAAGCACCAAAACCAGCCTGCACCATCCCTTCCCTCTTACAGATTTTGAGGAAATAATTACAAATATGATACAGTAGGTCTGACTTCATACATAATGTGCAAGTAAAGGGCAAGTCACAATAAAACGGAACAGTGACTGTATTTCATTATTTACATGACATTTGCGATATCAGTCTGAAGGCACCACCCCTTACCTCGGGGGCTGAACCAGGACTATTTAACTGGAGTCGAGATTCACTTGAAAGCTAAAAGCGACTTGTCTTAAAGGAGCTTTGCGAGACCTTCGCTCTGCAGCCTGTTTGTTCTGCTTCACGTGAAAGATGCTTCAGTTCTCCAAGGGAGCCCTTTTGTTTCTTTTGACGTGTTCTTTTGACACGATCTCTGCAAGGACTGGGACCGACTTTTCTGAGTGTCTGGGTTTCTTCTATCAAAAATCTCCGCCGCAAGGAATACAAGGGGGAGAGGATCGGTCCATATGCCAGCAGTACAAAAACAAGTACCGCTTTGCCACGCTGTATAGTCGTGTTTTTCATGCACCGCTGTACTCTGCATACAAAGTTATTCTGCCAAAAGACGAAAAAATTGCTCGGCCCGACGATGAAGTTTGGATGTATGAACCACAGGTAAGGTGCAGAAATGATCAAACAGGCAGCACTTAAACAAAAGTACTGTTTAGTTACAAGCAAGTCACTTATACAAGTTATCAAATATGATTTATCATGCTCTCAACCCCTGGTGTCTTGTTTTTACTGCTTGCATATTACTTAAACATTATAATTCATACATAATTAAGTATCACTTTCTAAAAATCATAGTTAAACAGGATGTCTGAAATACAGCATTAATAATATTGTTGCCTAAATGAAGCTTTTTTTCCTCAATATCAACCAGCTGACAGATGAGAAAGGCGAGCCGGAGATGAAACCGATTCAAGATGATAAAGTGGATTACGACTTCCAGGCATCACTCAAAGATTACAAGGGAAGTATCTACACCAAGGGCCATCTCGCTCCCAGTCTGCACCAAGAAACAAAAGAAGATAAAGAAGCCACTTTCACCCTGACAAATATGGTACCGCAACGAGGGGGCTCAAATAATGGCCCGTGGGTTGAATGGGAGAAAGAAATAGTTATGATAAAAAAGGACTGCGAGGGGGATATGTTTGTGATCACCGGAGGACTACCCTTTAAGCCCGAACGTAAGGCGATGAATGAAAAGGTGTCAGTGCCTGAATACATGTGGTCTGCTTACTGCTGCACGGCTTTTAAAACAGATTTGAATGGTGGGTTTCCCACACATGCGGCTCTGGGACGAAATGATCCTAATAGTGACATTAACATTGTACCGAAAGATCACACGAAATATCCAGATTATGCTGTTAGGAAGCTGACCTTAAAGGACCTGGAGGTCATCCTGAAAGAAAGGCTAAATACAGAACAAGTAACTTTGTTTAAAGAGGATTGTAAAGCTAACTAGTTCTATAGAAACCCACAAGGGTTTATCCCTGAATAAATGTTTGACATGCCGGAAAAACTGGAAACTTTCTGCTTGTTTGAACCAATGTTTGGAAATATGAGATTAAGGTGGTTCTGTCACGAACCCCGGAAATCAATAAAGTCAAAAGTGAGTGAAATGTTGTTTTCTTTGTTTATAATTAAAACACACACACACAAAATACAACCAAACACACACACACACACAAAGAAGGCCAGTTATGTTGGAAAAAGAATTGTGCCCGTAAGTTTAATATTGCAAAAATGCAAAATATAACCATAAATAATTTCACGTTTTGCACGTAAAGAAATAGCAGATCGTTTTAGGTTTTCTACTTTGAAAAAGCTGAATTTTTGCCAATAAAAAGGATTCATGCATGCACTTAAAGATGAAGGTAAAGATGGGAGGATGTCCTCTGATTCGCTGGCCTGTAAGTGGGCACCACCTTGTGGACAGAGATGGAAGCAGGTCTTCCACCCAGACCAGGGGTGTAGCTGACAGGGCATGACCCCACCCTGCCAAATAACCTTTTTTCCCCCTTCATTGTTGGTACTTTATCAATTAAAAGCATAAACACGAAGCACTCAGAGATCGCAAACCTCCACCAAGGTCATAGCATCAAAATTTAAATTTAAATTTGTTTTTTTTTTTTATAAAAAAGAGCTGGTTGAATATATATATACTTACGATCGCATAGAGTAAGATATTCATTAAACATTTGCTAAAAGTTTAATGGAAATAAACAAAAAGAACTGAAGTAATGACAACCGTTAGATGGGTTACAACGTGACGTGATTCTGTGTAAATTCAAGGACATTATTTAATCCAGAAGGTTCGACTTTAAAATGCTGTAAATCATTAAAAGATGCACAACCTTGGTATCGCCTAGAGTATTTTTCAAGTTCAATTAAGTAAATGATTGGTTTTGAGTTTTCTGTATGAATTTTGCAGCAACGGTCAAAAGTTTCAGCCAATCTTGTTCTGCTAATCTAAATAAATCGTTTAAATTTCTTTCGGAAGCAAAAATACTTCCTTTGTAGCTGTATTTGACATGTAAAATGGTATTGTTTGTTTTCTCCTTTTATAACTGGCTTTGTTTCAGGAATAAAGCACAACTATTAAAAATTTATTTTTAAAGAACAACGATCACTTCATCGCAACAAAACCCTGCAGCAGACATTTCCTATTTATTTCACTTTTCTTTGCATATAATCCTGAATACAACTGATTTTTTATGCAAGCATTTAAAGTTTGACACATGGGCTTTAATAGACTTTGACAGCTGTTTGTTATTAAATAATTAAAATAAATGCTGAATCAGCATTCACACAATTATGTCTGGAGTTTAGTACATACAAAAGTCTCAGATAAATCTGATTTTGTCTTTAATTGTACAAAACAAACAACAGGACAGGAATGATTTAGGATGAACTGAAATGTTTATTTCTTTTTTTTTTAAAGACACAGACCAAAACACAAACAGACAAAATAAAAACAGAACATACAAACCCATCAACTTGTACTGTCAGAAAAAGGATTGGATACAAGAGAATATTGCTAAAATGATAAAAAGTCACAATGTAGTCTTTGTCATAAATAAGTTCAGGTTTTACACGTCTTCACAAAGAAATAACCGAGACTTTTAACTCTTCCTATAAAGTTAAATTTACAGTTGAATTCTTGCCCCGCAAAAATCATCCACGTGTGGGCTTCTTCGCCTCGGAGAGACTCCGCGAGAACGCCACATTCATCAGGTAAGTTCCGCTCTCGCCGAAGTTCTAGCAGGGGTTCTCGAAGCACTGGTGGTTCTTCAGCTGCTCCACGTCACAGAAGCCCCGCCCACAGTTGGAGCACTGCAGCGTTGCCTTCTCAGTGTTGTGGATGAGCTGGTGTCTCTTTAGGTACTCCACGCGGCTGAAGCGCTTCCCGCACGCGTCGCACCCGTACGGGCGCTCCCCCGTGTGGATCCGCTGGTGCCGTTCCAGGTTGCCGAGGCGGCTGAAGCAGCGGCCGCACTGCGGGCAGCGGTGCGGCCGCTCCCCCGTGTGCACCAGGTGGTGGCGCTCCAGCGAGCGCGAGTGCGTGAAGCGCTTCCCGCAGATCTCGCAGCAGTGGGGCCGTTCGGCGGCGCAGGCGCACTCGTGGTTCTTGAGGGCCCAGGGGTGGCTGAACGTGTTCCCGCAGTGGGCGCACGGGAAAAGGCTGTCCTCGGATTCGCTGCCCTGTAGGTGGGCGCCGCCCAGTGGACAGGGGTGCTCGTCCAGCTCGGCGTCTGACGTGAAGCCTCCTCCACACTGTGGGCAGAAGTGGAGCAGGTCCGCTCCCCCCTCCTCCTCTCCCCCGCTCTCCCCCACACTTCCAGGAGCTGACAGGTGGGGCAGCTGCTCAGACTCGGCCTGCTCCATGGCACCATCTACAGGCTTCACTTCGACCGGATCCTCCTCTTTCAGCTTCTTGGACCAGCCTAACCTCAGCTCCACCACTCCAGGCCTCACGCTGTCCTTCATCCTGCCTTGGCTCATCTCGTCCTCTCTCTGCAGAGTCGGGGGATGCGGCTCCAGCTCTCCTTCCTGCTCCATTCCGTCCAGACCGATGTATTTTGGGGCCACGACGACCTCGCTCACTCGCCCTGCCTCTGGATCGCGCTGCAAAGCCGTCCTGGCCGCCTGCTCGAGGTCTCGGTCAGCCTTTAGAGCAGATTCCAGACCCCGTAGCTCATCCACTGCCATGCTCTCATCTGGTGCCTCCGTATGACCCATAACCCAGTCCTTCTCTCCTCTCTGGCCGGGATGAAGAACCGGGGCGCAATCTGACATGTCTGAAAACAGAGAAGGAGAGTTTATGTGAGCGCTCACGTCTACTACTTGTGTTTGAACAGCTTTTCTAGCTTTCCCGGCATCATTACCGTCACTCTGGGATTTGGAACCAATGTGGAAGTTCTGGATGGGTGGATTCATCTTCAAGGCCTCCTTGATGAGTCGCAGAGAAGCGGGCTGATAGCCCTCAGTTTGAGGAAACTGCACAAACAGAGTTAGAGTTAGAGAGCGAACAGCTGAGCTCAGGAAGAAGAAAACATTTACTTTAAAATCTGACCAAACGGCTCCTCATTCACTGATACGCAACGGTCACATTAAAATATCCTAATTAATTAAATGTTCTGTTTTTGTGACTAATTCAGTAGAAGCACTGGGTTCACCTCATATCTAAGGAGGTCGAGCTGAGATCTGGAAGATCACTAAACTTTAAGGAAAAAACGGCTCATAAGGTGTCTGCTTAAACTGTCGGATGATTCCAAACCACATCTACTGTGGATCAATAAAGTATTATACTTTGAGCAAGCATTAAAGAGAAAAATATGGAACACTTCAAGGCTATAAAATGTGCAAAATATTTTCCAACAGCTCCTGAAAGACTCTTAGCTGTCACAAAATCCATGTATTAAAAACTAAAACAGCAATACTGGTGAGAAAATGTGATACTAACACAATCCAATTTAAAATATTTGTGAAAATGATGCTATAGTCTGTCTATTAAATGAGACTTTCCGAAGTACTTGTGAGCAGTCAGCGTGTTACCTGCAGCAGACAACAGTCAGCATGCTTTCTGTGTGGAAACTATACTCATTGAAGCTCAGAATGCAGCGATAAGAGCATTTTTCCCCTCACCTACTATAATTCAAATGTATAAAAATGTTGTACCAGTTTTAGTGGCATTTTAGAGTATATTTTAAGTCATCTAATTTTGCATCAATTACACTGTAGTCCTCACATTCTGCAACATTCAGCTGATGTGTAACAAATAAATCACGGGAAAGAGCAAAGTGATTACAAAATAATCTTTACACAATTGAATTTCAATAACATCAATATCATATATCTGTCGACAAAGTGAAATTTAACTCGGTGGATTTTATGAAAAAACGAATTTTGACCAAAAATTTTTAAGCGTCTGCTATGAACCGAAAGTTCCAATCGCGCGCTCGGTAACTCTCGAAAATCGTCGGTGATGACGTCAGCACAGGGAGACGTCCGCCATTGCTGTTCATGCTGGTATTGTATTGAGTGTATTGTAGTGGAAACAATACGAAATGCCGAACTATTGTGTAGTTGGAGACTGCAACAATGTTGCCAACAGATCTTTGGGGATATCAACGTATGCTTTTCCAAAGGATGATGCCATTAGACGTGCATGGATCCGCTTTGTCCAGCAAACCAGGGCGGATTTCCGCGAGCCAGGTTCGGGTGCAGTTGTTTGTTCCAGCCACTTCAAGGAGGATTGCTTTGAAATTCCCTGCCCTTCCGTCCGAAGTTGTGAAGAGGAAACCGGTTTCAGGAACAGGTATGCGGTCTCAGTCATTAAAAATCCGACTACCGTGTGTGTTATTGAAGCCTATGATGTTGCTAATTCCGGACAGATAAGAACCCAATAAAAAACAAGTTTCACAAATATTTTTGCTCGTCTAAATGTAAAAAATGATTAAAATAGACTGTTAGTATTCATTTCTACAGATAGAAAAGACCTTTACCAATTTTCTACAATATTAAAGTCTATTTCTGGTGTCGGGTGGACTTCCATCTCCTCCTCCTCGTCGTCCGGTGGTGGTTGGACCTCTGGTTCGTCCATATATGGCTGGATTATTCCATCAATATCGCATTCAAATCTGCCCTCCCCGAATTCTTCATCGTCTAATCCTGATTCGGACAGGCCTCATCCTCAGATTCGAAATCAAATTCGCTGAAATCCGACGAGCTCGAGCTACTACATATACTACCGGTATCCATTTTGCCAGTGAGACAGTCATGGCGGTGCGCTTGGGACTCCCTTTGCTGACGTCATACACAAATGAGCCTCGTTTGCGTGTCCGAGACAATTGGCTCTATTATGTTTTCAGAAAGCCGTCGGAATGGTCTACAAAATTCAATTTTTTTACAGTTATTAGGTTGACTAATCTCCATCCGACGGCATGAACTTATTATTTGTTATAAAAAGAACCAGAAACGACGATTATATGATATTCAACAAAAGACGAGGTTTTTGCTCTTTAAGCCAAGACAGTTTCAACCCTGTAATACGAGAATTACGCCATCTAGTGTTCAACATTTGTTTAGGTTTGACATCGTTTTTGACGGCAGAAGTGCTCTTCTCATTGATTCTCTTAAAGAATTGGCTTCATCATCACAAATTGTTGATATTCACAACCGTGACTGTTGTCAAGCAGGTAGGACACTGACAGCTCACAGGCATTTCAGAGTAGAAGTCTTTTTTTGCATGGAGTTTTCATGATCTACCTGTGCATGCGTGGGTTTTCTCTGGGTTCTCCTGCTTCCTCCCACAGCCTCAATAAACACACGTGCTTTTAACTAGCTACACTACACTGTCACGAGGCGAGAGGGTGACTGCTTCTCGTTTGTCTCCATGTGGCCCCGTGACGGACGGACACAGCTGGAGATGAGCCCCAGTTCAGATAACCTGAACGGAGGTATGAATGTGCAGCCTTATGCGGATAAATGCTCCGCATCTTTTCACTTCCACCTGAAGTGCTTCAACCCAAAATGCTCGGTGTGGTTGAGATCTGAAGAGTTCTCCACTCAACAGGCTCCCGTGGCTCGAATCAATACCCTTCCCTCCATCCTGCAGCGATCTGGTGGCTGAAAATTAAAGCTAAACTCTCGCCATCTTTCCGTCAACAGCCGTTTGCGCTGAGCTCCCGAGCGGCGCGGCGATGCTGTGCCACTTTCTCCTCCTACTCCTTCTCAGAGAAAACCTGTCTCCCTCACCTCCTCTTTGATGTTGGCCGTCTCCTCCCCCTCACCGCTGAGGCTGCCCTCCCCGTCCTCGTCATCTAGCATCCCTCCCTCCTCCTCCTCGTCCTCCTCATCCTCCTCCTCTTCGTCTTCTTCCTCCTCCTCCTCCTCCTCCTCCTGGGGGAACTGGATGATGTAGGCCTCTCTGGCCTCCTTCCCCCCTTTTCCTCCTCCTCCTGCTGCTGCTGCTGCAGCTCCCAAGCCCAGAGCTCCTCCACTGGCTCCACCTCCTCCCCCGCCACCTCCTCCTTCCTCCCACACGCCTCCGGGCCAGCCTTTGCCATGGGCTGCTGCTGGGCTCTTTTTCGACTTGCCTCCTGAAGAGAAGGGAGGGCAATGAAGGATGGTGGGAGGGAGGTGGAGAGACAGAGGGCACAGGGAGACAGCAGATGAAATATGAGGGGGAGAGAGATGAGTGGGAGGAGATGATTGCAAGGCAAGGAGTGAAAGATGAAGGAGAGAAGAGGGTGGGGAGGTGGGAGATGAGGAGGAAGATGAGGAGATTGGAGAGGATTAGAGGGGTGAAGGAGAGAAGAAATCAGGAGGGGGAGAGGAGGAGGAGGAGGAGGGGGCATGATGAACAAGTGAGGAGAGGGGGCGTAGAAGGACACAGAGGAGAGAGGGAGGAGAGAGAAACATGTGACCGATATGATAGAGGAGAGGAAGACGTGAAGTTGACGAGGAAGAGGAGAAGAGGGAGGGCATGTTGAAGGAGAGTGAAGGAGGGCATGTTGAAGAAGTGGGGAAGAGGGGTGAGGGGGGGGAGAGAGAAGTTGCATTAAAGAGGGAGTGTGTAATTATGGAGAGAGAAGCAGGAGAGGAAAGGAGGCGGGGGAGTATGTGTGTGTGCAACGTGATGAAGGAGAGAACAGAACAGGAGGAGGTGGGGGCAGGGAGAACGAGGAAAAGGAGGAGAGGGTGTGAAGGAGAGAGCTCCGCCAGAGCAAGCGCGAGAGAGAGAGGAGCAGGAAGGGGAGGAGGGAGTTGATAAGTGACAGAAGGAGGTGGGGGAGGGAGAGGAGTTAGGCAGGAAGGGAAGGAGGAAGGGAGCACAAGCACAGAAGAGTGGGAGGGACAGAATGCAGTGGAAAGAGAGGAGAGGGGGAGGTGAAGGACAGAGGGAGAGAGATCATGAGGAGGAGGCGGAGGAGGAAGGGAGGAAGGGAGGGAGGGAGAGATCAGCTCTTGCCAGATGGTTTCCAACAAAACAAGTGTGTCAGTAACTGCTCACAGACAGCCTTTTCTCTCAAAAAACACACACATACACGAGTTGATAAGGTGGTATTTAAGTTATACCTCCAACTCACCACACACCTGATCAAAATAAGTAAATAAATAAATAAAGACACTCACGAGCCAAGTCAACTTTCCTCCTCTGCCGCGGCGCGCCTCCCTCCTCCAGCCCGGCGCTGCGGCGGCTGGCCGCCCAGCCCAGCCCGTACCTGCGCTCCGTCCTCAGCTTGTTCTCCGTCAGCTTCAGCCGCAGCTTCAGGGCGTCGTTCTCCTTCCTGTTGAGGGACAGCTCCACCAGGTAGTCGCTCACCGTCTCCTGGAAGAGCTTGGTGATCTCGCAGACGGAGGCGCGGATCAGGCTGTCCATGACGGCCGTCAGATGCGTCTCGAACGCGCTCACCGACTCCTCCATCATCCTCCCGCCGCCCCGGAGCCGAGGACAGCTGCGGGTCTGATGGACACTTAATGAGAAACCAAACGTGCTCGTTACATTTAACCCAGCTTTAACAAGGTTTTTTTTTTTCTTTTCCAATAATGCACTGCACAGAACAACTCAAGTGTCCAGTGTTACCGGGACGTTAGCTCGCTCTTGCTGCTAATTCGCATTTCAAAACCGGATTTGTAACAATTTAATTACACCACTTCGGATTATTTAATCGCACAGCTCAACACACAGTCCTCCCCGCCAGCCTGTCGGTAAACTTGTAGCTCTGGTGGGTTTTGCAGAGACCTTCAAGGAACAGCCTCCCTCCCGGAACGTTAAAAAGTGCTAGCCGCCTTGCTAGTTTAGCTCCGAATACGCACCTTTTTTTTTGGTGGATAAAACCCCCGGGGGGGCAGAGAGAGACCTCCTCGGTGTAAAGGCGAAGACACTCGAGATAATATCACTAATTTCGGAGGAGCTCCGTGTCGTTTAGAAGCTGGAGGGGGGCACAAAAAGGGGCGACAAAGGAAAGCGCCGACCAACTTCAGCCCTGCTCCGTCTCACCGCCTCCTCCTGCTGCCACTGTTTTCCTCTTCGACTCCTTCAGCGCTGCTTATGATGCCTGGCAGGACTGCGCATGCTCAGTACCGTACTTGTCCTAATAGTGACGCGCACCCTGAAACAACAATAAAGTTTCACCGCTGACTCGCTTCTGTTCCGGACAAATAGGAACATACCCAGAGGCCTAAAACACAGGGGACCAGACTGGCATCATCACAGAAACATAACCTTTATTCCAAAACAGAATAAAGTGGGCATAGCCTACTACTATTATTGTTATTTTCACATAAACCTATATACATATTGATTTCAGCAGTACAATGTTAGGCTATGATGCAAATTCAAAGTCTGGTTCTAAACATTTTAAAGCCCTAGACCGGTTTTAAAACCTGCAATGACACTGTGCCAAAAAGAGGAATTACTAACTGGCTGTCTAAAGCACACGCCTTAGTTTGTTTTCAAGTCTGAATTTTCTGAAGTACCATGCAAGATACTGTTGATCTGACAAGCAAACACTCAATGCAAAGAGATGTGTGCTTTGGTACTGTGATCTTGTTTTAGTTGCACACACTGAGATTTAAAGATAGATGGAAAATAATCAAATGGAATAAAAAAAATTACCTGAAAAAACATCAGATTAATGTAATGTGATGCAACTCTATTCAACAAGGTGCTGTTTTATACAATAATTATATTTGACGTTTCAGGCATAACTTTTCTATTGAGAAAGATATTTTAATATTCTATAAACAAAGTTAAAATAATTACCTAATCAAACAAATCCTAACAAAGGAGAGGCTGTGCTGCCATGTGTCCTCCGGGACGACAGGTGTCGCTGTGCTCAGCCGGTCACATGACGCTACAGCGGAAAAGGGGGCGGGGGCGGAGCTTCTCCCTGCGCGTTTTCTCCTTCCGTGCTCGAGCAGGAGGAGAGAGCACCTTGCAGCTTCGGCGGGAGGGACGAAAGAGCAGCGACCATGCCGATGTTTGTGGTGAACACCAACGTGGCGAAGAGCGACGTGCCCGCGGCTCTGCTGTCGGAGGCCACCGAGGAGCTGGCGAAGGTTATGGGCAAACCTGCGCAGGTAGGCCCGGGTGGAGGGGGGAGCGCTTCAAGGGGTTATTCACCTCGTTCATATCGATTTATCCAGAGTATAACCAAAGTTAAATATACTGTGGAATAATGTGGTCTGAGCTGAGCACAGGTGGATAATTTACCTGAGATACCAGCTCAGGAGGTAACTTAATCTGTTCACAGCTTGCATCGATAATCTGCGTGTTTGTTTTCAGTTCTTTAATTTAGATTAAACGCCAATAAATTATTCTTATTTCTTCCCAACGACCAGGAAACAAAAGAGGCATTTGTCAAGCCCTGGGCTTATTTAGCAAATAGAATAATATTGAGGAAGAAGGAAACGCAAATGGAGTCACAAAGGATAAATAAAGTTAACTCAAAGAGACAAGTGTTAAATATAAGTAAAAATAAAATGCCCTGTTAGTGAAAAGTAGCTTTAAAGTCATAATTTAAAAAAGGGATGCACAAGAGAGGCTTCAAAAATAAAAGTAGTTTCTTATAAACATCTAAATGTGTAATGTACAGAAAATAATGGACATATCCTATACCACTTGTAATGAAATGACCACTACTTAATGCCTACAATGTTGATAAGTGATTATTATATTAAAAAATACAGATTTATTGATTTAAATGATTTACAATTGCAATAAACTCAGCACTTTTATCGTTTTAAACGTCAAAACTGATACTTTTGGACTTCCCAGTTTGGTCTGACTTCAGTTTATTTTCTTTATTTGTGTTTTAATTTGCCAGTACATCGCTGTGCACGTCAACCCAGACCAAATGATGAAGTTTGGAGGGAAGGGAGACCTCTGCGCTCTCTGCTCCCTTCACAGCATCGGCAAGATCAGCGGCGCTCACAACAAGCAGTACTCTAAACTCCTGTGCGGACTGCTAAACAAACACCTTGGGGTCTCTCCTGACAGGTAACGCATGCATATCAGCCTTAAAATTCACTTGGTTTGACTTGACTGGATGTGAAACACAAGCTGAGACGCTTCTCTGTGTTACATAACGGCTCTTCGCTAATGTCGCTAACCTGCTTGTTTGTCTTGGTGTCTGTTTCAGGATTTATATTAACTTTGTGGACATGGACGCAGCCAATGTGGCCTGGAACAACACAACATTCGGCTGAGAAGGAAACCACCGTTAAAATGATAATAATTCCAGCATTTTCCTGCTTGTTTTGAGCATAGTTTAAACTGATAAAACGAAGAGCAAAAACCTTCATAATCCAAGTTGAAAATACTGTATAAGCACTTGATCAGACCCTTATGCTTTGCACTGATACTTTTTTTCCTTTTAATAAATAAAGCAAACCCTGAGGACCATAAATGAAGGTTTTATTTGGTTGGCAAACAGCTGCACTCCATTCATGGGCAGATTATCTACATTTATTTAAACTATTACAGTATAGATAGATATCGAACTAAGAGAGTAATCACCTTTGTATTTTATAACCAAAGGTAAACAAAAAGAATAAGCAATAAGTGATGCTGTCAGGGGATGTTAAGATGCTCTGGATGACGACTGGAAAACGCGCATGCTTTAATTCACTATACCGTATCAGGTGTTCAGTGAAATAAAGGGATTTAGTCACTTTTATACTTATAAAACCCATCATTAGGAGTTCATCATTAGAAAGATCAGGAGATGTTTCCTGCCCACAGCCATCACCATCTATAATAACTCCCTGATTTAAATGAGCTACGTCAACATTTAATTTCCCTTTGGGATAAATAAAGTATTTTTGAAATGAATTAAAGACCTCGCTGAAGCAAAGCTGGACCATTTTAATTTATTTGCATAAATGGCTGCTTTATTGTTCTTTCATAGCTGAGACTGAATACACTTTCTGAGGCTCCGGGGCTCCACGTCTCTTCTAAGAACAGTAGGTGACGTATATGGACTGGAAAATTTCTGCAGTCCGTGAAGTAGACTTGTTGTGCCATATCAGAAACTCGGATTTTTGAAAGAAAAATATCTAAAACAGGAATAACACAATTATACAACCTATCTACCGCGTTTAAGCGCTTCCTAACTGCACGAATCATATGTCTACTACTTTTAACAGCAAAACAAATCAGTATAAACATTTTTTAGTGACGTTTCAGTCAGAGCCTCTAATTTCGACGGGCATCGAACGCAGCACCGAGATATACCGAAAGTGTGGGCGGTCTCTCCACGACACAACAGTCAATCACAACAGAGCACTCATTCTGGTACGTGACGTCATCCTGATGCAAGGCGGGAAAAGCGTGTCCTATAGGTAAAGATAAAAGTCAGTTTCCTGGTATTTTCCACACTTTTTTTAACGTCTGTTTTTACTGGAACGACGCAACTCCGGAGTGAATTATAACTGCCCCGGTTACATGCAGCCTGATTCCAGGTGTGTTTATTTGCCTTTTATCTGGTGGATCAGTTCCTTTGCTCAGCCTCATAGACTTCCGTTGCTTTGGTAACCGCCATGGTAGCTGAGTGACAAACACGTAGGCCTTGAAGAGAGCAGAAGCAACGTTAACAAGATTAACTTTACACTCACTCATATTGCAATAGATGACAAAAATACTGATCGGTGCAATTTATACCAAATGAGCCGGGGATATAAGAAATAAATAACGCTACGATGTCCTTTCTGGTCGTTCGCTCCTGAGTAAAAATGGCGGACGATGCTTACGTGATTCGCGGATGTTAGTAACTCATAAAAAACGACTGCATCGTTTATCGGTGAAGTTGTGGACCTTGGTGTCTGAGGCGAAGTTCGGGCCCTAAGGAACCGGAGGGCAGAGCTCGAGTCGAACCGTGGATCCAGCTGTCGGCTAATTTGTTTTTAGCGTTAGCATTAATGCTAATGCTAAAGCATACTCATCTCTAACAGGATGCAGCATGAATGCTACTTTAACTCGTGCTTGTCTTCCAGTGTAAATTATGATTAGATTTTTATGTCAGTGATAAAATACCGCCGCATAAGTCTTAGCTTTAATGTTAAAAAGACTTATTCTCAAACTGAAGCCACCTATAAACAATTATTTATAAACACTTCTTCACACCACAATAAAATTCGCTTCATCCATTTTACGTTTCCATGGCGACAGTCAGTGACTGACAGGAGCCGGGTTGGGTCAAACCACTGTGTTATGAGGTGAATTTTATATATATATATTTTTTTAGATTTAAAATAATGAAATTGTTTAGCCTAATTAATTTTTTTGTGTTGTTTAATTGAAAAGATTTATTTAGCGTATTTATGCTTGGAATGTGTGTTAAGATCGGTTGGAAGACCAGTGGAGAACGAGTGTATAATGATTAAATACCAAAGAAATTATCTCTGTTTTAAATAGTAATATAATGATTGTGTGTGTGTGTCCGCTTTAAACAATAAATGTATCTAAGCATTGAAATTAACCTAAAATTTGATTTGAAGGTATAAGCTATAGATTGTATTATTAAATTCCAAAGTTAATCAGTATAACTAATCAGTGATCACTTATGTGTTTTCTATGAACAACTGATCGTGTAACAGATCGTACTTCATTTGTATGCACTTAATCATGTGAAATTTGCAGCGGTATGATAAACTGGCAGGAGTTCTCCACCAAGAAGGGGGTTAATGATTTTATTATGTGTTATGTTTAACATTAAATGATTGTTATGTAATGTATACTGAAGAAGTTATATGTGACAGCAAGTTAAATCAGACAAGGCAAGGTCAAAGCTTTCATTTGTCCTCAAAGACAACATGTGACTGTTGAGGTGTAGTCGGATGTTGCAAAAAACCACAGATTACAAAAGCTGCAAGGGCTTGTTCGAGGGAAGCACCCTTGTTACTGTGGTGGACTGGCTTCACAACAACGACAAAAAAAAAAAACAGGACTTGTCGGCCATGACCAGGACTGTCATGGCCGACTCTTCATGGCCTGAAGAGTTTTCATCTGATTCCAGAGATCCAGCCGTCGGTTCAGGTTCATACTGGTTTGGTAGGAGGACGGAGTTTTATGTTCGAGGCTTGTCTGAAAATAGCCAGAAGAATATGACCAGATCTGTCTTGAAAAACCTCCTGATGGTGGAATTTCTTTCTTCGGAAGGCCAAGAGTCAAGTTCTTTAAATTAGAGGAGCTTTTTCAAAAACGGTGAAGGTCCCAGAACATCTGAAGACCTACCTACCCCTTTGCTCCGACTGAAGAGTCCAGCAGGCTTGTCAGCTGAGGCTGGTAGGGCATAAACTCACATTTTTCCGTCCCAATTAAAGCTTACAAATAAAAAAGAAATCTACAGATGTGGTCTTAGGCAAAGGTAAATTGATGGCAAAGAGTTGTTTTATCAACGCAATTTTGTGAACCTTCTTATCTTTATCTGAACACTGATTGTTTTGTATTTTTTGTCTTTGTGTTTAGAGGGATAGGGACCTCCACTGCACAAGAGACTTCATCGTCCAAAAGCATCTAAAAGCTGCTGCCAGTCAGCCCCCATCATGTCGGACAACGTTATGAGAGGCCTCAGGGTCCAGCTGACCACGACAATGGACATGGTTTTAAGGACAGCTCTGTTTGAGATTGTCAAGGTTTTTGAAAATGCACTACATGACCACAGAATGGAGGTCGCACAGAAAGGAGAGGAGATCGCTCAGCTGAAGGTCAAGCTGCAGACAGCTGAGATAAAGCTGAAAGATTTTGAGCTTGGGAGATCTGGAGGAGCAGAGGCCAACCCCAGCCGCAGAAAGCCAGAAGTCCCAGATGCCCGTGGACAGAGCTCCTCACTTCCTGAGATTGAGTTTGAAGGTGCAATAATAGATTAAACCTTAAGTAATATATGGCTTTTTGTCCTGTTTTTTGATTTGTATATGAAGGAAAACTATGATGCCGAATAGCTTTCAAAGAAAGGTTAACCACGTTTGTCGTTGTGTTTTGAGCAGTGCCTGATGACTGGTGCGCTCCACTCGGCGACGAGACGGTGACCAAACCGAAGAACGCGCTTCCTGGCGTGAGGCTGCGCCAGTTTTCCATCCCTCTGTGGCAAGTTCCCATCAAGAACGAGGTGTGTGGAGACATGGAGTAACCTTTTATAGAAAAGTTTTAAAATAAGACGTGACTAAGAAGAATTCTTACGGATTTGTTTTTTTTTAATGTATTAAAAATCTAGATAAGTCCAAGAAGCCTGAAAACTTTAGGACCAGGAGACATCCGGTGTAGAACGTTTTCACAAAGAACTGTTCCAGTCCACTCAGAACTGCCTATTTCCTCCACGTTAACTAACTAATCCTCACACAGGCTGGAAACATCCAGAAAACTAATCTTCTTTTTCTTTATGGAGCCTTTTCTGTATTTTTTTGTATTTTTCATTGTTATCTCTTGGAGATTTAACCAAAAATATCCTTGTTTTAGATGCTTAAATATCACGTCAACATCCAGAGGTCTAAAAGCATCAGAAGATCTAGAAGAAGTAAGTTCGGTACTTCTGCCTCGTCTCCCCCCAGTCAAGGCAGAAATCACATCTTCACTTTAAGACTGGTTGTACTCGGCTTATTTTTCTAATGGTTATTTATTCCCTGTTCACCTGTCCAATTGGTTTGTTTACTGTCGTCTCGTGTCCAGGTTGTCTTACTGCGTTCCTGTTTTTTTCTTTCTCTGCAGTTTCTTCTTTGAATGATAAGTCAAAACACACTGTGATCAAAAAAGTGCCGTACTGTGAGCAAGGCGGCAAACCGCCAGCGCAGAGAGGCGATATTAGAATCCTGCTCGAAGACCTCAAACACGAAAACTGCGACCTAACAAATATAAGTCGCCTTAGAAGGAGCAACAGGGGGAAGAAAAATGTGCAGACGCACCAAGAAAGGCTGGAAAACCAAACGAAGAACTGGTCCAAGTCTGCCGGATTACAGGACACAAAAACCAGCGTTGCAGCGAAGTACCCCTGTAGGTTTTGCAACAAGCTGTTCCAAAAGCAATCCGGTCGAAACAATCACGCCCGTATCCACAGGACGTGCCGAGGCTGCAAAAAGGTCCTCGCCTCTGTCGATTCCATCAGCTGCCACGTACAGACCTGTGCAAAGTTTAAGAAACGGATGGCACGAGAAGCCAAGAAACGCCGCGAAAAAGACTCAGCCGGACCCCTCAGAACGCAGCTGACGGTGAAGGAGGAGAGCGTCGAGCTCTCGGTCAACGGCCGCGAAAGAGTCACCAGAAAGCGCTTGAAACCGTCGCGCCAAGGCGGCACAAGTTTCACCGACGCCAGCGGAGACCCCGGGTGGATGAGGCCTTTGGAGGATGTGGAGGAGAACTGAGATGGTTTGATGGAACTGCATCCATACGAGAGGACATGAGAGGCACGTGCTGCAGAGTTCAGTCTCAGGTCACAGCCAGGACACCGATCCAGCACGCAAAAGGTACGTTTCTTAAAAAGCAGCATCTTTAACACTGAACAGCGCCGCCCGAACATACAACTCAGGAAACGGACGGACTGATGCAGCTGGCTTCACACGCCTGCAGACAGCGGCTCACTGGAAGGCAAGATGAAGTCCTGGTTTTTATTTTCTATTTAAAATGAAGTCATTTAATACCTAAATCCTATAAGTGTTTCCCCATTTTTTAAAAATAACTTTGTAAAACAACTATCTTACTTTTAATCTGAAATTAGATACCTGAAAGGTCGTCACATTTACGTTCGGATAAACCGAGTGGCATCAAACAATCAGGAAATGTTGAATTCTTGTGGGTTTTTATTTTATTTTTTACATAAAAACGATCCACTGATGGAAGAAGACATCTGGCAGTAAAGTGAAAGTGCTTCATCACATTGATGTGAATGTTTTGTGCGTCCTGTTTTAGTCTCTGCGCCGCCTGGATCGATCTGGGTGGAACAGGAGAAACCTCCCGACTGACCGAACATCTGTTGAAGATACTGCAATTTAATTTACTTCAAATTAATTTTATAATTAATTTGAACCAAAGACACAAGTGCAAATGAATTTGTTTTATATTTGTCTCTAATGACCAATTTTACTGGATTTAGCAAATCCTAAATTCTTTTTGCACTTGTGTCCGGTTCAAGCTTGTGAAGTTTTTAAAGAAATCTTAAGGCTTTTAGCATTTTTAACTTTTGACAGAGGAGTTTGTATATTATATTATTTTATATTAAAAAAACAACAACAACTGCTGTCTAAGTTTCCTGGGTGCTGAACTTCTCAGAATTCTTTTGTGTGACAATTTTTCAAATTTGTACCTTTTTCTTGAAATATTGTTGGCATTAAATATATAAATATTTCACTTTTTTTAGTCTATTGTGTTGTACTTTTTCTTGGTGAATCATAAATCAATTAAAGGCCTAGCACTCCTTGGAGAAATGCGTATTGCCCGCCACCTTTCACGCCTGTTTGAACAAAGATTTTATGACAGGAGTTGTAGACATTTTGGTCAAACCTAGAATATTATGCGCACTCTGGTACGTATTGCAAGATATTAGGCTCAGACTGTGTTTGACAGATGATTCTCAGCTCCCATCACATCAGATTTTGGCTCAGCTGCAACTATTTTTTGAAGAAACCTTCCAAATAGTTAAAAGTAAAATTTTAAACAGATGCTACACTATCTGTTCATTGTCAGAATATGTGTATCAGTCTCAGCTTCTACCATACTAAACCTTGGGAAAATATCTATAAACCTGACTGAGTTGTAGGCATTTTTTTTGGCTTAAGGTATGTAGGCTGGGCGGCCATCTTGAATCAAGTTTATTCCAAACGTTATACTTATAGGTATGCATACAATGATTACTTTCTGCTGTTTTCAGCGACGTTAGCGCAGTGGTTTGAGCTATTTTAGTAACAGAGACATAAGAACGCACAGAAACAAGCAAAAACGTTATTGCCCGCGTATATAGCAGCGCACTGAATGAGCCCGCACAGGCTTTAGCTGATCACTTTAGGTCTCGCGAGATTACGTCACATCAGTTCCCACTTTTTAGTTCTCGCGAGACTTGCTTCCATCACATCACAGGTGCTCACCTGCTAGCCAGAGCATCTTTTTCTATTTTTTTTTAAACCCGAGTTAGAGGTTGTTTGACGTTTTCAGTGACAGCGAGGATTCTTGACCACCTACTTTCAACCCGCACAGTAACGTGTCTGTTTTTCCATCTATTTCTCCGACATTTGCACATTTCGCGCCGGTGGTAGCCGACGGGAGCTAGCTACGCTTGGTCGCGTCCTTGTTTACATCCTATTCAGAGCGGAACAATAACTGTCACGCTTTGCGAACATGTCTTCTTTGTAACTTGTTAAAAAAAGACTAAATCATCCGCTTATATTTCGTCATGCAGACAGCTTGCCTCAAATGGGGCAGTGCTGCTTAGTTAGCCTCCTGAATGTATGGATAGTTAGCAAAGCCTGATTATCCGGACTTTAACTGCTGAAAACTGTCGTTAAGTCGGAAATATAGCATGGCAGCAGGGTAGAAGAATCCGTCTACGTCCTCCGGAGGTTAGTTTGCTGGGGGGGAAAACAGCCAGACTGTCAAGCCGTGTTGTTTAAACAAACGGGGTGGGGGGGCATGGAGTCGGTCAGGAGCGCCTTCCACGCTCAGCTGGCCACCGTCATGGACTCCCTGCTGGCGGCGGCCGTGTGCGAGATCGCCAAGATCTTCGAGAGCAGCCTGTGCGATCAGCAGGCAGAGCTGGCGCAGAAAACCGAGGAGATCTCCGTCCTCCGCTGCAAGCTGGAGAACCGGGAGAGGAGGAGGCCGAGGGCGAAGGAGGGAGAGGTGTCACCCGGAGGCGGCATCAGGCAGCACACGGGATCAGGTACCACAGGCTGTGGTTCTGCGGCCCTATAAATTACTTATATAAAGAGTTAGACAGATAGTAGATCTGATAAGCATTTCTTTTGTTGTATACATTTACTGTGAAGCATTCTTTGATATAAACAAATGTGACTGATTATTATTTCACCATCACCATATATATATGATTTCCCTAAATAGGACCAAATGCGGGGAAGGATGTGTCGAGCGATTCGGACTCGGAGGAGGCGCTCTGCATGCTGAAAGAGGAGGAGGTTTTGGGGCATGATGGAGCTTCTGTGAAACACGAGGTCAGAACTTTTCCTGCCAGCACTTTTGATTGTTTAAAAAAAAAATTATAGCAATCAAATAGATTAGATATTAAATAGATTTCTGGACAGCCGTCACATCAGGGCTCGTGCTTCTCAGTTTACTGCGACTCTTTTAAAGTCTTATGGACTTGATTGGTTTCTTTCTGAACAGCATGCTGGATCTCGGTCTGTCACAATCGAAGCCGCAGATGGAAACCTTCCCACCCGGGACGATAGGCAGAGTGAGGGTCTTTCTGCTCCACAAACTAAAACCAAAAGTAAGAAAGTCACACATACTGTTGAGGCTGTTCTTTGATGAAGGAACTGAGATAGAACCTGTTGGTTGTATGATGAAAGTGTATAAATTTGTAATTTTTCTTTTTGCAGTATCTAATTGGAATCAAAGCAGTCACGGTGCAGACCCCCGGCCCCTCCAAGATCAAGCCTCTGCTCCTTTTCTCTCCATCTCCCAGAGTGGGCGCTGTTCTCCTCGAACCGATCCGAGCCTGCCTCAGCCAGGAGAGTGGCTGCCAGGACTGGATGCCGCTCGAGGCGATGCGTCGGGTCTGGAGAGCCTGCGGGCAAACGGTTCAGGCTGTTCCGCTCCAGCCGGTGGCAGCAGCAGCACGACCAACGTCGACCCGTCGTGCTTCCGACCCGCTTTCAGATCAGACGAGACCAGCAACGACGGCGACGGTAGCTCATTCTCTTTCCTGGACCAGGAGTCTGAGAACCAGAACTCGGAGCAGAGTCCGGGCGTGGGGCCGAGGGCGGGTCGCTCAGACCATCCCCAGGCATCCTCCGGCGAAACGACGTGGCAAACAGGAGCTGACAGGGCTGTGAGGAGTCCAAACAGTCACACCCGCCGGATCACAAACTTTGGTACCAGAGACCCCCTGCAACCGCAGCTGAATGCCCCGTCGCTCGCCAAGCGACAGCTGAACACTCTCGTCCCCGCTCCGGCGCCCGGCGGAGGCAACGGGCGCCCGTACTCCTGCCCGTACTGCACAAAGTGTTTCACCTACCCCTCCCACCAGCGCAGGCACCTGTTGCGGCACACGGGGGTCAGACTGCATCCCTGTCAGTTCTGCGACAAGAGCTTCCTCACGCCGTCCGAGCTGACCGTCCACACTCGCACGCACACCGGGGAGCGCCCGTTCGGCTGCGCCCAGTGCGGCAAGCGCTTTGCTCGCAGCGGCAACTTAAGGGCCCACCAACGGGACGTCCACATGGGGAAGAGGCCCTTCGCTTGCGCCGAGTGCGGAAAGAGGTTCGCCCACAGGGGGAACCTGAGGGTGCACAATCACCGAGTCCACCAAGGAGACCCCTACTACATCGACGATCAGCCGGAACCTGACATCGGCCCAAATGCGATTTAGAAAGGCTTTTTTTTGTTTTTCTTTGCAGAACAAATCAAGAAAAGGAAACTAATTGCAGCACAAAAAAAAGCATTTTGTAAGTGTTGTAAGTTCCAGGCAGCCATGGAAATAATCCTGATCAGTCAGTGATGGCCAATGTGATGTACATTTATTTGTCCTGATTGTATTTTTTTAGTTTTGAGTGATTAAAAGTTTTAGTTTACAGCTTTCTGTTCCAACGTATCGTGACGAGTTGCCTACAATTATCCATGATTAGGAAATGTTGTCCACTGCTATAAAAAAAAAAGTCATTACTTTATCTTCCAGTGGCTGTTCTGTCTGTTAAATGTCATACAGCCATCAGTGAGCAAGTTTTTATTGCTCGAAGTGTCGGTTTTATATTGTAAACAAACTGAAAACCCACTGGAGGATGTTCATTTGGCTGTTTTTATTTTGCAGAGGAAAAAAATCACATGTAAAAAAAATAAAAAATAAAAAAAAAATAAAACTCCTTTTTTTTGTCAGATAAAGTGGAGGAAACATCCCCAAAAACTTCCAGTTAATCTTTTTCTTTTTACCCGTCTGCCTGATTGTTTTACTTTAAAAGCTTTTTTTTGTTTTGCTTGTACTTGCCTCAGACTTTAATTCACTGGAAGCAAAAAAACAACGTGTTGGGAGTTTTATTATCTTTCCAATGGTTTCATTTGAGCGCTCCCGTGCTTGCTGTCAGCTGCAGCGTCTCGTTACGTCTATAACGCTCTTTAAACTTCACATCTATGTGGATTTTCACACGTGTGCAGGCGTTTGTTTCCGAACTTCTGATTCTGATTTTCCTTATGATTAAGTGATTTAATTGTCTTTTCTTTGAGATTCAAATAAAAGCTATATTCATATATTTTTAAAGTGCACACGTTTTGCAAAGCTGGAATGTTCGACTGTTGACTTTAATGGTTTTGTACCAAGTTTACCCCCCCCCCCCCGAAACTAGAACACTTGAATTCCAGTCTTAACTTTCTTTTTTGTTTGCTTGTTTGTTTACTGTGCTGTGAAATGGAAAACCTTTTACTGCAGATAGTGAATAATATTTGTTTAAAAGGACTGTTCTGCTTCCCACAGAGTGGAAAAAAAAGATAAAACAAAAAACTGAACATAGTTGCACCAGTTCTTGCGAGCCACTAGGGGGCAGTGCAGATATACAAATAGCTTGGCGTCAGGTAGCCTTTTGATATTATATATTTAATTAATTTATTTGTTTTTATGCTTGATGCACTTGTGTCATCTCGCATAGGAGTCGGTCTTGAAGTGGGTCCTTACTGAGCAAGAAATGAAAAATGTGAATTTGTGTTTAATTGCACAAAACCTCATTCCTCTGTTTTTGTTTTGTGAGTAAAAGTTTTATTCCCTTTGTTACAATTATCTTAAAGGTCACAAATCCTAAAGCTTTGAAACAGGGTTAACTTTTGTTAATGTTTTATTTATTTTTTATCAGACCTTGTAACTGTTTTTTTTTTTATAAATATGTCCCAGGAAACGTTACATCTTAATGTTGGGTGTATTGGAGGAAAGAATCCTGAGTAATCTGTTTGTGCGAAACAATAAGTAGCTGCAATTCTTCAGAGTGGATTTAGGTACGTTAGAATGTACATTTTATTGACATATTGTCTCTGTACTGCGGATTGTGCAGATTTTGATGGAAACACTGATGTAGAATTTTGTTCTGAATGCAGAAAAGAAATCTGTGACTCGAAGAGTTTTTGCTAAAACATCCTGTTAACGTCAGCTGAGCCTCAGACACATTTCTTTATTTTTTAAAATTTTTTTTCCTCCCCAAAAGGCCTAAAATGTCTTTGTGGTCCTTGTGGTGGATGGCAGGCCGTTTGTCCCACGTCTGTCTTTCACACGCGGTCTCTTGGTGCTGGATGAGTCCCGGTCACAGACTCTGTGTGTGTATTCCCCGGGCTGCTGAGTCCGGGGTTTGCTAACAGAAAGATTACATCGAATGACCTCCCCTCCCCCCTTAAAGGTCACCCATATGTGTGTGTGTGTCTCTCTCCCCTGGAGGACAGAGAGATGTACAGATTAATGTTCGGATGTCTCCGTTCTGTCACGGCTGTGTTTGATGTGAGAGGATCGGCTCCCCGCTGAGTAAAGCTCCGTGTTCCTTCTGACCTTTTTAAGTGCACACATTTACTGTGTTTAACGAAAGGACAAGGTCGGATAGCAGCGTTAATCTGTGCACAGATAAAAAAAAATAATGACGTTTTAGTTTATATTTAAATCTCCTTTCTCGTCAAAGCAGCTTCATCTCAGGAGAAATACAACAAATAAACAGTCGATCATAGAAGGACTGCGGTGGGACTGTACGGAGTTAGCAGCTTCGGAACCACAACCGTTTTTTTCCCGTTTTAAGCCAGCATCAGCCTGTAAACGTTGCTCTTTACGTCTTGTCGCCTTGTGCAACTTTTACTTTTCCTGCAACTTTGCAAATCATTCACCTGCCGTCCACCGAATTCCAACAAATGCATCCTTCCTCCTCAAACATATCGTGTAAAACGAGAGATCTTTTATCATTTTAGACACTTTTATTTGTGTTTATGCGTGTAGTGGGAGTGTAGTTTATGTGTATGTTAAGGCTCTAAGGGATGAGGTGGTTCCTAATCCACCCGGTCCCACCAACACCCCGGGGGCTGTGGTTTCATCTGGGATGCCATTAGTGTACTGGAACAACCCCCCCTACACACACACACACCCTTCAGGGAATTACGTTTCTGTCTGCTACTTAAGGCACCGGTTGATCCGTGGTCTGCTGACTGAATTTAAGCTTAGAAACGCTGATTTCTTGTTGCCGTGGAGCTTAAATGGAATGGCGGTCAGTTCAAGGACTCGTCACAATGTCATGTCTGGTCATAAAGAAAAAATACACAAGAATACACTTTTTTTTTCCTCGTATCGATGGCTAATGTGTCCTTACATTAAAACTTTGAAGCAAAATTTGTAAAAGGCTGCCAACCACCACGTGTGTTTGTTTACCTACGAAAACAGCTGAAGGGGCTGAAAATGGGTCAATGATGGCGACATCCTCGGATCAAGATGTGTGATCATTTTGGTACATTGGTTAATCTTTACACTCAGATGTGTGGAGTAAAGTGAATTAAATCTGAGCTGAAATGGACTTTTTCTGGAAAAAAAAGGAACAGATGAGACGGACTTGTACGCTCTATCGGCCGACCTTCCAATCTAATAATCTATTCTAAGCACATCACTGACTGGAGATAAATTAGGATTTGAGTTATAAATGTTTCAGTCTAAAGTAGGGGAAAATATAAACCCTGTAAAGTTACTGGTCTAACAGAAGTTTTGCAAAAGCCGTGTGAGTTTAAATGCCGATCTCTGTCTTTATTTGCTTGATCCCTGATATTTATTCCTCACCGTTGTCTTCCGCGTTTATTTCTCTCTTTTCTTTATCGTTTAGCAGCAGACCCGCTGTTATATTTCCACCTGAACGGCTTCTCTTTGAGTCCAGGCTAACGTGAGTCAATCGTGTAACCCAAACGTCCACACTGTGTTCAACGGATCTGTTTACACTGAGTGCGTACCTGCATTTCCGAACTGCATACGAATACAGCTGGAAAACTACTGGAGGAAACTCTTTCAAACGGCGCCATTCGATGTAGTTCAGGGGAACCTTTTTGTGTTTTGTTTTGTAGTCTCCAACGAGCACCTGTAAAAGTGTGACTCGCTGGGTAAGGGGCTTGTCGTGCGGACGCTCTCAGCTCTCAGCTCTCAGCTCTCAGCTTTATGTCTGCACGTCTTTATTTGTGAAGGTCTGCGTATGTACAGTGGGTAATTGAAGTACAATGTCCTCCTCCTCCAGGTTTGCCAACGCGGGCGTGTTGGAAACCGTACCTTTGAGTACGCGCTCTCCATAGGCTGCTCATGGGTTGCTAAGCAACCCTGCGTCTGCACTGTGAAGTGGGGGGGGGTTGGGATGAAAGAGCGGCGCCAGGTCAACGCAGGCAGCCCCCCCTTGATTGGACACGTCTCATGCCCGTGATGAACAACGCTGATCGGAATCGGTTTCAGGGGTGAGGTCTCGGCCCGATCCCAGTCCGAGTCTCAGAGTCCACTAACGCTTTGTGAGCGTGTGTTAAAACAAACCGGTAAAGTTTGCCTGAATCCACAAGGTACAAAACCACAGCAAAGGTCGTGCAACGCATACTGTAACCGTCAGGATGTCGTTTTTATGACAGAACTATCTGTGATTCAGTCTTTTGGTACAATTAGTCAGATGGAGGTGTACATCCAGTGATCACTTTCTAAGGGTTTCGTTAAAATCCGGACAGGTGGTTCATGAGGTATTTCGCTAACAGACGAACAGGGTTGACCCCAACAGTTTTAAACGAAGATCTCACGCTACGTTCTGTGATCGACTCTCAGCTACAACCACACCAACCTTAAGCGCAATTTCTGTAACACTAACTGCGTTACAGCCATGTTTTCTAAGGTCAGTTGGCAGCCATCTTGAATTGGGCTGGCTCCAAACTTTGATGAGCTTTAATGGTACGTTCAGCGATTGTTTCCTGAAAGTTTCATCAGAATCTGCTCAGTGGTTCGTGAGATATTTTGCTAACAGGAAGATACAGATTTTTAAAGAAAATCTTGTGCAATCTGTTAGCGCTCAGAATATGTGCCGGGGATAAGACTCAGCTACTACCACACCAGATTTTAGGTCAAATCTGTAAAATTGACTGAGTATTAGCCTTTTTGTGTGTCTTTTAAGGTCAGTTGGTTGTGGCAGCCATGTTGAATTGGATTAACTCCAAAGGTTAGTCAGCTGCAGATGTACATTCAGTGATTACTCCTCAGATTTCATTAAATTGTGTCCAGTTGTTGATGAGATATTTCAGTAACAAAAAACATGATCTTCTCTCGCCTTCGTGTTATGAAATCCCGAGCGCTCTTGCAAAATTTTTAACGAAGATGAAAACGCCAGCGCCCCCACCATCTGTGCCGAAGATGATGATGTGAGGACCGATACAGTTCAGATTTATGGCGGGGCAAAGGGCCCAGATCAAGGAGGGGATGGCGGTGGCGGGGGGGGTCACGCCTGCCGTCTCCAAGGTAACAGGATGGTCCACAGCCAAGTCTCCATGCCTGAATGGTCCAGAGTCTCTACAGGAGACAGACTGCTGCCACCCAGGCAGGCCCATGCAAGGTCAGGACAGGTTAACAAGGACAAGCTGAAATGGATTTACTGTACCTGAACAAACCTGCCACTCAAAGCGGGGGTTGGAGACACGGATTATAGTCTTAAAGGGTCTCATGTTCAGATTTTACACTCAAGACAATATGGCAAAGTGTGAAAACAGTTCAACCTGCAACTCTTGTACGTATTGGAAAAGGTATTATGGGGAAAAATGAAGGCAGGATTTTGACCCTTTTTATTGTGTCATCTCTTGTTTTCAGTAGGAGTAAAATAAGTGTCAAGAAACCTTCTGTGGAGTTTAAAAAACACACCTACCTGCAGCTTCAATCCTGTCACCAACCTCAAAACTTGGCAGCTATCTTAACATTTTGCAGCAGTTTCTGAAGGACGTACCAGAGGTAAAAGGTCAGTTATTAATACACTTGAACACTTAACATAATAAGCTGTTTAAAAGTGCAATGAAGACTTAAGCTAGGTAATTCAGTTAGCAACTGATGCTAACACGTTACAGCATAATTCAGTTAGCAACTGATGCTAACACGTTACAGCATAATTCAGTTAGCATCTGATGCTAACACGTTAGCATAACAAATTAGCAACTGTTTGCTAGCTCGTTAGCATAACACTAACTCAAGTGTTGTGGTTTGGAGTGATTTAGTTTATGGTAAAATAGTCAAAAACAAGGCTTATATTCAGTTTACACGTCTCCCCCCCGTTTGTTTATCTTTTAGTTTTTAACTGGTCAGTTGTTACTTGAACCCTAATTAGCTTTTGTAGATGTATATATTACATCTTTCTTTCCCCTTTATAGTTTGATTTTAAACACTTACGAAGAGATAGATGAAAAAAAAAAAACAACTCCTCCAGATTTATATGATACATGCAGGTAGCTGTACCTATATATAGGAGTGGATGAACTTAGGCATTTGTTGTGAGTGTATGATGTATGAGACAGGGCTATGGAGTGTGGATCATGGCAGGTAAGCAGTAAAGGGGATGGGGTTGTCATGTCAGGGATGGCAGTCTTGAAGTACATGAGATAAACAACACTTCTTGTTCCCTGGGATGGAGGGTTAAAGCCTGGCGGCAGACAGCCAGCATCAGTGATGGCACCAACTGTCTCTGGCAGCCTGTACTCTCTGCTGCCTGGCCAAACCAAGGTCTTAATGTTTGCGGAAGTCATCATTTATGATCGTTTTTAGGAGAGATAAAAAATGTGATGAACAACTGCAGACAATGTGAGGAGGTACAGAGAGCTTTGCTCCTAAATGAGGACACAATAAGTTAAAATATCATATATCAATGTGACTTGTTTAGCAGGATTCAATAAATCAGACAAAGCATCAGCTATCACTTTAAACACAATAGTCCTTTGTTTTTCATAAAACAAAATAAGGATCAGTACTAACATTGATACCACATGCCCTGCTATTTCTTTGAGGAAAAGATAATTTAGTTTTACTTCCCAACCCTAGTTTTAAAGCCGTGAGATGTCAGCTGTAATAATTATTTGTCTGGTGTTAACAAAGACAGTACACAAAAGTATTTTTAGCCTAAGCTAATTTGCGATTCCTCTCCGTTGGTCCTTTAGCATAACAGACAGTTAAAAACAAAGACAGCATAGAATAAAACCCTTTATTTCTGTGAAGGCCAGTCAGTTTTAAAAAGTGGTAATACACAACTGTATAGCTGGTCAGAAAGTATCTTTCTGTCTTTAGACGAAATGATCCAGGCTGGAGCTTGTGAACACATTATATTTTGGTTTTTAATCTGGACAAACATCAGTAATAGGGTTGTATAGAGGGCACATTTTTATTGACACTTCCTGAACTCTGTTGTTTAACCAGCTGTTTTCCTTCAGCGAGAATATTCTGTTTCATATGTGTGATACAACTTTGGTTTATTATCATGGATTAAAATGGAAAATCCTATAGAACTTACTATATGTGCAGTAATATCCTGTTGGACATAATTTTCTAGCTTTTTTAATGCAAAAGTGATTGATTTCTCTGTGCAGATTTTCTCGTGGATGAGGCTGAGCTGTGTATAAAAGTCCGTGTCAGTGTTTGTTGTAACTCCGTCACGTCTCCAGGTGAATCCTCTGGCTGTCACTGTAGTTCATGTTCAGCACCAGGAGGGGGAATAAACAATCTTTTCTGTCATTAATCACAACCTTTTAGGACACTCCACTGCTTCCACCCACCTCTCTGTCCTCTCTGCTTCTTCATCACAGTTAATCACCTACAATCAGCGCTTAGGCAGATCTCGGTCCTCTGGACGATTGGCTGAGCTTTACGCGAGGGCGGGCCCTGCACCGATGCATCATCCGGACGTACCAGCGCAGCAGGAAAGATCCTCTCTGACGCTCCCTCCCCCTCTCCCTACCTCTCACTCTGCCTCTCGATTCGTACGCAGAAGCACAGACTGCAGCAGAGCGCAGGGCCAGCAGGGTTTTCCTCCTCATTCTGGAACCGCCGAGAAACCGGAGAGACACCGACCTGCTGCGGAGGTCGTTTCTGGAGGATCCACCGAGGAGGATTTGACCTGCAAGCGGCTGACACTGTAGGTAGGTATGCGTTTATCTCACTGTAGGTGTGTGTGTGTGTGTCCATGCATTTGAGTCCACTGCAGAAGCAGCAGCACTGCAGATACTCCGACCAAAAAGCTTCTGCTCATCCCTCCCTCCCATCCCCCCACTCTTCTCTTCCTCCTCATCTTCTCTTGCCACTAACAGGGACTTGACATATTTTCCAAAAACTGCGGGGTGGACGTGTGTGCCAGCCAACCAAGCTCATGCCTTCAAATGATCCTCCCTCTGCAGGTGAACATCTGGCTCCCAGAAGCAACTGCGAGGACTCCTCGAAGCGCCCGTCTCTCCTGCGGGACTGCCCCACCACCCCTTTTCTGCTCGCCCCTCGTCCCCCGCCTGAGATTAGGATGCTCGGCTGTGCGCCCCTGTGCTGAGGAGGCGTCGGCGGGCAGCAGCATGGGCGCTGCGCTGGCCGGCATTCCCACCACCCCCTCCGCCACCAATCTGCCACCACCACGCTGCCCAACGGAGACGGGCGCTCCCCCCAGCCCTGCTGATGGGCGAAGACACTGACACCGCACCGACGCTCAACCACCACGGCTTCCTCCCCGACCACAACTATGTGACTGAAGGTAAGGAGACAGGGGGAAGCCGCGTGTTCGTTCGGATTCTGTTTGCATGCTCTCTCTTATACAAGGTGAATCTATTTATGGAGTTTCTGAAGAGTGTGCGCGCGACTAAACAAGATTAGGACGGCTTCCTAATCTTCTCTAATCTCTGTGTTGATGTGCTCAGACAGGGCTGCACACTTTGGAGCAAAATGCAACTTCACTTGCCTCACTCTGTCTGTGTTTTGCCCTTTTCATTTCTGTTTGTGTTTTTGCAGCCATCCTTTCACTGTGTGGAAGATTTTTTATTTTGTCACACAGCAGGGGGGAATTGATCCGGCCGCCACCCAGTTGTGTTTGTTTGTCTCAAACCATGTGTAATCTCAGAGAGAAAGAAGGATATATATATATATCACAAACAAAAGCAGGCCAGAATCTTCCACTTCATTCTTGCAGTTGAACTGAGCTGCTTGTCATCTTCACACACCGCTTCAGTTTATAGCAGGTGCATGTGTCAAACTAAAATGTGCCGGGGAAATATTACAAAGCCCAGCAGCACACGAGCCGTACAGTACCCAAAGCTGAGCATTTTCTGGTATTTTCTGACCAGAGGCAGACTGTAACATTGTATAACACCTCTAATCTTCATAATACATCCAATCTTCCCTCTTTACCTGTTCCTTACAGCTTAAGCTCCTCTTGCTTCTCCAACCATATTACCGTCAGAGCCTCGTGGCAGTGTTATAAGCTTATTTATGATCCTGGCGTTATTGTTGAAAGTGATTGAAGCGGCCTGTGTTTCAGGAGACAGGCGATTCTTTTGGCTTTTAGCTGTTTTTGTTTGTCTGCGTGTGTGGCTGGGGATTCTCTGTTTTGTCCTTTCCTCGCACGTGAAGCATTTCCCTAAGTTGTAAGTGAGTAAAAAGCGTTATTTCGTGAGGATATTTGATGAGCGAGTAGCTTTGGTGAGTCCCACCATCCGCCAGCCATCTATTATCGCCATAGAAACAGTCAGCGGTGATAAACATGCTGCTTTTCATGCTTGACCAGTATGACTGACAGGCCGTCTCCACCCACCGATAATGGCGGTATTAATTATTCCCCACGTCCCAGGCGGACGTTATTCCGGGAGAATTGCTGATGAGCCTGCGCCAGGGTGGACACAACGCCGAGCAGGAAAAGCAGCAAGTTGCACTCTCGTTGCTATCCCTCTAATGACCAACCCATTATATGCTGCAAGAAAGAAAAGAGAGAGAGAAAGAGAGAGAGAAAAAATTACTTCTTCTCCTCTAAATCTCTTCTCCATTCCCCCCCTCCACCTTTCACCCGTGCTCAGCCATGTCCCCCTCCACGTCTCCAACCCCCCCCTCTCGTCGGGTTCTCCAGTGCAACCAGCAGCATTGTCCGGCGCTGAAGTGGTGCATCTGCCAAATAATTATCCAACAGAGCTCTAAAGGCTGCTCGAACACAATGTGCTCCTGTGTGTGTGTGTGTGTGTGTGAGAGAGAGAAAGATGGACTGCTGGAGTCAGACAGCAGAGATGGGATTTTATTTTTGTCAGTCCATGTTTTTTGTGTACTTGTTTCACATCACACACGAGGGGAAGGCGGCGTGCGTGACGTGTTTGCTCGTATTCCTGTGCGAACGTGCGTCTGCGAGTGTTTTGTGTGTAACCAGCGTACATGACAAGTGCGTCTGTAGAGCTTCCCTTAGGGATTCCCCCTGCCCTTTAACTTTTATGGGGGAGGGATGTTTACCCCCCCGTCCTTACTGTCCCTCTCCTCATTTCCTCTCTCCATCGCGTGCTTCGCCCCCCCCCCCTTCACGTATTTTGACTTCCAAACTATCTCCCTGTGCAACATCATCCCCTCCAGCTGGAGCCGTACTGTATCCAGAGAAGAGGGGGAGGAATTATTAACAAAATCTAAATTTGGACGGCTTTGAGAGTCGAAACTTAATACAGTACTGTGCAGAAGTCTTGAGTCGTCCCTTATTTCTTTATGTTTTGTTTCCAAGCAGCATTAAAAAAGGCTCCGAAGCTCCAGGGATGAACCAACGTTTAAACAGATTATCAGCAGAAATTACAGGAACAAATTTAGATTTTTAGGCACTTTGTTTCTAGCAGTCTGTCTCAAAGACACAGTTTGTTTCTATTTCTTTCTTTAAAACTGTGAAAAGGCTAAATATGACACAGATTCACTCATAAAATATAGTTTAGTTGCACCAACAAGGTGATTTTTAGAGCTTTTAGCTGAAAACCTGACATACGGTTCAGCTGAAGGATGATGAATCTCAGATCCAGATTTGTTTTCTGTATTTTTAAAACCGGTAACTTTCAGATTTTGTTCATTTGCTGCAGATAGTTTTTTTTTTTTAGGCCTGACCTCAGATGTGAGGTCTGTCATTCTTTCACGTCTGTCTGGGCTTTTGTGTTGGAAGAGTTCGAGTTAAAGCGCCGCTCTATTGAAAGGCTCAAGGGTGCGATTTTAAATCTGATGTCGGTTTCTTTCTGAGTGACAAAAATTTAGTCCACACACACACAACTGGAGGTAATTACTCAAGCCATTTTTTGGTTATGATTCAGCTTTTTGCTGGTAGTTGTCCTGCTGTTTGGTTGATGGTCCAGAAAGCCTGTTTCAGAAAGGGCAGTCACTGGAAAATCCATACAGCCATAACATCATGACCACTGACCTGTTCACATTGACACCTGAGAGTTAGCAGAACACATTAGGAAACAACCTAGGCCAAACAGCTGGGTCATAGCAGATGATCCAAGGAAGAAAAAACAGTGAACTCGTGGTTCATATTGTTTAAAACAGAAAAGCTATTGTGACTCTAATGGCTTAGAAAAAGAGTTTTCAAAACACAAAGTGCAGGGAACCCAAACTGAACCAGTTTTTATCACTGAAATGGAAAACTGGACTACAGAGCAATAGGAAGAGCTGGTTTGGTTTGATAAAGGATTTTTTTTTTGCATCTTGTGGATTCTAGTTCTGTTTTATAGCTCACTGAGGAAAAACAGCACCAAGGGAGCTAAGAAGTTAAGAGCTGGAAGGTCCCCTTTTTCTTTATTTACATCACTAAATGGGTCAGGTTGTCAGGAACGCGGGACACGGAAAAGAACCCTGAGTGCAGACTCATAGTAAAAAAATAAACTGATTTATTAACTACGGAAAAATAACAAAACAAATGCTGACGGGGCAGCAAACAAAAACAGAACGAAAACCAAATAGCACAG
This sequence comes from Kryptolebias marmoratus, assembly GCF_001649575.2. Classification (NCBI taxonomy): domain Eukaryota; kingdom Metazoa; phylum Chordata; class Actinopteri; order Cyprinodontiformes; family Rivulidae; genus Kryptolebias; species Kryptolebias marmoratus. The sequence continues at coordinate 17,993,065 of NC_051438.1, read as the reverse complement.
GGAAACAAAACATCAGGGAACTAAGGCACGGAGACAGCTACAACCAACCAAGAAAAAACAATGAACCAGCGGATAATGAGAGAAGTGACCGGGTTTTTGAATACTGAGGGTGACGAGATAAGTAGAAACAGGTGAGTGGAGATAATTATGGACAGGTGGAGATGGGCGTGACAAAGAGGGCAAAAAGAGTGACAGGGGAGGAGTGAACTACTGAGCAGGAACATAAACAGGAAAAAAAAACAAACAAACTGAAAACAATCACAAGACTACAAAAACAAAAAGAATCCAAATTCTCACACAGGTTGGGCTGAACAGTGAGGGTATTGGGTGAAAAATAATTAATATTCAGTCTTGAACAAGTTCAGGGGATTGACTTGGCTTCAGATCCAGTTGCTTGGCAAACATCAAACTCACAGAACCTCGAGGATCTGCTTCTTGTAGCAAAAGGAAGATCTACTCGATATTAGGCCCAGTAATTGGTATATGTGTAGGTACCTAGATTTTCTTACCTTTTTAAAACTTTTACTGGTATAATCACTTACCCTGTCAGGACCTGTAGTCCTTAAGGGAACCAAAGCCAGGCCCTGATTGGGTGGAGCATCATTTAGGGTTAGAAGTTAGATTTATGGCTGACATGTGATTTGAGTCTCCCTTTAAGTTTATCTTTAGGTTTAGGTTACAGGAATGAATAGAAGTCGATATAATGTCCTAATAAGGATAGAAATAAGAATGTGTGTGTGTGTGTGGGCATAATGCTGTTTCTGATTCGTGTACAGAAAACATAAACTGTATCTGTCACTCTAAAACATGAATATAAACTCAAATAAGTTACCACTCAGTGTCAGAATCCTTCTCTTTGATACGTTTTAAACTGAACAGAACCTTTTATAATAAGAGTTGTCACAGATGAGATGGATTTGTTTTCTTTCTCTGGCATCTTTAGCTCGATCAGCACATTTATCATCTTCAGAGTCTCTTGAATGAGACCAGGCAGATACAGGAAGACTCTCCATCTCTCTCTCTCTCTCTCTCTCTCTCTCTCTCTCTCTCTCTCTCTCTGTTCATCTCCCATGTCTCGCTAACCTTCCTGCTGCACCCCCACCTGTGACGATTTCATGTCTCATAAGTATAATGTGATCATGAATACACTCCCGGTAGGTTTTCTTTGGTGAGTGCTCATCATGACTGAATGTGGTGATTTAGTAACTCAGTCCCTCCCCCTGCCCGGTCCTTCTTCCTCCCTCACCCTCTGCTCTCCCTCCCTTCCCTCCCGTCCACCGTTGCTCCTCTTACAGGGCTGCTCCTGGCTATAGCCTGAAGAGCTCCGCCCATCCCGTCCACCCCTCTCCACCCTGGAGTCCTCCCCCAGGATGTTGAGCCCCATCCAGGTCCTGTGCTCCGACATCACTACCCTTTCTCTGGAGCCTGAGCCGTTTGCCTCTTACACTGAAGGTGTGTGCTCTATCCTCTTCTCTCCCAAAGCTCGTATCGTTGTCACGCTTTCACGCCACATGACCCCGGAATGACATACGAGAGCGTGCGAGTGCACCTGTGTGCGAGAGTGAGCGTGTGTGTGTTTGGAAAGAAAGTGTGTCATTAGGAGTGTGTGTGCGTAGGAGTACTTCGAGAGTCTGATTGTTATAAATATCCCTTTTTGTCTCTGTCTGCCTGCCTCATCCGTTTGATGTGTGTTTATTTTTGTCTCCGTCCGGCTGAATCCGTGTGGATTTTAATAAGTGCGCCATTTTTTTTCTTTTCTAATTAGTTTGATCACATGGCATCTCATCTCCTTCAAAGCATAACTGTCCCCATTTTACTTCTGTTTAATATTAAAGAGGAAAAGCACACAGACGTGTTTATTTCCATGCATACAAACAATAATCCCCAACTCCCAGAACCTCTAAATGCACAATACGTGTAGACACCAACACAAGTTGGGCTGCATCCTAAAAGTTATTTCTGTAACCATTCATCTGCTAATTATATTAGTAATTTAGTGATTTATTGAGTATTTGCTGGAAAAGTAAGACTTAAGAGGCCAAAAAAACAACCATTTGTGCATTTTATGCTTAAAAAGAATCCATAACCATGCAAAAAAAGGCAAAATTGACCTGTTTAATCTACTTCTGTCAGCTTTGAGTGTGCTGAGAGAGAGAGGAAAAAGAGCATGAAAGGGAGCTAATCTTCATTCAAAGATAATGTTTCAGTATTCATGAGACATCAACTCACCGGATTAGATTAGGACCTAAACCAGCTAAGCTCCTAATCTTTTTCATGTCACAGTGTTGTATATTTAGTGTCAAATAAACTGATTTTTTTCTTAAAAAAAAAAAAAAATGGTAAGACGCTTCACAGCTTTGAGGATTGTTTATTCGCTGCATGTTTAGCAGCAAAGTAAAGAGCAGGATTACAGGTGTGCTCCTCGCTCGCTGTAGCTCGCCTGGTTTCTGATTCTAATTGTTTGAGTCCATAACCATTAGGCTCACACCGGCTCGGCTCCATTGTGCTGATGTGTTGTGTTTGGAAAAAACGTCCGATTTCCCGCTGTGCTGCGCTTAAATCGCTCCTCTGCACACACGTGCGCCTCTAACACAAACACAAGCGCGATTTCCTTTTTTTTTTTTTTTTTTTTATCACATAACTCCAAAACTGCAGGACAGGGATCAATTTAACATCTCCCTGCAGCAGTTTCTCCCCCCTCCTCCTCCTCACCCCCTCCACCCTGTTTATTTCTCTGCAGAGTAATTGTGCACGCACGCTTGTGCCCATTCAGACAGGAAGCACGGGGCGTTGGAGCCACAGCGTGCGGTTGGAGAACACACGTGCAGGCACGTCTCCTGCTGGGAGAAGGCTTGTCCCAGCTTTTAGGGAGCGTGTGTTTTTGGCTCCACTTTAATGGGCCGTGTTTACTCAGAAATCAGATTTTCTATAATTGGAACGTCTGCTCCCCTCTCTGTCCCCAAAGAAACCCCGAGAAAAAAGGATTTCCCCCCTCTCTGCTCCTTCACCGCCACCCTCATTCCTCACCGACCTCCTTTCCTCTCCTCCTATTGTGTAACACTATAATATAGTATAGTGTTTATATAGTTGAAACTAAATATATTAATAACTAATATTCAGAGTATTATTTCCCCAGTGCATATATTTATAAAATATTTGATTTAAAAATAAAAAAACAGCTGAAATTATATGTTTAAAATATTGCCGTTCACTGTAGCTGTTTGAAAACTGAATATTTATGAGCACATTTTCAGGTTTTTGTCTGTTTTCTTCTTTAAAATGTCATGATTGCAGCGGTATAAAACACCATAAAGTTCCACGCCCTCGAATCTAGAAATGCGGATGTTAACTTAATAAAAAGCTGATGTTTGTCAGGGTTTTTATTTAAAAAAAAAAATTGTTTACATTTGACAGTAGCAGGTAATAAATATCCAGTTTTGGAGCCCGTCCTCAGAGATCCAGCGATGAAGAGTGTTTTAAAGCTATCAGAGCAGACAGCGGATATCAAATTTATTAGATATTTAGGTGAAACCTTCCTGTTCCACAGGAAAAGTTAAAGAAATTAATAAAAGTTGTCATTTAATAGCTGATAGTTTATTATTGCATTTTAGAATAAAAGTCTGTTTTATGTTTCTGTTTACCTCAAACCTGAGGTGTCATTAATAAACGGAGTACAGTTTTGGTTTTTGTTGTCGCATGCTTGCAGATATTTTGCTGATTTATAAAAATCTGGTTTCAGTGAATGATATAACAACGATTTATTTAAATTCTTTGCTTAGCACCGTTCTGCTGCTTCCAAGCTGTTTTCAAACACTCGACTTCACATTTGAGTTTTGTTGGGTTTTTGTGTGACTGGGTTCATTCGTGCAGTGTGTGTGTGTATGTGTGTGTGGGGGCTCCCGCACCTTCAGTCACAGTTTGTTTCTTCAGCCTCTGCAGCGTGACAGTGATTCAGACAAGCCTGCTGATGCCTAAAGACTACGAGACGGACGCTTCCAGCTTCACTCTCGTTCTCAAACGTCTTGATCGCGAGTCTCAGAGGTCACACACTCGGATACGCCGCAGAGTCACACACACTGAGCAAAAACATTGCAGCGATTGTTTTTCCTCCTTTGTGTTCCTAATTTTTTTTGTACTTTCTGCTCGTCATAGGATCAAACGAGACAGATGGGTGTGAGATTTACTGGTTGTGTGTGTGTGTGCAGGAGAGGCAAACAGACAAACACAAAGAAGAAGAGGGTGGAGGTTGAGAGCAGACAGGAAGAGACTGGAGAGTGTGTGCTCCATATTTTATTCAGTTACATTGTGTGCTGCTCTTGTGGTTTTGCTTAGCTGGGCTCTTTGTGACTTGACTCTCTCTCTCTCTCACACACACACACACACACACACACACAAGGAGCAACAGAAGCACACTTCTGCTGTGCACCATTATGTGCTCGTGTACATTTAATGCTACCTGTTGGCCGCACTTACATGCTCCGGTGAATTTATGTCGGCCCGTGTGTTTCATTGATTATCTGGAGGTCCGAGTTCGTGCCGTGACATTTCGCTCCGTCCCTTGGCGCTAATTCAGCAACATTTTTGGGGAAGTGGACAACACAGCAGCCGAGTAATTATTTCTTCCTGCGAGAGTCGAATTGATGAATCCCACTTCCTCCTTCATCACACCTCCCGTATACGGCGAAGCGATGCGAGTACCGCAGCCACGGGTTGGTTCAGCCCGTTGCCACGGCAACCCCCACTCACCAGAGGACACCCCCGGCACTGCGCTCTCTCCCCCTTCCTTTCCCGTCCCTCCCATTCTTCCAGCGTCAGCATCAGCACGTACACGCCTGCACGCGGCCGTGGGGGGAGGGATGAGAGAGGAAATAAAAACAAAACGAGTGAAATGGGGCAAAAATTAGGGAGTGTGCAATGAGAAATGACTAAAGAACGTGTGTGTGTGGGGGGGTGTGGGTGTGTGTGTGTGGG
>NC_051438.1:17901718-17988054 GCF_001649575.2 Kryptolebias marmoratus | reverse complement strand
GGGGGTAAAAGACTGAAATAAAAGACAAAAATCATAATGAACCATAATGAATCTTTTCAGAATGAGTTTAAAATAATAAAAAGCGGAGAAGATGTAAGCAGTTACAGCGTGGGGGGCTCAGGGGGGGGCTCCGGCTGTGTTGGTGTCGAGATTAAACATCCGTCCCTGCCTCCACTCATCATAAAATCCATCTCTCTGACGGCTCCTGACGAATACGCTCTCATCGCTCTATTTTTATTACACTCAAAGACGGGGAGAACACGTTCTTATCTCGTAAAGCGAAGCCCAGTGGGCTTTTAAGGCGAACTCGTGGCATTTTTTCTTAAAGATGGTAGCAGTTCTGTCTCTTTGTTGAGAGAAAAATGTGACAGAGACAGAGCTGCCGTCTGCACGCTGTAAAACTTCTTTTATTTTTCCACGTGCACTGGTTTGGTCGGGCTCATTTTCACCTCTTAATAGTGCAGTAAGGGAATAAAAGATGTGGGAAAACTAAATCTTAAAATCTTATTAAATGGATTTAAAACCAACAAACACAAAATGCAACTCAGAAGACAGTTATCAGAACCACGTTAATGATTTTAAATTAATTCCACAAACAACATAAAAATGTCTCAAATGTACTTCATTTTCAGCGTTCACTTGACCTCATTTAGCCAAAGAATGACAGTCCTTCGTATTAAAGGTGTCGTGTTGTTTCCAGCTTTTTTGTTTTTAAATGAGAGCCGTTTAAACGTATCAGCAGCTTCAGGTTGTCAGAGAGAAAGTGAGTGTTGGTTTCAGCCTGACCGCTGCATCAAGCAGGACTCTGAGGACAAGGACGGGCCTTATTATTATTATTAAAGACAAAGTTATACCTTTTATGACTTCATTGATTTGCTCTTTGTGATTTGACTCCGCTTAACCAGACAACAACAAAAGGAAATAAACACCGGGCTGTTGTAAAACACGGTAGAGGTTTTGTCATATTTTGGGGTTGCTGTGTCTGGATTGATGAAATCATTAAAGCTGTCAAAAGGAAACCATGTGCCGCTCACTGCTGCATCATTTAGTTTGAGGCAAAGATTATTTTAAAGCAGGACAACACCTTGAAACAGGCGTCCAACGGCACTAAATAACTGGCTTTTCTAAGCTAAATCAATAATGAGTCTTGACATTAAAAGTACGTTAGGTTTCCTGATGGCTTCTGAAAAAAAACACTTCTATGTGCTGAATAATGTTGTTTAATGACAGCAGTACCGACCAGCAAAGTGCCAGAATTAGAAACAGCCACTGCAAGCTGGATTAACTTAAATATTTTTATTTTTTTTATTGTTTTTTTTTGTAAATACTTTTATTGTAGCCACTACAAAGACACGTTAGTTATGATGTAAAAACCTAATCTATGACACACTGAACCAAAGATCGTAACTTTAGCATTTCGTTAGCGTCAGAACGACTTAATTCATTACATCAACAGCTTCGCGTTTGATAAACAGAAGAAAAGAGAGGCTGTCGGCTACTTCTAACATTCACTTATTTTAGCATACTGATTAGATAAGAACGGAGAATCGGCGAGCCAGGTGAAAATAAGCACACCTCTGGAGCTCTTTGATCATTTGTTCTGTACATAAAGCCAAATAACAGCGTTAAAACCTGGAGGTTTTACATCCCGGAGTGATTCGTCCTTCAGGTGTTGTAGCTTTCTGCTGGTTTAGTAACCTTTTAAAACATTTTCATTTGCAGTAAACTGATTTGCCCAGCCTGAGAGACACCAAACACCAAAGAGGCTGTTCAGACTTGTTGTCACGATTGTCAAATCCATTTCAGGTGATTTGACTGCGAGCTGTCGGCTCTGACACCTGCGTGCTCTCCAAAACGTTTCGCAATCGAAGGCCGATTCTTCCCCGCACCGTACGCAGACACACACACAGCCACGCCGGCGAGCGTCAAGCAGGAGATCATCGGCGTCTCTAATAACGACAATACATTCAGACCTCTGAACTGTTTTACTGTTCCGACATTAACACCGTTCAGAGCCGTTTGAGTCAATCAGTTACCTAAAAGACGCCATTTAAGAGAAACAAAGGCACTTCTTAGATGATTAGTGACTTCACAGAGCTCTGTGTCGGAGCAGAGGCTGAAGATTTGAACCTGTGAAAAACCCACGGTGAGCTGAGAGCCGTCAGCTGTTTGACACAGCTTCTCTGTGGATTTTACAGCCGGGATAACGCTGCTCTGTCTGTTGTCATCTCATTGACGGAGCACATCACAGCAGGCCCGAAACCAATCAGAGCAAACAGGAAACCAAAGAGAAGCTCACCAATCCAGCATCCTGTAATCCACTTTGACTAATTAAATCCAGACAAAACAATCATTTATACTGAGAAGGATTTAGTCTAAAATAACAAAATAAAAGCTGCATTTTCAAAATACTGCTCAGAATCTTTAATGATCTTTAATCAGCCAGCAGCTGAGGTGACTTGGCTTGCTCTTCTGCCTGAGTGGGGTCACATCAGTCCAGTAGGAGGTCCTAGCTCGGCTTTGGACGGATTGTGTACAGAGTACTAAACGTGTGTGGATAAGTGAGGTCCAGACCACCTCCAAAGGAGACTTTTTCAGCGGGCACTGAGGGAGTTTGGACCTATATTTAGAGCGATCCGATCACAATCGGGTACATAGAAACTGTTTTAACCAACAGGTCCGAACTACCTCTAAGTGGTGATTAGTGTGCGCGCTCTCTAAGTCGGATTGTTGCAACACAGGGCGTGATGACACGTGGTGACGCGGAGCTGCCGATGGGAACAGTGTTGAAAATAAATCACCTGAATGAAAACATGAAACACACTAATCAGGAGCTCAGATGCTCTGCGGTGGATCCTGTTTCTCCCCTCGTATGTTGGGAACTCTGCGGTCTTGTGCGTCACTGTCTGTGTGCCACGATGGCTCACCAATAACACCTATGACTGCTGGGAAACACATGAGTGTGTGTGTGTGTGTGAGGGGGGGTTGTAAATATTGTATTAGAGAGCATTTTCTAAAGAAAAAAGTTGCATTGTCACATCTAACAGCTACGTTCTCTGTCTCTTTTTCATCCTTTCTCTCCTCCCAAACTATTTTCCTTCCTCTTTTTTTTTTTTTTCTGAATCCCCATCTTCTTGTCCCGCCGTCTCCAGCCGATATCATCTCCACTGTCGAGTTCAACCACACCGGAGAGCTCCTGGCCACGGGGGACAAAGGCGGCCGGGTGGTCATTTTTCAGAGGGAACCAGAGGTGGGCGCGCGCACACGCCGACAGTCCGCTCAGATGTTTTCAGTTTTTATTACGTCTGTGAAAGCAGTGACGGATGCACTCAGGCTCCCTCCAGCCACAGATCGCTGCAGATTGCTTGATAAATAGTTGATGTCGCCAGTATTTCAGAAAGATTGCCCAAAGTCACGCTGTTTCTTTATAACGGAGGGAGTTGGGTCCGGAGTTGCAGTGCACTGCATCACACATGGGGGGCAAATGTGTGTTTTTCTCTGATTTTTTCTTTCTTTTTTCACGTTCGTAGAGCAAAAATGATCCATTTTCCCAGGGAGAGTACAACGTGTACAGCACCTTTCAGAGCCATGAGCCTGAATTCGACTACCTTAAGAGTTTGGAGATCGAGGAGAAGATCAATAAGATCCGATGGCTGCCTCAGCAGAACGCTGCACACTTCCTCCTCTCCACCAATGGTAAGACTGCAGGACTCCCTGCCCCACCTCCAAACAAACAAACAAACAAACAAACATCTTAAAGAGGCCAGGGCCTTACATTAAATCGTGACGGAGCATTTCGCTCAAATATAATTAAAGGCCCAGCATTCCTCGAAGGAACGCACATCGCCCGCCGCCTTTCATGTCAGACCTTTAGACTAAGCTGAGAAATGAAGTAGCCGTCGGTCAAAACTTAAAAAATAACATTATGCACAATCTCACGTTGTCACTCTCAGAGTATGTGTCGTGTGTGACTCTCAGCTTCCACCACAACAAATTTTAGCTCAATATCTGTAACTTTGATGGAGTTGTAGCCATTTTTGTGTTGACAAATGTCGCTTAGCTGTGGCAACCATCTTGAACTGGAGTGACTCCAGAAGGAAATAAATTCTAGACGTGCATCCAGTGATTATTTCCTGAAGGTTTCATTAAAATCCATTCAGTGATTCATGAGATATTTTGCTAACAGAGTTTAACCTAAATAGTCAGTAGGAATTTGCGCAATTTGTTATGATTCATATTCTGTGTTGAGGATCAGTCTCGGCTACAATCACACCAAATTTTAGGCCAGTATCTGTAAAATTGATTGTTATAGCCATTTTTAAGGTCAGTTGGGTGTGGCAGCCATTTTGGAAAGGTTAATCAGTTGTAGATGCACACATCCAGTGGTTACTTTCTGAGAGTTTCAGTAAAATCCATCCTGTAATTCATGACACATTTTGGTAACAGACAGACACAGGCAACAACATTATTGCTCCGTTTTTGCTTTTGTGTCTTTTGTAACCTTTGTATGTAAATAAAAAAAAGAAAAAGAGGGAAAAAAAATTGGAGTTAGAGTTTAGCTTCTGATGTGTTTAATTTAAAATCCTCGTCTTTTCGCCGCTCGGTCGCGGTGCTATCAGTGACTGAATTTGAGCGAAGGGCCACTGTTTGTTTCGCCATCACAAATCTGAAGTGCATTAGCATCCAAGTTTGTGTTGCTCGACAGAAAGGTCTAAATTTATGGTTTATGTGCAGAGTTTATGGCTATGCTGGAAGATGTATAGATTCACCCTGAGAGCCCTGTTATTGATTTCTTTAAGTACTATATTATTTATAACGGAGGGGATGAAAAATGTAGGAGCTGCTTCAGCAGCCGGCTGTTGATGCTGCTGAGATGCTTTCTGTCATTATTTTCTGTGTTTTAGAGAAATCTGTCAAACCTGAGGACAAGAGTGTGCAATTAGTTGATTTCTGAAGGAGGTATTTGTCGAGTTGAATATGAAATGCATATTTACATCCGTGTTTAGTCTCTTCTGACATTTTGATCCATTCTTATCAGATACCTTCAGGTAAGTGATAATGTAATTCCCCGTGTCTGTTTGTGTGTGTGTTTGTCTGTCATGTTAGCAAAATATCTCATGAACCAGTTGGACGCATTTTTAATGAAGTTCTCAGAAAGTAATAGTTGCAGCTGCAGCTGGTTAACTGGTCTACCCGATTCAAGATGGCTGCCACCGTTAATGACCTGTAGAAGACAAAAAATGGCTTTGATGCGATCTGTTTTATAGATATTGAGCTAAAACTTGGTGTGGTAGTAGCTCAGAGTCTTCACAAACATGTGTTCTGAGCACTAACAGATCCCTTGAGATCCTACATACACGTTACTTTTGAGATTTGACCAAAATGGCTAAAACTCCATCATTTTTTAGGATAATAGTATATTAGTATATTAGTGTAAACTTTAAAGTAGAAGGCAGCGGGCGATATGCGTCCCCTTTAAGTATTGGTCTTTATAAATTTTAAATGTTAAGTTACTTTTTTTTTATGGATTTATTTTTACTCTTGGGAAACAATTAAAAAACATTTTATGCTCAACATGTACTGTACCATTTTTACAACAAATAAAATCCTTTTTTTTAAATTTCAAGAAATCACCATTGTTGATGCACCTTGGTGGATGCTTTCAGATCTGAACACTTTAACCGACTAATCGTGAAAGACTGAGATTTTTGGATAAAAAGGTTAATATTTCATACAAAGTATCTAACAGTATATATTTTATTAGATCTTTTTTTTTTTCTTTGGAAATCAAAAATCTGAACTCTCACTTCACCGCACTACGTCTTCCGTAAGCTGGTGTGTCGAAGGGATTAAATGTAAGTCTCATTTCTGTCTGTAGAGAGCGTAAAAATGTTCCAACTACAGCAAAACCTGAACAAAACAAAAGATATACCTCCACTTTTCTGTGTCTCCTCAGAAAAAAAACACACCAGCACACACCTCTCTGGCTCTTAAGTCAGGACTGTGAGGGATTGCTTTAATCTGAGCCATAAATTCTGTTCTTTAAGGAATTTCCAGCCTTTAATGACTGTGTCTGTTTTCCAGATAAGACCATTAAATTGTGGAAGGTGAGTGAGCGAGACAAACGGCCAGAAGGATACAACCTGAAGGACGAGGAAGGTCGCATCAAGGACGTCTCCACGGTCACCTCCCTGCAGGTATCTTGTCTGCCCGTCCATCCAGGCTCTTTCTTCTCTGTTCTCCTGAAATGCTCGGGCAGTGAATCTGGGTCAGGGAAGACAGCTGTGCTTGCATGCACGAAAAAAAATGGGTCACTGGCACAAGGTACACAGGAGTAAGTGTGAGTTTATGGGGGAGGTGGAATCCTCTGTTAGAAGCTGCCGCTTCTGGTTAAAACATTAATGTTTCCGGTAGGAGTGAAAACTCAGCAGCCAGCGACTCAGCGTGTCCCTTTTGGGTTTTATGTGTGTGTATCCTTATAGATCTATATTTATAGATGTCTGAGAGCCAGTGTGTGAAGCTGGTGACTCTGTTTAGATAAAAGTAATCTTTATAATCTTTTGACGTGGTGTTCTGTGGAAAGGTTGTCGACATAAGAGATGTTATCAGTTAGCTCTCTGATCGAGCCGAGTTTCATTATGTCTGGACTGACGAGCTAACGGCTAGTTCGAACGTGGCCAAGACCGAACTCCGCTTTCCGAAATGTCACAGGGCTTTCACTCAGACGCCGTTTCACATGTTCGCTCTGCCGTCAGTTTCTCGTTACAGTTTATTTAACTGGAATTTTGCGGTTATGGGCAAGTGCGCACAGCAGCAGCTGCAGCTGGCTGTAGCATTCCCAGTTCAGCCTGAGGCATTTTTGGCTGGAGTATCACAGCATTTCCGCTGCGATGACCATATATCGGGAAACTGGCAGGGATCACATCAACACTATGAAATTTATGAGATGGGGGTTATTTAAGATGCTCTTGGCCTCACTCAGACTAGTCATTAGCTCATCAATCTGGTCAGAATGACCCTATTTCTCCAAACTGAGATCATTTAAAACTGTATCTACAACCAGTAAGATATTAATTATTCAAACTTTCCATAGAACCCGACCTCATTCCCCATGTATTACTGATGATGTAGCTGAAAAATCATATATAATACAATCTATTTTTTCTTTGAAATAGGTGAGGTATACTGTTTTTCTTTTTTAAGCTGATAAAAGAGCCGTTACATCGGCCTTCCTGTTTCCAGGTACCAGTCTTAAAGCCCATGGACCTGATGGTGGAGGTGAGCCCTCGGCGAGTGTTTGCCAACGCCCACACGTACCACATCAATTCCATCTCAGTCAACTCCGACTACGAGACCTACATGTCCGCTGACGACCTGAGGATCAACCTCTGGCACCTGGACATCACCGACCGCAGCTTCAGTATCCTTCGGCGAAAATGACAAATGGCAGCGACCGGAAGCAATAAAGACGGGCGCATAAATACGCACGCTTACTCCGGCGCGTATACGAGCGGGAGTGCAGCAGAGGGACACGTATAATTAATGCACATAATCACACTTACATGCTTACACATACTCAATAATATACCCTGCCCACACAGACACTCATAAACACGCACATAAAATACTGCAAACCCCACTTTGTCGTATGAAGAAATGCACAGAGACACATCGTGTTGGGGGAGGGGAATACAATTTATAAGGAGTCAAACTATATCCTTATGAATAATTCAGAAGCTGCATAAATATTTCAGCTCCTTTCTGGGTTCTAATCCACATCGGGACTCAGACCAGTCGCATGCCTGACCCAGGCAGGATTTATAATATCACAGTTCATCTGAATATGGATTTACTTTTCTTCAAACAGTCCCCCAAAGATATATTTTTATTGGTTTGCTCTATTCGGCTGTAAATAATTCACAATGTCGCCTGTGTTTACACGCGCTTGTGCTTAAGTTTTGCGTGCCTTCGAGGGCTTCGCCATGAACAGTTGTGTTAGTGTCCTTTTGAGCAAATGAGTGAAGAAAACTTCCATAAATATGGATCCATACGTGATTAAATACAAGTTTCAAGGAGGACTGTGCTGATTAGGCAGGATAAACCCCCCCCTGAGAAGTGGAGTCTTTGCCGTTTCCCTAAGCGACGCCTCTTTCTGTCAGACATCGTTGACATCAAACCAGCCAACATGGAGGATCTGACAGAGGTGATCACAGCGTCTGAGTTCCACCCCCACCACTGTAACCTGTTCGTCTACAGCAGCAGCAAAGGCACCCTGCGTCTGTGTGACATGAGGGAAGCAGCGCTGTGCGACAAGCACTCCAAACGTGAGTAAACCTGCCGAGACGGCAGAGTCGTTGTGCTTTAGCCTCACTGCCCAGATGGTTTTGAGTAGGACGAAAATTATCTTTTTTTTTGTAGTTTTTCTGCTTTTTAGAAAAACCTATTTTCTCCCAAATGACTTTCAGGCACATTCTATCATTTTATGACAATTTTATAGCCCTTTAAACCCTGAGGAGACCCTGACCCTAGCCCTGGGCCAAAAATTTTTGCATTTTTTTTTAGTTTGAAGCATTTCAAGCTGCGTTGTGTAGGCAGTGACCTGAAATTGCAAAACCTCATTAAGTCAGTTCACTAATTGAGTCCTCCTTAATGAAAAGAATAAGAAGTTTGAGATGTTTCTTATAACGTAGGAGCACTTTGTATTGTATTTCTTTGAGACTTTTCTTTTAAGATTTTGTTCAATGCTTCTTTTCGCCTCAGGTCTGTTGTTTCATTAATACAGAAACACTTTTTTTTTTTTTCTCGATAAATCTTTTCCCACTAAGGGGGATCAAATCAGTTCATGGTACATTTGGTTTTCTACTTTGGGCCTATAATATCCAGGCTTTCTTTTTTTTTTTTTTTCTTTTACGGTCCTTTTCCCTCCTGCTGAAATGTTTTCCATTTGATTTACAGCTCTGACCATGAGTCATTGGTGCAGTGTCGCTGCACAGGCTGTGCCCAACGTGAAGCTACAGCGCTCATTTTTCTCGGCAGCGGCGACTTTTAGAGGAATAATTAACGTTTCTGAGATGTTTACATCCAGCAGTATGCAGACAGCGACTTTTCTGCAAAAATTAAAAACTCCGCCTTATTGTCACTCATCGGTGGCATCCCTTTAAGGTGGTTTGCAAAAGTATTCCTGCCTCAGGTTACAGGCTGGATGGGTGCAATCTGTAAATCAAACCAGACTGTTCTGCTGGAAGGTGGTGGAAAAACATCCCCGCAGCATGATGCTGTCACCACTGTGCTTCATTGTAAGGGTGGTATTCTTAATGAGAGGTCGTGCCTCGGACATGATGTTGACCTTGATGGCCTAAAAGTTTGAGTTTGGTTTCATCGCACCACAGGATCTTCTGCTACATGTTTTCTTTTTTTTTTTTTTTTTGGGGGGGGGCAAGTTTTTTTTCCCCTTTAAACATGGTCTTTTTCCAATAAAATTTCTGGTTTGAAAGGCAACAAAATAACAAGATTACCAAGAGGGATGAGTATTTTTTGCAGCTGACTCTATCTTTAAACTTAAGATAAACAGAAATATTTTCTGTCTGGCATCTGGTTTAACAGCGCTCACCCCCTTCCCCCCTTTTGTCTCCCCTCACTCCTGCAGTGTTCGAGGAGCCGGAGGACCCCAGCGCTCGCTCCTTTTTCTCCGAAATTATCTCCTCCGTGTCAGACGTGAAGTTCAGCCACAGCGGCCGCTACCTGCTCACCAGGGACTACCTGACAGCCAAAGTCTGGGACCTCAACATGGAGAGCAAGCCCCTGGAGACATACCAGGTGGGTTCGTGACAAACCTGAAGGAATGGACGGTGCAGCAGAGGAAGCAACAGGACGATAAGAAAAAAATCCCTCTTTTGGGGAACAGTTTTAGGGCAAAGTGTAGCAAATATTGTTTGCTTTTAAAGACATATACTGCTGCTGTCCTCACAGAACAGGCTGCTGCTCCAAAGTTCTGGTTTGTTTCACTTGGATGAGATCTAACATTCAGATGTCTTTACCTCAAACACTATAACCCAGTTTGAAGAAACCTCTGATTGTCATTATTGGAGCAAGATAACCACTAAGCTTGTTTACATTTATGAATTTCAATTAATACTCAGGAAATCAGGTCAGCAAGTTGTCTGCAGGTCCTCACCGTAGAGACTCTCAGCGCTCGATGTGTTTAAATGACACATAATGAAATTACCACATAATGACAAAAAATGACTGTTTTGTTTACAGAGCTTCAACGAGTCTTTAATTTTGCAGGTAGAAATAAATGACGAAAGAAAAAAAGCAAATATCAGCATGCATACTCAGTTACTTTTAATTCTCTGTTGGTCTGTGTATCTTAGACTTTTACCAAAAGAGCTAATAAAGTTTAAAAAAAAAATCCTAAAACTCAGGTACATATCACAGGCTCTTTGGGAAATGTCTAGCAAAGATGACTTTTAAAGTTTAAAGACGGGTTTCAGAGATTAATTTCCCGAGTCAGACTTTGTGGCGGATTCTTTGTTTTATGTTTACGTCCCAGATTTAAACGATCCGACTCGTGCTACACTTCATCCTGCTGGGTGACTAATATTCCTTCACGAAAGGGGGGGGCTTTACCATACAGGAAAATATGCAGAGTTGGAGGAATGAATCACGGGCAGAAGGGGTGCTTCACACATTCACAGGACTTACGATTAGATTTTTTTTTATTTTTTTTTTTACCAGTGCTTTTTCAGGAATATTTAAATTGAGAAAGTTTTATTTATTCTTGTTCAACCAGCAGAGACTCTCAGTGCGGTCAGCTCTGTAACTTTGTTTTGGATCTCTGATAAATCCAAACGTGCAGTGAGCCGCGTAAGCTGAGGAAACCAACGCAGTTTGTCTCTTTGTGTCACTTTTGAAGGCTCACAAGAGGCCGGAGTGCTTATCAGCTTTTTTTTTGTTTTGCTCCATGTATTTAGTATTCCTTCCGTGGGTGTTTGGATGAACATGTGTGTGTGTTTGTGTGTGTGTGTGCCTGACGTGTGAGGGCCTATGAGGCAGCCAGGAGTGGGAGGCTAAGACGCACCGGAGCTATTTATAGGCTGCAGAGCCTCCGCTCGTGAAGTAAAGCGGGAAGGAGGGATACCTTACCCAGCGGCTGACACCTAGATCTGCAATGCAGCACGGAGGGGGAGGACAAGGGGGGGAAGGAGGGAGGAGAGGGGACTGAGAGGTAGAGTGAGGATAGTGTGATGAAAGAGGAGAGAAAAGTAACGGATCGAGCAGAAGGCCAGGGAAAAAGAAAGCAAGTTGTCTGAAGATACATACATTAGCTTATGGCAGGGGTAGGCAACCCTGGTCCTGGAGGGCCACCATCCTGCATGTTTTACCTGTTTCTCTGCTTTGACACACCTGATTTGAATCAATGGGTGATTAACAGGCTTCTGCAGAACTCAAAGAGGTGATTTAACCACTGAATCAGGTGTGTTGGAGCAGGGAAACAAGGAAAACATTCAGGATGGGTGGCTCTCCAGGACCAGGGTTGCCTACCCCTGGCTTATGGCTGGCTAGCCCTTAAACAGGACTTAAGGGTAGAGTTATGGACAAACTCAATCGAACTTTTTATTTTTCTTTTGTTCCTGTTCATACTGTACATCATTCAAACAGGAAGAGAGTGTGAAACTCTGACAATGACATGAGCAGAAGCTGATTTCAGTCAGGATTCGACACTGGAGATGTCTCAGAGCTTCAACTTTTGTTTTTAATTTACAAGAAGCATAACAAAACCTTTTATAAATGAAGACGAGTGTTGTCTTTGTAAATAGGAATCCAGCTGAAATGCTCACTGGGGTAAAAAGAAGAATATTGCAGCTGGTTGCCATCTCTTTGGGTGAGTCTGGAGGACTGAGTCCATGACAAGGCGCCCTGCAGGAGGCTGGTGTTTTTAAATAAAATCACCGTGTGTGCCTGAGATCTGGATCAGAACATCTCAACACTTTAAAGCTAAAGTGTTTTGGAAGACTGACGATACTAATACTGGCTTCACACCACCTACGTTACATATGCACGAGTGGAGCGTCATCAGTTTCATTTTGACTCTCCTGTTACCAGACTAATAAATGACATGCTTTTCAAAGTGGGGGAATCTGTGACGGTGTGGCTTCAGCTGTAGCCGAGACCCAATGTGGAACATATTCACGGTAAAAATGGTGACGTTTCGTTTTTTTCTTTCTCCCGCTTTTGAACGAGAGTTGATCTGGTTACAACCGATGATAACGGCGGAGGCTTGACGCCGAGCACGGCGGCTGCAGGCAGGTGCGGATTTCAAGCGCTTGCATCACCAAACAGACAAAGTGCTGACAAAGGTCGGAGGGAAGCACAGGGGAAAAGAGTTATGAGACTCTGTGTGTGCTCACATGTGAAGCTCTATTATCACTCCCTCGGAGGGTGTGATAACAGTGAACTGAATGTTAATGAGTTTAGTGTGATGGAAAAAGGGGTTTAGAATAAAACACGTTCCTGGATCTTGTATTGGTTCAGAGCTGGCATTATTTTTTAAAGTGCTTCCTTTAGGGAAGGTTCAGTTGCAGCTTGACCTGAACTGATGCGTTTCATCCGTTCTGAGCTTTGTGCGTTTGCTCTATCCTCCATTTTCCAGTTTGTACTCCAGGTCAGCAGCCGGGAAGTTAATCAGCTGAGTGCCGGACTCATTTCTGTTATATTTACTCGTGTGTTTTTTGTCCAGGTACACGATTACCTCCGCAGCAAGTTGTGCTCCCTGTATGAGAACGACTGCATCTTTGACAAGTTCGAGTGCGCCTGGAACGGCTCAGACAGGTAATCCTGTTGTGTCTCTGTGCTTTTTGTGTTTCTGTGCAAACTACAAGTTCCCAGGAGAATAAAAAAAACCCAACAAACTTGGTAGGTAGCACCAACAAGTTGATTACCAAAGAGCTATTAGCTGAAAACCTGGCACAGAGTAGATGATCTGCTGAAGGATGAGACATGATATAAAACCCACAGAAGTGGTTTAAAACATTTGATGTTACCGTATCTGACTTTCATAAATATACAAAGAAGCTTCTGTTCGGCAGACACTTGGTTTTTTGGTGCTACCAATACCTTTTTTTTTTTTTATTTGACCTCCTTAAAAAGATCTCCAAACTGACACAAATAAATATTCTGTAACTTCAGATCCTCCTGAGACAAAAAACACACTGTTAGCATCATCCGAGACTATTATTACTGATGAGCCTAACTATTGTATTTGATATTCTCATTAGATGTGCTCCATCTGTTTTATAGATCTGCTCGACTTAAACAAAGCTAACCACGTGACAGAAATGATAATAAAAAAAACTGATTCGATCCTTTCTCTCCTTCTGCCCAGCGTGATCATGACGGGAGCCTACAACAACTTCTTCCGAATGTTCGACCGCAACACCAAGCGCGACGTGACCCTGGAGGCCTCGAGGGAGAGCAGCAAGCCCAGGGCGGTCCTGAAGCCGCGGCGGGTCTGCGCCGCCGGAGGCAAGCGGCGCAAGGACGACATCAGCGTGGACAGCCTGGACTTCACCAAGAAGATCCTGCACACGGCCTGGCACCCCACGGAGAACATCATCGCCATCGCCGCCACCAACAACCTGTACATCTTCCAGGATAAGCTCAACTCTGAGATGCATTAACGAACCGGATGTCAGCGGCGGATTCAAATGAGTTTACAAACACACACACACAACTATGCTAGAATGTACAATATGAGACTCGCACACTTGCCCACACGCCCAGGAAGATGCCTAACACACACACACACACAACAACTCCTTCACCTCCTCCTCAACCTCCCACAACTGAAAGGAGTCCAGCCAGGGATAAAAATAGGAAACTGGCTGGATTACACAATGGATTATGGATTGGAAAATTCCCCGAGCTGTGGATTTGTTTTTAATTGTTAGCCTGTGGATTGTGCTCAATGGTGTTTTCATGGCTTCAGCTCAGCGTCTGAGGGCGATCAGATCCCCCGCAGATCGGAAAGACACATTTTTGTCTTTTTTTTTTTTTTTAATTTCTAACTCTTCAGCCTCTTTTGCTTTCTCCACCACCTCCTCCTCCTCCTCCTCTGTACTTGTGTGCTCGAGCAAAACCTATTCTTATCCCTTTGCCCACTGTTTTGTGTGAAAAAAAAAAGAATCTCTTTGTGGTTGTCTACCAGCAGCACTGATGAGAAACGGGGCATTTATATAACAGGTTTTTTTTCACGTCCGATCAGCGTTTTTTGTTTTGTTTTTATAGCTTCTTTTTAACAGGTGCTGATGATGGTTGTTCCAGTGACAACATGAAACGATTTGTTTAGTGAAGAAGGAAGAACTTACGACCCTCCCCTCCTCAACCCACCAGATGCCTCCCTGATTCAGGAAAAAACAAAACATCCGACAGAAAGAAGCCGCCTTCTAACACGAGGAGACACGTTCACAAACACGCAGTGTGTTGCAGCACTGACTGTTTTCTCTGCTGAAACAGGTCCAAATGTCTCTGTTTGTGGTTTCTGCTTCTGGTCCAGGGCTTCTGTCGTGTGCTGCTTCAACACTTCGAAACATTAAACTCAGATAAAGCAAAAACAATAACATTATGAATAATAATAATAATAATAATAAAAAAAAAAAAGTTCAATACTTTCAGCAATGAAGCAAAAAGATGCTGCATGTCAAACGGATTTATTCTAAGTATTTATAAATTGACTGACTTGGCTGCCCTGGCTGCCATTTTAACCTTTTAGCTGTAGAAAAGGCTTCAGGGGCCCCGGGGCTCCGTGCAGCACGAACAACCATAGATGACTGAGCCCTTTGTGTTTATTTGTGTCCTCGGACACTGAAGCATGTTTACCAGTGACCGGTTTGTACACGTCCGTTCGGAATGAAGCTGTCAACAAATCGGTTTCTACTCACTGAAACAAGAAACCCCAAGGAATGTTTCAGATAAACGTTACACTGTAAAAAAAAAAGAAAAAAAAAAAGGTCAAGGGGCCTCGGTGGCATCTGTCGACATCAGATGTGTTCCTGACATGAATGAGGTTTTCTACTGTCTGTCAACCAACTGCGGACCCGACCGTCTGTCCTGACGATCGCCTCCAAAGCTACAGCAGAGTGATGGTACTTTCAACTCTTTGGCCTTCCTCACTGACGACTCTACAGTTGTGCAGAAGCTCTTATTTTTTAAAGATGGACTCCTCTTTTCTTGGGTTCTTCTGTTTGGAACGTCCGTCAGTCGTACTTCACATCCTTATCGAATACCGTTGATCCGCATATTTTTGTCTAAATATATGTTGACATGATTGTCAAAAAGGGACAATTATAAATAATGTTAATATGTTTTTTTTCTGAATAAAGGGTTAAAAAAAATTGCATCCAACGAGGGCATGGCTGTGATTTTTATTATAGGGTTAAACATCCATCCACCCATTTTCTTTACACGCTTTTTCCTTTCCGGGTCGCGGGGAGCCGGTGCCAAGCTTCAGCCATCACTGTGCGAGAGGCGGGGGACACCCTGGACAGGTCGCAAGTCCATCACAGGGACACATAGAGACAAACAGCCATTCACGCTCTCACTCACACCTAGGGACAATTTTAGAGTTACTAATTAAACTAACATGCATGTTTTTGTTCTGTGGGAGGAAACCCCACGTGCACACAGGGAGAACAGAGTTAACATGTGGATGGAAATATTGTCATATAGTGAATCTTTAAGTCCTGTTATGTAGTCTCAGGTGCCATCTAGTGGCTATATGTAGTTCGTACATTTGGAGGTGAAATCACTCTTGGAGGAACTATAAAAGCTGGATTACAAACCCTTCACAACCAACTGGTAACTTGATCATTTACATTTAAACGATTACCATAAACATCTTGATTTGTCACAGTTTTCACTTTTCTTGCATTTGCACAAACGCTACACTCAAACTCATCTAATGCCAGCAGGGGTGGGCAATCCTGGTCCTCGAGGGTCACTATCCTGCACGTTTTCCTTGTTTCCCTGCTCCAAAACACCTGATTCAGTGGGTAAATCACCTCTTCATGTTCTGCAGAAGCCTGTTAATCACCCATTGATTCAAATCAGCTGTGTTTAAGATTAGTACAGTACGGATAATGTTAAATAAATACAGCAGAGAGCAACTGTTTATATCATGTTTATATGTCACGGTACAGAAAAACAGAAGGCATTTAAACTTACAGCACATCGCCAATGAGAGACTTGAAATGTTCAGTAAATCAAATCTCTGCACAGCAGAGATGGCGACACAAACAAACACTGGTGGGAAACGAAGGAGAAAACCAGAGAGGACAGAAAAAAAAGGTTTGCTTCACTGCCAATGTGGCTGAAATTTAAAAATCTAAGAATCAAAACTATTTAAACTCAATCCAGATCTCAAAATATTGTTTTAAGGCACTTCAATAATAACTTAGTGAACATTTGTTTAGTGTTAAATTATTAAAAGTTGACAGCAAATTAGGCCTCCGTAGGCAACGAGTTCCTTCAATAATTCAGAGTTAAACAAAAACGACAGCACACTTCCTTAAACAGTGGAATACTAATAATGATGATTTTAGACATCAAATATGTGCAAATATCACTCAAGATTCATGAGGATTTGTCTGATAAATCAAACTGACTTCATTAACTTTGCGGTGAGCACCCATGCAGCTTAAATTGGATGAAATGTTTCAAACAAACACACAGCGAGGGATGTTCCCACGTTTCTCCTAATGTAGTGATAGGCAGTAAAACCTCATTAGTTTGCGTTTCTACTCAGTCTTTTAACCACACGGTATATATTTTGGCTCAAAAGCTTTAGGAACACAAACACGTACCTGCAGATATAAATGCCTGAGGATCTGTGCACTCTTCTACACTCTGCCTCTCTGTGAAAATTGCAATTAAAAGCAGTGTTTTACCATCGTTAGCGTTCCTTAAGTACTTTCATGGTTATGAGGCATCGTTTCTTTGAAATGTGCATTCCCCTCTACCCGTCCTCGCGTGTTGCCGTTTCGGCCTCCGCCTCTGAGTGCTCCTCCAGCCGCGCGGTCAGGAAGGGGTTGAAGAAGAAGTCGAAGCCAAACTGGAGGGCGTTTTGGGCCGTGCGCCTCCAGTCGTGCTCGATCTTGTACTGTTTGCGGCTGAGGACGCGGGCGTCGCCGCATGATACGCAGTGGATGGCTTTCATTTCAAACACGGGCCACTTGGAGCCTAGTCGTCCCTCCAGGATGGTGCTGAACTCCACCAGGCTGCCTGCGTTCAAGTGCAACAGCACAGACTTGAACTCGTTACTCGCCCGCAGAACGATGTCCTTAGTTGCGTCTTCGTCTTCTACGATGGTCCCGTTCCGGGTCTTCCTCTCGAGCGGCATGCCCAGTGTGACTTCGAACTTGTAGCGGTCGAACCGTTTGATGTGGCACTGATGCTTGGCCAGTTTTTTCAGTTTACAGAGCGGCTCTTCGTGAGGAGGAGCCGGGGCGGGCAGCGGGTAGGGTTCGCTGCTGCCTTTTTTCTCGTCACACAGCGGATAAGGATCCCCGTACAGACACCGCATCCAGTCCCCCAAGAAGACGGGCAGCAGGTTGATAACCGACTGCGGCCCGTTCTCGATGTCGGTCACGCGCACGTACTTAAAGCGTCCGGTCCAGGTGACCCGGTGTCCTTCAAGGTGAGAGCAGAGGATCTGGGTTTGCGCCATGTTGGACTCTTTCCACGCCAAAGGGCCGCAGAGGTTGCTGTATTCGGGCCACGTCAGGGTGGAGTTGTACACCTTCATGCCTTCAGACCTGTAGACGTACATCCAGCAGAAGAGCACCACGGCGCTCAGCCACACCAGGACGAGCTTCACGATGCTGCTCCCTGACAGTGAGCGGAAAACCACAATGGGGTTGAGCCTGAAGCAAGTCCAAAGCCTCAACATGACCGGAACAAAGCAGAGGGTCAGTATGACCACCATCTTGGTCAGCTCTAGGGTGAGAAACCACTGCACCAACTGGATCATGAGCATTGCAGCCATGCCCAGCGAGAGGACGGGAAGGGCGAATATGAAGAGGAGGTAGCCCACACAGGTCCGGATGAGTCCTATGGCCGTGGCATTATGGAGGAACACCAAGCAAAGTTCACACCAGGTGAAACAAACCAGGTAAGGCACCAGGCACAGGTAGGTTCCCTTAAAGCCTCTCAGCTGGGCCATACGGAAAAGCAGGTAAAAAAGATGTCCATACAAGAGGCACGGCATTCCCACGTTGAACGCCATCACATCTCCCAGAGGCAGCGTGATGAACGTCATTCCAAAGATCCGGAGGAACCACAGGGACTCAGGCAGGAGGTGAGTGAGGGAGCATGCTCCGGAGAGCACCTCTGTGAGAAGGGCTTTACGGGCGAAGAGCTGAGCAGAGGCGTGGAGGCTAAGGAAGGCTGTGATGGTGAAGAAGAGGGCGATGGCAGCCAGCTCCGAGCAGGGAATCCAGGACTTATTGGCAACAGGGAAGGAGAAAACGACAAAGACTACAGAGAGCAGGAAGTACCTGACAAAGCAGAAGAACAAGGTTTATGGAGATGACGAGAAGAGAACAAGCCCGAGCCGATAAATTATTATCTTTAGATGTGAATCCCAGTAAACAGTGATGAACCTACAGATAAGGTTCCAAGTGTGTCCATCCAAAGTTGGTCTCTGCCTGCTCCAGATCGAGGCCCGGTTCAAAATGAGCCAGCAAGTCTGTGAGGGCCCGGAAATTTTCCCACGCCTTTGAATTCTATGAAGAAAGATGTTTTTATTCGACTTTTTGTCTGCCTGCTTCCAACACAGTGACATTCACTGTGCAAGTCTCACCTAAAAGCAGGTTTAACGTAGCTAAAAAAATGAAGAGAGAGCCTTACTCATCACCCACCTGAAACACCCGCAGAGTGCAGATGACCATGGAGAAGAAGGAGAGGTAGAAAACCAGCACCGGGATCAGGAAGATGAAGAACTCGATAGTGAGGTTGGAGATGATGAAGAAGAAGACGAGCGCGTTAACGTGGTGGGTGGGGATCAGGGCGCTGAGCCACTGCATGCCAGCTCGCGACGCCCAGTCAATGAGATGCTCTTTTATTTCCAGCAGGGCGTACAGAGGAAACTTCAACATCTGAAGGGAAACACAACAAACAAAGAGGGAGTCTCATTCAGAAAATCAACGGAATCGCAATCCTTATGAAACATTTCAGACTAAAAACCTGAGGAGCTTCCCTCCTCACTGCTGCCAAAGAGAACTGTTGGCTTTTTAAAACATTTTAGACTTCAATATATACTTAGAAACTGAACATAGTTGCAGAAAAAAAGCTAAATGCTCTTAAGCACCGGTATAGTTTTTCACCTTCTGATGCAGGGGCAGCTCATCGGGATTTTTCACTACGACATGATCATCGTCATCATCCGCTGCAGCAGCCATGACTGGTGACGGCACAATCCCCTGAGCATATCTCTTTGTCATCTCCACAAAATCCTCAAGACCTACATGGGAACTGGCTGCAAGCAGAGCAACAAGAAGAAAAACAAGCCTTTTGTCCCACTGTAGCTTTGCTTTCTTTTAGTTTGAATCAGTAACAATGTAAATGATTGTCTAAGAAAGCCTTAGAATGACCACAGAGGGAGAAATGGTCACTTGGTGGCTGCATTTCGAGACCCACGTACCCTCACTGGTGACCATGGTCTCCAGGACTCGTCTCTGTTTCTTGGCAGAACTGTTGAGTGGCCCTGCGGTGATGGGCGTGCCTAAAAAAAACAATAGAATATTAAAAAAAAAACAATAACCCCGATAGGAGCCACACAAACGACTGAAATAAACTTTTGCACCTGGTTCTGCGTGGACATGCTCAACATTCTCCAGCAGCTCCGAAACGGCCACTTTCTTCTTCTTCTCTGGATTCAGCTTCCAGTACATGAGCAGAGCCGCCTTCCTGACTCCCCTCTCGAAACGTGTCTCCATGGACAACTTCTTCACCTCCTCGAAGTTCTCTAAAGTGATGCCTGAGGAACGCGGGAAAACAGCTGAATTTCTACCGCTCCACCAGACCGAGGGCGGCCGTGGGAGCTTTTCCGTACCTTTCCTGGAAGCTAAGCACTGCTGCAGGAGTTTGACGGCATCCTTGCGGCCCTGTTTGGCAGCCTGGACCAGCCAAGTGACCGCTGTGCAGTTATTCAGTTCTTCGTCGCTCTCTTCTGCCAGGGCCAGAAAGTAACGACCCATCTGGACACACACACACACAAATAGATGATTATACTTGCAAGACAAGCATTGCTGGGACTTTCCGAGCTTCCTGACCTCTCACTGTTTCAATAACACTTTTCATAACGTGACTGATCTGCTGTGTTGTACCATATGGCCACTAACGGTATCTGCAATATGTTCCATCTCTCCACTGACCTTTGTTTGCGCTTTAGCATCACCTGACTTTGCTTTCTCCTCCAAATCTTCAAAACTGAACTCCTCCTCAGGCTCCTCTGAAACAGAAATGTGTTGGTAAGTCATTGTGCAGTTGATTTTATGGGTTTTAACACTGCAACATTAGCGATAGTTGATTAAAAAAGGAGGATGACATAAAACTTGAAAACCCTTTTTTTTTTTTCACCTATAGTGCCCCAGTTATTTTTATTCTGGTCGTAGCAATGTCAAGACATGGAAAGTCCAGCAACCCAATATCTTCTGTTACTTTGTTTTTCTTTTAGTTAAATGCTATCAAAAACGCTCCAGTGATTTAAAACATTAATGACTTATTTTTAGAGTTTTTGTTTTTTTTGGTCTGGAGTGATGTTGTCAGAAACTCCAGCTCCACATTTCACACGGGGAACCCCCGAGCTTTACAGTGACGTCACACAGTCTTCAAGGAGTTCCCCATCCGGACAGCGATTGGTGACAGGTGGTGGTCGGACTGCGGGAGGGGGAGGTTCTTCTATTGGAGGTTTGTATTTCAGGTTGGTCCTCTTCTAAATGTTAACTCCACAGTCTCTGTCCAGTTTCTTTTGATTTATGTTAGCTTAAAACCCCTTTTCATTTCACCTTTAGGTAAACGACTGAGGTGTCAGATGTCACACTAATAATACTCCATTGTGATATCATTGCTGAGACATTTAAAAAAATAAAATGTGATCTTTCCACTGCAGCTAAGTTATATCTAACTACCTGAAGGCTATATGATACGTTTGATAGGCTAAAAAAAAATAACAGAGGTGGAAAGGATGGGAGTGGCTGCTTTACATGTTATGCTAGATGTCTGTGGTTGTCATGGAGACAACCAGCTACCTGGGAGTGTTGGCTGCACTGATTGGTAAAGAAGTGAAAAGTGAAACGAAGCAGTAAAGTTTATGTTTCAGGTCAAAGGTCTGAGTTTGATTCGTACCTGGCTCAGGTGAGGCGGGCGTCTGTGGCGCAGCAGCAGCTGAGGAGGATCCGGTGGGTGGACTCCCTGTAGAGGCTGCGTTGAGCTGAGATCGCCCCAGCTGAGAGAGGCTTCTGGTGGGCCGGCGGGGGGATGAGGTCGTCAGCGAGGAGAGGGAGGAAGAGCGAGAGTAAAGGCTTGAACATGTCCGAGGGGAAGCAGTGGAGGGGGACGGCGAGGGAGTGGTCGGAGGGGTTGGCATCGTGAGTTTGGGCTTCTTCTGGCCCGGGGTGGACGGGGCAGCAGACGAGCCGAGGGAGGAAGTGCCCGGCCTCATCGTGCTCGGAGAGGAAGGGTTGAGTTTTGGTATGGGCAGGTTTCCTGTAGGTGATGGATCCATGGCTGAAAACTGGTCAAATTAAAACAAGGAAAGATGAGGCATAAATCTGATGTTCAGCTGAAGGGTGATGCATTTCTCAGGTCCTGTGTCGGGTCTGTTTCTTAAAAGGTAATCTTAAAGACTTTCTGATAACCTCCATCATTTGTAGATGTGTATATTTTTTTTAGGCCTGACTCTTCTTTTACCCTACACTAGCATAGTATGTTGTCACTTCAAGGCTGGCCAGAAAATGAGTGAAAAAACTGTCAAAGAAAGAAAGAAAGATGCTGAAAAACCTTCAAAAAGTTTAAAAACACATTGAAAAAGACTAGAAAAACGTGCTCCCTGGAAGCAAAATATAAAGCAATTATAGATGCTTTTAAACTTTTGCACAGTACTGTACTTGTTTGTAAAAACTAGATGAAAACTATAATGTAGATTGATAAATTTAAACTGTGTTTTAGCTCTAAGACTTCACAAAAAGGGAGTAAATCAGATGTTACTGAAGTGATATGATGATGAAAATATTTTGTTAGCTGTAATTTTGTACCTGTACTGCCTCACACAGCCCAGGTTTTCATCTATTCAGATTGTTCTTGCTGTCAGACATGTTTGTTTGTGTAAAAGTTTTAATCACCAGCCTCAGAAAGCCATCATGTGGTCCACTATGGTCTATTTTAGACATCATTATGGGCTCTGTGATGCTAAACTGAGAAGGTGATATCCTTGAGCTGACTTTAAACGTCAAGTGTCTTGTTCCAGCTGCAGGAATCACAGTTATTGTATTATATAACATAAACACCGTGTTTATGTGGCATTTACCAGGCTAATATAGAAGGTTATGAAGCCTAGTCGGCGGTTTAGCTAACATGCTAACGTTCATTTCAGCTGCCAGCTCACCTTTGCCGCGAACAAACCCGGTTTATTTCACGTCCTTCAGCTTGAAAAGCCTCGCTGGAAAAACATCCGCTGAGTTGTTATTCAGTGTCCCAAAGCATTTTTCTCCTTGAGCTGTGTGACATCTGCATATCCTCTCCTGTCTCTCCGTGGTCAAACTCCAAAACACTCGCAGCGCACAGGAAAGTCAGTCAGCTGCTCTCCTCAATGCTCACGCCCACTTTTTTTCATTCTGCGCGCTGTGATTGGACAGAATCCATGACGCCCTCTTCTGGTCGCGATGTGATTGGTTGGAGAAACAGGAAGCTCAAATGTTTTCATTGAGTCGAGGTTAATCAGCCTCGAATGCGAGCCCATTCAACTCACCATTGGAGTTTTTTAAAAAAAGACTATTTCGCCTTTTAAACTCAAGTAAATGGATTCTAACTCTAAAAAAAGGGTGTGTAAAATATAATTTGTGGCTGGTCAAATATGCTTCGTCTTTAATACTCAATATTACTATTATATTTCGTCTTGTAACAACATAGCACTCGTTTAGCAGTAGATGGCAGCAAATAACATTTTTTTTCATTTTTTTTTGCCAATAGAGCGAGTGAAAATTAGTAAAAAGCAGCCAATTTCCAAATAAAAACTAAAAAAAAAAAACTTTCAAAGAGCCTGATAATTGATAAACCCCTCTTTTTAAATTCAGGAACCAAAAACAAAACAAAAACTAGGGATGATATGAGTCTGATCCACATAGATAATTATACATACTGTAAAATATTTAATCTGTTTATTCGAATTCCTTTTGTTGTTCTCCAAACGTAAAAGAAAGACATATATAACATTTAGTTGTGAAGTTAATCTGTGTTATATACTACCATTAATGTAATAAAGGTTCCCTTATGTATGAATTATTTTTAAAATATGGTTGGTTTGGAAGTAAAGGTAAAGTGAAATGATATTTGATGTGTAATATAACCCCCCCAGTGTAGCTCATGCTCAGATTAAAAATATGTTTTAACAACATCAAAATCTGTGATACAAAATATTTGATTTGAATGTAATATTTGATGTTTTTCTGTGAAATAGGACAAAAGAATTGGAAGACAGGATTGTTTAGAAACGAGGCACTCAGAAAAAACAGGAAGGGGAACAAGCAATTAATGGACATTAAAGTTAACAAGACTCAGGGGTGTAAGGACTTAGATTAAAGTTTGATGACAAGAGTAGAAATTACACTGTAGTTAAAAAAGAAAAAGGGGGCGAGGGGAAAGAAATTAGGGCCTTAATTACGAAACCACAGCTGCTCTGAGGCAGTTATGTAATTGCCTTGCAATTTGCAGATTAATACAATCCAGGCTGGAGGATAAGCAGCACCCTTTCACTGGATTTAATCTTTTACATGCACACCTTCAATCTATATTAGGCAATCAGTTTTTTAAACCTGGCTTTGACACACTTGCACTCAAAGGTCCATCCCATCGAATGTAAGCAGCTCAAAGCAGATGTTTCTCAAAATGAGCCTGTTATGAGTCCAAATCTTCTGATTATGCTAATCCCTTTGGAGGTCTTTTCAGAGCCAGACTGCACGGTCACGGTCAGCTTTTACCAAGCAGTCATTATTTACAGAAAATTGGAACAAGCTGCGTTTGTGACTCCTGTCTGCTTGATGTCTGTCTTCCTGTGTATCGCCTCAGAGGTCACGGTTTCAAAATCTGCCGCTGAGAAACTGCTGCGGGAACTTTGTGACACAACAGACACAAACACTGTTTGTCTGAGGAGCGCCCAACTCACGCCTTGTGCGGTCCTCGTACAGCTCCTCCAACAAGGAGGAGGACAGACACAAGGAGGAGAGCAGGAGGTATGATCAGTCACCATGGCAACTAGCTGTATTTTATGTGAACAGACATTGACTGCAGTGAACATGAATATGTTCAACACAAATGCAGCTGACCTTTGAAGTTTCTCTCAGGATGCACTGAGACCAGCTCATTTTTAGATGAAATGTAAAGACGTTTGCTACTCGCTGCCTTATTTCCAACCAGCAGCCTCACCTTGACAGTGAGGACTATAAACAGTGATCTCATTCCGAAAGAAAATTATGTATTATGTAATTTTCTTGGCTAAAAATCCCCAAACATTCAGTTTTTTGTTTTCCCTAATAGATTTATTTTATGAACTGCTGTTGTTCTTTTTAAGGAATCCCTGCACTTCTTCAAATTCAGAACAACTCAACTCTTTCCTGTGGTTTATTTCTCTTGTTCAGCTGTTCCACGTATTGATCTGCAGCTATTTTCGGGACCTGGTTGGCACAGAGGTAAAGTAAAACCAAACGCAGAGAGACAAAGCAAAAAGTAGGTTAGTTACCTTTTATTGGCCTGGGTTTATACTATATTTATAACACTTCAGCTGTTTAAAATTTTGCCTCAAAAGAATAAAAATGCTACAAATGTAATGTTAATCCCTCACAGGTCAGGGATTTTTAATATTAAAGCGTTTCCAGTCGTGGCAGCTTAGTAGTGCACTGTGTTTGTAAAACACAGAAATTCTTGGGTCGTCCAGCGGAACATGTGAGCGCTTTGCTGTGAAACACCTCATAACTTGGGCAGCTTGTTCTATTTTAGGGAGCCTTAACAAATCAAATGGGAAACAAATGAAGCCATTATGTTGTGAAGATTTTGGGCACAGGCGTGGAACAACGTGCTCAGAAATCCTGGTGACTGAAAGTTGTGACTCACGCCTGGGAAGCCTAATTACCTTCATATGAACGTGTTACGTCACCCTGAGCATCTGAGCTCAACTTGTGTAAAATAGGTCAGTCTGGTGGACTGCTGCAGAAACCGTCCGAAAGATGGATGCTGTTGCCTTCAGGGCCTGCTTTTGTGCACGTGTGTGCCTTTTTTGTTAAATCTTGTTGCAATAATTTGATTCTTCGTCCAGTGTTTTAATACTAAAGACCATCTCTTAAACCTGTAATGCGGTTAATCTGCTCACAGCCATGAATATGTTAAGCTGATGGTGGACCGCTCTCATGGATACGCTGAAAATAAGATGATCAGGTTAATTTGGAAAAAAAAAAAACAGTGACTCGTCACTTACTGTGCTCCTAAATTTAGCCACAACTGATGAACAAAATCTAATAAATTATTGACTTTGGGAGAGAAGAAGTACACATATAATGTAGGACACAATCCAGCTCTACCATCCCTTTAACTCACTAATGTTATTTCCTCAGACACCTTAAGCTCTTGTTTTGTGAGGAATCACAAGGCCTCGTCATGAGATTTTTGTGATGTGAACTGGGAATATTTCCTTTATCCTGTTTCTGAGAATTGCTCTTATGTTGCTGTTTTTAAAGAGAAAAACAAATTGACCCCCCCAAAAAACATGTTGCCTCTAAATGAAAGGGAAAACAAACATACCTCAGGCCAGAAAAACAATTAGCATTCAGTCTGACATGTGCTTCCTGAGTCAATTCTTTCACCCCAAACTAACCGGGACCCATATTTATTAGTCTCCTCATTGATCTCTGTCTGCACCCCCCCTCCTCTCTTTTATTTGTAACTTATCACTCCATCTCTGCTTGCCGGCTTCAGCAGGAACACGGAGTGCAGCGAAACACTCAAACCTCCCGTATTTCTTTCTCCTTCATGTTATTCTGATTCGCCTTACGCGTGCAAAAACAGCACAAACCGATCTGAAACCGAGGAGAGACAACGGCCACCACTACTGAAGCCCATCCGGGGCCGTGTGGCCTCCCTCCTGTGACCTCCACCGCCTCACAGCAGTGAGCAGAAAACGCTGCAGCTGCAGGGAGCTGGGAGGATGTGTGTGTGCGAGCTGCTCGTGACAGCCATGGCTGGCAGGCTGAGACAGGCAGCTGTGCGTAAGTAATGCATCCTCCCCGGAAACTGGGTCACACTCACACCACTTTCATATTGTCAGATTATTTCACCTACTGTAAGGCTTTCGCAAGTCATGTAATCCTAAATAACAACAACAACAACAACAACAACAACAACAACAAAAATGTGAATTTTGAAGCTGGTATTCACTAAGGAAGCTTTTCAGGAAAGATGAAAATACAGAGAGGTTAATAAACTTTGGGGGTACTTTGAGTTTATTTGATTAAAAAAACAAATCACAAACCTTTAAAAAAACAAGATGCAGGGACTGTGGTTTTGGCAATCATTCTCAGTATCTTTCTTAGTAAACATGCGTCAATAAACAAAAGTGGAGTAATCTTACTTTGAGTTTTTCTTAAATCATAATCTATAAAAGATAGAAAAACAATCAATAAACATCATGAAAAAGCCATGTCTTGACTATAATCTTAGTTACTTTTTATTGGACAGCTTTTTTCTTCACATACAGGTATTTTTTTGTCTGTTTGTTTATGTTTTCTTTTCTCTGTTGTCACATCTTCACATCTTCATGTTTCTTTCCCCCCTCATAGCCAATGGACGTTTTGAAGAAGGACACAAACAAATGTTTGATTTTATTTTTGGAAGATTATTTATATGCATATGCATATGTATATGTACTATATATCTAACTATCTATCTCTATATTTATATACAGTATCTATATTTATCTATTGTATATCCATATATCGACAGTCTATTTATAGCTAAAAATATCTATAAATAGATATGTTTTTGTTTGATAAGACATACTGTAATCACTTAGTTTCCTTAGCTAGATAAATAATCCTTTTAATTGTTAATTCACTGAATAGGTCTGGACTGAAGTGGATTGGATCATAATTGGATTAAATGGGATTGTGTTGAATCACAATGAGGTTTATTGAACTGGGTTGGTAGGAACTCTTTATTTGTTGTATGTAACCCTTTAGTTGTAAAATGTCAATATAAAAAACAATTTGAAGCAGTAATGTGTGGACAGTACTGTAGTGTCATGTGTTTGTTGAGTCCTATTTGATTATTTTAGTACTTTATCAGCTGTATTTTGATTAAACACGTCCTTATTATTAAACAATAACACACAGTGGGGGATGTTTACATTGTTTTAGAGCAAATAGGGCTTTCCAAGTGTATTTTCCCCATAGCTGGGCAGAGAATGGTAAAAGGCTGATATTAATCAATGAGGGTGTGACATAAATAAAACAATGGAGCATCATTTGGACGAAATACAGAAACAGATTTTCTGGAAATTAATTTTTTTGTAAATTGTAAAGCATATAAGGTTTACGGTGAAAATGCCAATTCTGCAAATAATATATTTGGCTATTACAAGACATTATTTTTTTATTCTAAAAGCTCCTGACTGCATCTCACAGCGGTCTGTGACGTACGTCCCCGCAGCGGCTGCGTGCCCACGCAATTACCGCGCGCGGTGTCATCCTTGAACACGCAGTCAGGTGTCGCGCCTCGATCACGCTGCCGGCGGACGCCCTCGTCGATAGGCTGCAGCTTGAACCAGTCATTTATTTATTTATTTTATTTTTATTTCCTTTGCGTTGCTGTTTGACTCGCGGGGATAAAAAAAATGCAAAGGAACGCGTGACGTAGCAAGAGCGCCCGAACGTGTGTGTATGTGTATGCATGTGTGTGTGTGCGCGCGCGTGTGTGGAAGAAATTATTAACGTGCGGCGCGCGCCAGGCGGGGAGGAGGAGGAGGAGAAGAAGCCTGAGTGTGTAGCTTCCCGGGCAGACTCGTGTTGTCGGCGGCTGTGAGGCGCAGCTCCAGTCGGTAACAACACCGGGGCAGACGTGCCCAGGTTCACGCGAGGGTTCGGCTCGCAGCCCGCGGTGCGAAAGTGACTTTAACCCAGCGGACCTTCCAACACGCCGAAGCCCTCCCCTCCCTCCCTTCCCTTCCTGGATGTAGCGACGTCTCATCACCAAGAAGCCGCTCGAGTGACCGCTGGCTCGGACCTCCATTTCAGGTGAGTTTGTTCGGTTAGCAACTTCTCCGGGCGGCCGACTAGTGGGCTGAAAAGGCGGCTAGTTTCTGGGGACGCATATCCGCGTTGCGCGTTGCTAGCGGATATGTTGGGACTCCAACCGGACGGGGGGTTGGGGGGGTTATCATTTTTAGGGGGCTCCTGAGCTTTAGTTTACAACCCCCCCGCCAAAAAAAAACATGTTACAAGCTACCATATGGCTTAAGAGGAAGCACGAAGGCGTGCCAACATTTACAGTTTTAATGTCTGGTTTCTCCTTTTACCCCCCCTCCGTGCAGACCGCTGGTGAGTAAAAATAAAACTATATCTAACCGAGGTTTGCAGTGAAAGGGGGGGCGAGGACTCCACCGGAGCCGGAGGATGCTGCAGTAGACCCTCGCCTGTCGCCGCGGGGTGTGGTTGGCAAACAGGACAAACATCCTCCCTCCAGCAGCACCCTTTCATCTCCTGTTTGACAGCCCATTAGGCGGGGGGCAGACCACATCACATTAGGCCAACATCTTCCAGCATATTTTATCTTATTTATTTATTTATTTTTCTTTGGCTCCTCTGCTCGCTGTCTGTCAGAGGTCTGCTGTTGTGTCAGGCGGCTCTGGGGGCTCATAAATCTGCCTCAGTGGACAGCCAACATGTGCTGCACACTCACTCCTGTTTGATCAGAGCCTGTCTGACGTCTGTTTTTTTTTTTTAAATAAATCACACATGAAGACTGGGGGCACTGTCTCACCCTGGATACAAAATCTTGACAGTCTCTCCCAATTTACCTTTCACTTGGGGTGGGGAATCTTTAGACCCCTCGCCATTCGGTTACGATTCAGATGGCCACGATCTGTTATGATGCATCCATTATTGCACTTTGAACAAAATCCTGAGCGTAGACTCTCTCAGGCCTAAATGATGCAAAACACATTGCTCTACGCTGCAGCGTAAAACAGATTTTATTCCAACAAGATTATGGGAACTTAATGAACAAAAGTAGTCACACGGTGACATAAGCTTGTGTGGAAACATGCCAACGTGCGTCACGCGTTAGAGCTATGTTGCCCGCTTTTTTCAGTGTTTCCTTGACTTTGTTTTTTGTCCCATTGTGGAGTGTGGGGACGGCTGCATTAGTATATCTAAGTGCACCCTGGTATTCAACCACTGAATGCAGACTCAAATCCTTCACAATAAAAGTTGCAGTGGGCTTTAAAATTTGCTTTGCCTTTGCCAAGTTAGGTGGAAACTTTGGCTACCACCGAACTAGTAGCTACCACCGACCGTTTTACTTCTCCCTCTTGGTGGAAACATGTGAACAACTTGTACGGCTCCTGTTAGCGTATTTGTTCCCCCTTTAACTTCATGATTCAGGAGGTGGCGTCTCATGTCCCCGGCAGCCATCTCGTTCTCGTCTCTGTCGCGTGGACGCCAGAAACGCTCCGAGCTGCACTTCCACCCTTTCAGAATTCCAACTTTTGCATTCCTCAACGTGACGTTATTAACGTGAAATAGTAGTGGAGCTTTGCAACTTCGAAATCAATTCAGAAACTGTTCATGTCTGTGTCGCGACTCATCGAAAAATAAATTATAACCCCACCCTACCCTTTCACCTACTCTTTTTCCACTTCTACTCTTCTGAGCATAATTTGTAAGACTTATTCCTCATTCCTAATCCCACCTCTCCCTTCATATCCCTGCCATCCTGAGCCTAATGCTCTGAGAGATAAGAATAATCCACTGGTCTATTACCTCCGTGTATTTGACTCTTATTACAGTATCTCTTTAGCCTGTGCATGAGAATATACGGCTTCATGACTGACATGTCCTTCTGAGGGAATGACGTAATTATTGCTAATCTACACTCAGACGCACTTGTGTGCAACAGCGTACACATACATCCAGTTATTGTTTCTGTTCAGGCTGAAAGCACACAATGCCTCCAGAAAGAATGAGCAGAATTGCACGTTAATAAGGTGGTTAAAGCCCGAGCAAGAAAACCAGCGTTAAAACACAAGCAAACGAGACTTAAATCTAGAGAGGACCTTGGGGCTTATTTGTTTGGGTTGACTAATCAACAGGGTCAGTTACTTGAAGTCGTTAAGCTGTCATAGTAGTTTTCAGGTCATAGACTCCACCGGTGTTGCTCTTGGCTGGGTCACTAAGCCCTTTAAAACTATGAGTCTTAATGCTGCTGTGTGTGTGCGTGCGTGTGAGGACAGTGGAGGGATGTCTGGAGTAGTGCCAGACCTTTTCTGATGCTCTACAATCTGCCGATGCTGATGTGACTGCAGTGTGAAGGTACATGTGTGTGTGTGTGTCCAGCACGAACGAGGACACGTCCTGTGCGGCGGTTTGTCCCTCACGGATCACATGACAAAAACCAACCAGAGGTTTTGTTTGAACTCCCATTTGCCTCTGTATTTATTGGAGCTCTTGTACGTTTCAGTGATGTTTGGTTAAAGTTTGACACTCTGTAGACGTGTGTGGTCCGTCTGGCTTTGAGGAAGTCCATCTGTAAGTGTGCAGTAAACTTGTGGCTGATGTATGCTTAACATGCTGAATTGTCTAAAGCCGGAAGTTGGCTTCTAAAATGTAGTACGATAATAATAATAATAATAATAATCTGTAAGGCCTGCAGTTTTACGTTAAAATCTACTGCTTTCCACAACTTTACACCGTTTTAAAACTTATAGTATTTCTAGGTTTTGTGTCCTGGTTTAGAGGAATACAATAGTGCTGCAGAAACAATCCAAGGTGTGTCTCTTTTTAAAACTGTTCAGCAATTTATAAAACGGTAAAATAGGTTGCTAGTTAAGACAGTGAACAAATGCAATTAGACTCACTTTGATGAGGCTGTAAACTTTTTAAAAAGACAAGTTGGCTGCCAAACAGCAGGCGGATAAACTTGTTTTTTTAAGCCCTCCAAGGAGTTTAAGTATCACATTATCAACCGTCTCCAGCTGTTGCAACTGACTACTTTCCTTACCAGATTAGTTACTAAACGGTTTCACAGCCTGCGTTCACAGTCAGATCTTTCAGCTGAATGCTAAAAGCCCTTAAGTGTTTCTTGAACACATCGTGAGGAGGGTTTTCCTGAGAAAGTTAGTCACACTATATTCAGCTTGACTTCGAGATCGAGGTTGAAACATCAGGCCGCTACAAGCTTTTCTTTTAAGTGCAGCATTGTAAAGAGGTATATGCAACTTTTCCACTGCCCCACAGTCACTGTTCATTTCTACTGCTGCAGACGTCTCATCACCACTTTTATAATCACTTCTTTACTACAGCTGGAGCTGAGTGAATAAGCTGCAGCACTTCAGCTGATCCTTTGTACATTCACTGCATTTATCTGGTTCTTGAAGTTAATTTTTATTCAATTTATGTGGCTGGTTGCAAAACAGTACTTGACTGATTCGGTTTTAATCATCCTGATCGTTTAATTCAGTCAAGAATGTGGGATTTTATCAGGGATTTATGGGTGATTGGAGGAAAGGTAATGAGCGGGCTGTCATTTGTCTGTGTTGAAAGGTGTACCTCTAATGTAAGCTGTCTATACTTGAAATAAATGAGGTAATTTAAGGTCTTTGACCTGTGCTGGCTTTCGTTTGCTTCTCTCAAAGTTAAAGGTGCTTGTTAGCATCACAGTGCCCCTATAAACTGTTCCAGTCCCCTATATAACATTCCTGGTTTTCAATGAGCTATAAACTTTGAGTTTTAGTGCCTGGTTGCCATCTTGGGAACATGTGGGATTTCTGGGAACTGTGGGTGTTGTGTGTTTTCTAGTCTGCATTCGCTTGTTGGTAAAGTTAAATTACTATTTTTTTAATTCTAACTTTTTTGTGCCGCTGTAGACAAATATTGATAGAAGCAATGATCAGATAAACCTCTGTCAATAACAGTATCACATAATGAAAAGCTCAAAAAGAGAAAGATTTAACATTACAATGTTTATGAGTGTGACTTTGTTGTTTTGGCTATCAACGCCTTGTACAAATAAAAAGTGCTGACCATATGATTGACGTGCATCAGGTCTTTGAGGAAAAAAAGTTCAATCCAGTCTCCTTAATCTAAAAAAACAAACATCTGAAACAATCCGTTATGCCTCTGAGCCATTTCAGTGGAGTGACACAGACACAGGTATAAACATGAAAATGGTGGCAGGCAAATTTCACCACACAACCCAACTTTGACCCGCTGTAAATAGAAACATCTTTGTTGTTTATGTGAATAAGAGATGAGGACTTTTGGTGCAGATGTGAATATGTGTCATCTGTGTCTGTCCCTAGTTGTTCACTTTAGGGCTCAGAGAGTGTGTGCTTGTTTCAGTGCTCTCTGTGTGTGAATGATTTCTCTCTCTGCGCCTTTCTGTGTCTCTGAATGAGAGTGAGATCAGTAACATCGTGCGAGAAAGACTGGGGTGGAGAGATGGAGCGAGATCAGGAAATGTAAGAAAAGAAGGGGAGATGGTCGAAGCTAGAAAAGGTCTGCAATCCATTTTTTTTTCTTCCTTCTTTGTTCTTTGTGTGTTATCTTGCCTGCATATCTTATAGGATCTATGCTCTTCCATCAGTCTTTTATTCGGTTTCTCTCCCATCTTTGGTTATCACGCTGAGTGCTGTGTTCAAATTAATTTAGAAGGAGCTCCCTTGCACGCTAGCATCGATGTGTCTCTCTCAGCCGACCTCAGTTGAAAGAGGGATTCCAGATTTCAGCAACATTTGTGCAAGCATGCGTGTGTTTTTTATGTACAACCTTCATTCAGTTCATGGGTGTTTTTATCCACCGTTAGGATTCTTTTTTTTTTTTCCGTCATCCTTTGCAAAGGGAGGATGAAAGTATTTAAGAGCAAGGGTTGCCTTGGTAACAATTTCTGCCATCTGTTTATGTTGGATGGATGTGTGGACAAAGATGGAAGTGTCTGAGGTCTGAATGCGTCCCTCGTTGTAGCATTATTTATTTAATAGGTCGGCAAAAAGACTTGAAGGTTACTGGGTTACAATTCTCTCCAAGAGGAGGTTGGAGGAATCCGTTTTCACCTCAGTGAATTTAAAGCAAAACATGTCGTCAGCTGGAACAAAGTAGGGAAGAAGATAAATAAACATTTATCGAAATCATTTTGTTTTTGAGTTGGTTTGCATGCCACAGTTCACTTTTTTATATCTTAGTCAAAGGCAATGCCAAGTATTTGATTATTGATTTTTTTTTTTCTTATCAAAAATACCAGCTGTACTTATGTAATTTTTTTTATAACTCCAAATTGAGTTGATATAGTAGTTTCTTTTAAAATGTGAAGCTGTACTGGATGTACTGGAAGCAAATCTTGAAATTGTATTGTGTTGATGGGTGTAGAGGAAGGATTGTTCTGTATGAGTCTGTACAAAATTCACAAGATCACCTGTTTTGACAGTAACTAGAATTAAAACAGAATGGGCTAATAACCTTTTATTGGTCTATTTTGGTAGGACTTTCTTGCTACAGGATGTTTAGGGTGAATTTATTAAATATGGATGAAAACAACAGTAATAAAGATGTCAAATGCTGTTAAAGAGTTTCAGTTAAAATTGTGTTTTTAATTGAATTGTATTACTAGATAATTGCTTTCAACACACCCAACATGAAAGCAAGTTTAAAACTCAAAGTGATTCACCGATTCTTCCAGACTGAAGTCAATGATCTAGTGTAAATGTTTTGTTGTGGCAACTATTACGGGGCACAGCTGACAAAGTGTCTGAACTGATGAAAGTGGTTATGTCAGTAGCTGAATTATTTCCTTACTGAGACCTACTTCTTGTAGATACTTTGTAGAAAACGGGAACAGTCAAAGTTGTGCTTTTTCGATCAAACAGGAAAACAAGTCAGATAAGTTTGCGTTGATTTGCCTTTTTTTGACCTTGCGTGCTTTGCAGTGTAATTGCTTAAACAATATATTGTGCAGCTACACTGTAAACACAAAAAAGAAAGCAATGGAAAAAGTAAACATGAATGAGAAAGATTTCTAACCTGAATCAGTCATTTTCTTTGGACTCCATCTCTGCAGGATGTTTGTGTTCGATGAATTTCCAGTTAAGTTATAAATGAGTGATGTATCTGAAGTTCATTTTAACTAAGAGCAGAGGAATATTAAAGCCTTTTGATGTGATGGGTTTATTTTCCTAAAGAAAGAAAGAAAAGTACAGGTATAGTCTACTGACAGCTAAATGAAACCATGGTGGCCAAACACATTTTCATGCACTGCGAAGCTTCTCAGTGCAATCCAGGGAGTGAAACAGGACTATGATAAATGGCCCTTGTGTGCGTAAAGAGAAAATGGTGACAGAGGAGAGTGTAAACGTTGTTCTCAAAATAGTCTGCTTTACTATACTGTGGTGTGTCATGTGAACTGGACCCTCCTAGCGTGTTGTACAAGGTAGTTTTTTATAACCTACTTTTGAACACCGACTCACTTTTCCCATTTTTTTTCTCTCTCTGCCTGTCTGCCTCTGTCAAACAGAAAGTCCCAACATCCTCAAGCAACGATGTAGATGGTGGTGGAGACGTGATGGTGATCATGATGATGATGCAGGGCACTGCAGGGAGGAGCAGTGACTGACACTCTCCTCCGTTTCGCCACATCCTGCACTCTATGTCTGTCCTGAGAGGACAGCTAGAGTGCTATGTCATCAATTACACCCCCATCGGCCCAACCCCCTAAAAAGGGAAGGAAGCCGGAGAAATCAGAGGTGATGGCCGATTCACCGCAGGCCACCAACGAGGAACTCAGGAACAAACTCATGGACATTCAGATCGAGCTGCAGCAGGAGCGGGGCAAGGTGAGACGGAGGGAAAAAAGGAGGAGTTGAGTGTGAAACTGAGAATCATGGTTCTAGAAATGTAATCACCTGTCAGAATGCAGTTTAAACAAAAAGTTAATTATGCATGTTTTTCATTTTCTCATGAAAACAGTGTTCAGAGATAGTCATTTGTTCAGTAACGGTTAGGTCTTAACATCAACAGCTTCACATTGTCCATAGAACTATGAGTCAGGATAGTGTCAAAAAAAACCAACAGCCAACATGGAAGTCAAGTCAGGCTTTTATAGTAAAATGTTCAAACAGAAACCCTTTCCTTCTGAAAAAGCACATGATTGCAAGCGATCTGCTAAAAGGCAGATGGGTGCAGAAAAAAAAATAAAAAAACATCTTTCTGAAAACCGGTTTCTGAAGTCTTTGGCAGTAGCAAAGGTATACATTTCAAGAAGCATTCATCTGTAGTGTAATGTCAAATGGTGATGAGCAGATTACTTTTCTGTACCCAACCCATATAAATATTTCATAATCAACCGAAGTTGACTTGATTTGCACATAAAGCCTTAACCTTACCTGTGATAGCTCTCGTTAATGTAAATTTAATCTAATCTGTTATCTTCCTTCTGTTTTTATAAACTTACTGTAATAAAATATGCTACTCTGCAGTTTGGTAATACTGAGCTTAGGAAAGCTAAAAGTCCTGAAATGACTCTGGACTCAGCAGAGCTGTACAGCAACGCTTTGGAGAAAAAATAGGAGAAAGTTCAAAGGAAAGATGTCCTTGACTTGTAGGATCATTCCCAGGAAGCAGGGCTATTTGTCTGTACTTGCATCCTCTGTCTGACACCAGACTTCCTCTTTGTTCTCTTTGTTTTTGGACAGTGACACTACAAGCAATGAAAGTCAGCTTTTTTTTGCTGTTTTATGATGAAGCACAAACTTTCATGCATACATACTGTGATATGGAGACGCAAAAAACTGTGTCTCGATGTTTGAGTGCGATCGTTTGTTCTTTGTCGTGCTCTTCTCACAGGTCTGCAAGCTCCGCGAGCGTCTGCAGGAACAGCGGCAAGCTCGGGAGCTTGAGCAGCACAAACATGCCGTGGCGCTCACTGACCTGCGCGCCAAACTTCACGAGGAAAAGCTGCGCGAGGTAGCGTCTGCCCGCGAGGCCCTGGCGCGGCAGCACGAAGCCGAGTTGGCTCGGGCGATCAAGATCCGGGACGCGGAGGTGCAGAGGCTCCAGGGTCTCGTAAATGCACTGAGGGACGGAGCTGCTGACAAGCTCAAAAACGCTCTTCTCGCAGAGGCTCGAGAGGAGGCCAGGAGAGCGTTTGATGGGGAGAGAATAAAGCTACAGCAGGAGGTAGGTTTAATCATGTATGCGGGTGACAGAGGACTGCTAAACGGTCTCACTCTTCATGTACTGTAACAGCTATATAAAATCTAGTTTAGTGCATGTTGTGATCTCACAGATGTTTGAGGACTTTTTCTTTAGTCCCTCTGATGATAAAAGCACTTTTTGTAGGAGTGAGTGTGTGGTGTGTCCACATTCTTTTAAGACTTGACACACCTTTGTATATTTGCTGCTGAAAAACAGGAAGCAAGTTTGCAAAGTTTGTTGCCAGACTATTGTTTCGCTGCAACTTCCCCAGACAAACAGGGCATCGGCATAACAGCCTAATTGAATCAGAAGTGTAAATAAATGTTTGAATCTTTATTGCTTTCTTGTGTGTATTCTGGTGTGTGTTGATGTTTTTATTGTGTGTATTGGGGGTGGGGGTTGTTTCTTTAGATTCAGGAGCAGAAATTGGCCAGGAAACAAGCTGAGGAAGCGTTGGCAACTGCTCTTCAAGCTGATAAAGCTAAAGCAGCTGATCTCCGCACGGCTTATCAACAGCACCAAGATGAGGTGCATCGCATTAAGCGAGACTGTGAGAAAGACATCCGCAGACTGGTAAGACCACATTAAACTAGGGTGAAATGCATACAGGATGTGTCTTACCTGTTTAAGTATTCAGACAATGGATGATAAATGGACTTACACTAAAAACGGTTGTAATTTCATGATATAAGGCTGATGCACATATTAGTTATATTTTTTAAGTTCTTATATGGATGCACTGGATGTGCTCTGGACAGGTAAGCAGACTAACACAAGGCTAGCACAGAAAAAGAGACAGCTATACAGGCCCCGTTTAGAAACACCAGTTAGAATAATCTGCATGATTTTAGACCATATGGTGACCCTGAAATACCCAGAATAAACTCTTATAGGCACAATGAGAGCATCTAAACTCCTACATGAAAGGACTTTGGCTGCTTTTTGCACTCATTTTCAGTGTAGTACCTGACCAGTGTTTATTTTGTTGTTGTTTGTTAATCATGCAGGCATGCAAAGGTTCCTGAACCTTAAGAATAAACCAATATTGTGTCAAAACATAGTAGACAACTTAACATAGTACCAGTTTTGAATTAGATATTTAAGCACTTTGTTCTCAGCATCTTGTTACAAAACCACAATTTTTTTTTTTATTTTTTTTTTAACCACATGCTGCACAGTTTGCTGCAGTAGCTTGGCGTTCAATGTCATGGTCTTGTAATCCTGAGGCTGCAGGTTCGAGCCCAGGTTGCGGTAGAAAGGGCATCCGGCGTAAAACAATTGCCATTCACCATCATTTATGCGAGTTTGCCCGCTGTGGCGACCCCTGAAGAAGGGAGCAGCCAAAAGAAGAAGAACAACAACTGCACAGTTTGCTGTCATGGTCGGCTACAAGAACCGGACTGAAGAGAAACTTTGAAAGACTCATCTTTAATGGATTAAAAGAAAGTCTGTCTCCTTAGAAGCAAAGTATATAAAAAAATAGGGACAATTTAAAACTTTTGCACAGTACTGTAAAACCTTTTGCATGGAGAGGTACTATAAAATGAGGGGTTTTATACTGTCCCAGTGCCTAATATCATAATTTATGTTGCAGGCTAACCAGTTAAACCCAGCAGCTGTTATTTTTATAGTCCATATCTGTCCTGACTATATTTAAATATTATCAAGAGTCTCCTCAAACCACCATCTGTTTTCCTTCTGCTGCAGTTCACTTCCAGCTCAGAGCTTATCTTACCAATGTTGTATGAAGGTTAGAGGGTAATTGTGCTGCATTTGTCTTTTTTTTTATCTCCACCATGTTGTTGTGCTTATCTCCAAGACTAAAATTCTGTATACCTGCTTCAGTTACTCCTAAACCTCTTTCCATACAGCGGGGCTATAATAACAGGCCGACGTAAAGGAATGTCTGAGTGAGAAAACTTGCGGGGGAAAAAAAAAGAATACGTTGTTGACAGATGAAAAGGAGGCAATGCAGGAAATACGGGTGTTAAAGAACAAAATACAGAAGGAAGTAGAAGTGGTAACAATGCCAGACACAACTGTGTGAAGTCAGGGGAAGACGTAAGCTTCTAAAGTCAATCACAGCTGAAGAACAGTGTTTGAAATTAGATTTTAGAACCGAGTTGAGTTTCAGTCTCTTCTCTGGAACTTGATCTCAAAAATATCTGCACGTCATTCATTGTCAACTTTTTTTTTTTTTTTTAGGAATAGCGATTTGGCTCTTTGAAAGCTGCCTGTTTAATTCACTAACCCAGCTCCTGTCCGCCCCCCTTCTGTAGATGGATGAGTTGAAGGCGAAGGACCGGGTGGTGTGTGCTCTGGAGAGAGAGCTGGGGGCGCAGGCTGGCTACACCCAGAAGCTTCAGCTTCAAAAGGAAGCCCTGGACGAGCAGCTGGGTCAGGTACGGGAGGCTGAACGATACAACCACGGCAGCCCCAAGCGAGAGGCGGTCCCTGGCCTAGGAGAAAATCCAGACCTGCTTAATAACCAGGTATACATGCACAGACGCACACACAAACCATGTGCGTGCAGATGATAACACATCGACAGTACATGTGTGCATGAATGCATTCATACTCGTGAAACCACTTAGGTTCTGAAACACACATATTGTTTGTGCATAAGGCCAAATTAAAGCAGTTTTTTTTTTCTAAAACCTGTTTCAATGCTGTGTTTATAGATTCTAGTGTAAGGGTTTTTTAATATAAATTTATATTTAGATCGAATGAATTCTTTACTTGACATGAAAACAAATAAATCAAATTAATCATACAAACTGACAGGTAAATGTAGTAGCAGTTTTTAAAGGATGCTGAAGCCTGTAACCGCCTGTTGTTGCAGTGGAGTTGGCTAATTTCCTGATATGTTGTAGCAACAAAAAAGGTACATTTTAAAACCCACCTATATATTTTTTTTTATTCATACAGCTCTTTTTATAGATTCTAACCAACTCCATAAAATGAGTCTTATTGAAATTTCACCT
This sequence comes from Kryptolebias marmoratus, assembly GCF_001649575.2. Taxonomy (NCBI): domain Eukaryota; kingdom Metazoa; phylum Chordata; class Actinopteri; order Cyprinodontiformes; family Rivulidae; genus Kryptolebias; species Kryptolebias marmoratus. The sequence continues at coordinate 17,948,354 of NC_051438.1, read as the reverse complement.
TTTTTTCATTGACAAAGATGAAAACTCTAGTTTTTTTTTTTTTTAAACTTAGGATTACTTCCACATACAGATTCCCACTTTGAAATGCCAACTCATCTTTCATCCCGTCACCTCCTCTTTTTTTGTCCACCTCCATTGCCTACCTGCCTGCCTGCCTGCCTGCCTGCATGTTCTCCCCTTTTTTCAGTTTTTGTCTGCCTCCTCCTCCCCTCTCCCCCCTGCTCAACAGGAGGCCGAGGAGCGAGACATGAGGAGGTTCCAGCTGAAAATCGCAGAGCTTCACTCCGTCATTAGGAAACTGGAGGACAGAAATGCACTGCTGGCGGACGAGAGGAACGAACTAGTGAGGAACATGCATGCAGATGCACAAACTGCACACTTATTGTTAGCACAAATTAATATATAAAAACACATTAATTTGTTTATAAAATGTGTATTAAAACATTTAGCCTTGAATCCTACCTCCTAAACAAAGCCGAAATTCTTTGTAAGCAAAGGTCAGGACATAAGATTTCCCCACCCTGTTTCCTTCCTCTGTTCAGCTGAAGCGGGTGCGAGAGGCAGAGAGCCAAATGAAGCCCATGTTTGAGAAGAATAAGCGCCTGTCCAAGAAGAACGATGACCTCCTGCAGACGCTGCAGCGTATGGAGGAGAAACTCAAGAATCTGAGTCGCACAAATGCAGAAATGGTGAGTTGAGCCTTCTCTTATTGTCATGCCTTTCTTCTTTTGTGTTATTACATGAAACTTATACATAAAACTTCAACTACTTTAAAGTCATAAAAGATGTTGTTTTATTTAGAAGAGGAAATTAGATGTGTTGTTATTTTGTCTGTCACTGAGCCTTTTATTATAAAGAAAACGGGACCTCTGCGGGCAGTTGTAAGCGTTAAACACAATTTTGCCTCCGTTTCCCTTCCTCAGAAGGAAAAGGCTTCCTCCTCTCGGCCACCCTCACAGCAGCAACCCACTCAGCTGAAGCGAACAAGCTCCCTGACTGACCTTACCCACGCCCACGAGGAACAGGAAGTGGAGTTCCTCAAGCTGCAGATTACTGAGCAACGTCGCATCATTGATGAGCTCACGCAGGTCAGGACTTCATTCAAAACACTAAGGCCACATGTAAATAAATCAGTCACTTACCTTTCATTTATTACAGTACTGAATTTAAAATATGAATATCTTCCTTGAGATATATATAGTTTTGTGCTTTTATTTTCTAAGCTCCTTAGATCATCTATAAATTAATTTTCATGCTGATTTGTCAACAGATGTGCACGAAATGTATCAGTGTTAGCTTTACATTATTTCATATCATTATCTGCTCAAACATGCAATTCATTGTAACGCTACCAGTCTTAGGTTTATATCTCTATATTTTTGATTTCTGTTAGCAATAACTTGAATACTTTCAGGGAAGTAAGTGTTTTACTTTTTCATTTTAATAATATTCAGAGCGTTATTTGCACGAGTGATCGAAAGTTATACATTATTGACTGAACACTGATGTGCAAAGCATTTTATCCTGCTGACAGGTCAATGTTTTATCATATCAATCTTTTTGATTTTTGTGTCTTTGCAGAGAAGTCAGATTTGCTAGAGATGAAATACGAGGTTCTTATTTGGTCTGTGTTTGCCTTTAGGAACGTGACAGATCAGTGATGAACAAGAAAAACAGGAGGAAACCACCCAAGCTGGGAAACGTAAGCATCCATATTGTTTTAAATCTTCTGGTAATCCAACAATGTGTATCTTAGCAACTGTCCTATCTGTGGTTGATGGAGCCTTGAGTATTTCCTCAGTTGGTAGTCTGACTGTGTGTTTGTGTTTAATTGGACTCAAGGGACAATGATGGCAGCATGAGGATACACTCATCTCCTGCATGAGCAATTCCCACAGCTAGTTGATTTTTTTTTTTCTTCCTTTGTTGATTTGTTTTTTGTGTATTTATTGTTATTGTTGGACAATTACCACACCCTGAAGACAACATCTGCTGCTAATAGCCTAATATTTTAGCGTAAAGTGAAAGTGATTGGAAAAATAGTTGCTTTGAAGTGTGACTGCATTTAGGAGGGCATGTTCGGGCTTATCTATCAGGTGACATTTTGGAGTTCGTGATGTTGCTGGGAGGAGGGGTTTGTAGTTATATGACATAGATTTTGCTCCCATCGTTCTCCTCTTGGATCCAGTTTCTGAGTTTGTCCTGTTTGAACAGAGTAACGGGCAGCCACTTGAGTTTTGGAGCGGCGTGCAGAGATTTCACTCACTGTTTGGGAATTTAAAACGCAGGCAGAAGACTGGATAAGACCTAAACAGAAGCTGGCCTCAGGTTTTTCTTTTTTTTAAGGAGTGGTTGGATTGTAACCAGAAACTTCATTGTCTGCTTTTTCATTTTGTGTGGGAGTGCAAAAGAAAAAAAAAAATTTTCAAATCACTGAAGCTCTGGATTATACTCTGCAGATAATTTGCTATTGTGCAAGAAATAATAGACATGTTTTAAATATATTTTTTAGTTTAGTGCTTTCCTAAACCATGACAGAATATTTCCTTCTTATCCTCTATTTTTCCGCCTTCATTTGTTTGTGTGCCCTGGTCTGCCTTTATTTCTCTGGTTGCCAGGAGATGACTTATAAACATGATGGTAAGGACATTGTGGGAAAAGCTAATGATAAGAATGAAGTCAACAAAGATGCAATGACTTGATCTGGTTTATATAAAATTTAATATTTCATAGGATGAGACTGCCCGTCTTTGGCAACATTTTAGACAAAATGCTGATAATTTGTAACACATGTTTATATTGAAAGAGGCTGTTTCATGTGTGCATGTCTTCTTATATTCTACTCTGCAGAGGCATGTTGTGGAGACATATTTTGGATTTGATGAGGAGTCGATAGACTCTGAGACCTCGTCTCTGACCTCCTATAACACTGACCTGACTGACCGCACTCCTGCCACTCCTGAGGAGGATTTGGAAGAGGTAGTTCTTTGCCTACTTTAAGAAAAAAAAAAAAACACACTGGAACTTCTGGAATATGTGAAGCTAAAAGTGGAAAGGAAGGTTAACAAATATATTATGCATGAGTAAAGTTAAAGTGTCTTAACTTGACTCCATTTTTTTGTTTAATAACAGACTGTTTCCCGTGAAGAGTCAGAGCTTCGTTTTCGTCAGCTCACCAGAGAATATCAGGCTCTTCAACGGGCTTACGCGCTCCTGCAGGAGCAGGTTGGGGGCTCCCTGGATGCTGAGAGGGAGGCCAGGGTTTGTATTTGCCTCCTTTCTGTGAAGCCCTACTTACTTAATTATAGGACTCTGATATAACTTTGCAGTTAAAAGAATGTAGTAAGTCTATTGGTGCTCAAATCAACAATGGCTGATGTTCCCTCCCACAGAATCGTGAGCAGCTGCAGATGGAGCTCAGCAGCTGCCAGGCAAAGATTGTGGACCTGGAGAAAACCCTTGCAGAGAGGGGGCAGGTAGTAAAGCCAGGGGATGGGGACAGGAGCTCACCGGTCCTGCTCTTATTGGCCCTTCTGCATGTCTGTCTGGCTGCTCTGCTTTTTGGATGGCGCTATGCTGACCAGGTGTACCACAGAATCCTGTGACAACTCTTCCTGCATGTGTGACCTCAGTTCTGTGGCTGCATGCTCGGCTTCACCTTCTGTCCTTACTGTTGTTGGTGGCATTTATTTCTTATCACGTGTCTTTGTCCTGCGAAACACAAAGAGAGGGCTTGAATTATGTTAATTTCAGTTCGCTGTGAATCAAAGCATACACAAGATGTTTATGTTTTTGACTTAATTGTTTAAAATGTATTAAAATGCACAGCTTATTATGGTTTGTGTAAAAGTCATGAAGAGAATAAAGACTTGCCTATCATGTCTAAAACATTAACAGTTTGAGAAACTCAGTTATTTTATATATAAATATTGTTAAAGCTGGTGTAAAATTTCCTGTTTCACTGCATGGTGCATGTTCCACTGTGGCTTCATTCAGTTCTGTTTTTCTGATTTGTTTTTCTGCTGTCCATCTCAAATTGCCTTTTGTTCCTCTTTTATTGTGAACTCTTGACTGTGAATGCAGCTTTTTTTTTTCCTCAGGAGTGGGCTTTCCTTGTCTGGATCAATAAACTTTGGTTACTGATACTCTCTGCTCCTGTCATTTTGTGTATGTGTTAAGTTTGCACGTGTCATTTCTTTGAGATGATTGCTGAGCTGTGTGTTTTGGTTTTGCTGCTTGTGAAAATTGTGAAATCTTTACTCACTCCACCCTGTCATCAGGGATTTTTACTTCCTTTAGCTGTAAAGTGTCATTTCTTTGCTGATGTTGTGTTTGGTTGTAATGGCAGGACTCAAAGTGGGTGGAGGAGAAACAATACTTGATCAGGACCAACAAGGAGCTGCACGAGAAGGTAGATTACATAATATCTGTCATGACATGCGTTAGCTTTCTCATTTTAATGTTCTTTTAGTGCTGGCTAGAGTTGTAGAGAGTTCCTAAAACTAAACCTCATTAGTTTTAGGAAATGTAAATCTGGCTTTCAATAAATCCTTTTCTCCCTTCTTGCTTTTCTTTTTTGAGCAATGACTTAAAACTTTACTGGATAGATTTGAGATTTTAATGATTCAAATCAGCAACTGACTAAGCATTAAAAATATAGGTGCATGACAGTCTGTATCCATTCAATAAATCAGCTTAAAGTGATAATTCAGATCTTTTGAAGTGGAGTTCTGGGGAAAGGTTATGAACATTTAACCTTCCTGAAGCCCTTGAAGGAGAGAGACAGAGGTAGAGAAGCCCTTGTAACTTCAGGTCAATTTGATCCGAAGGCCACGGGAGGATTAATAACACACCTGTTGTCGATGGCTCTTGGAACAACCTCAGTTAGGAGAAATGGTTTCATTTTAATCAGATTGACAAGATAACTTTAGTCTAAACAAAGCAAGGCAAAGAACAAATTGGATTACTGATATTTTAAAACAATTTGAGCCTCAGAAATCTCACAGCGGTTCATGCTAAAACAATTTGATAAATCCCTACGTCGTTTCATGTTACACAGTTGTTCCTGCCTAAAGACAAAAACACACACACCTGCAAAGTCCACTGGAATGTGTGTGGGATAGTCAATCTGTTGGTGGTTATTTCTGCAGAAATATAATGATTTCTGTGGGAAGTGCCTGAGGCTGCACTGGGAGTGCTACAGCTAGCTGCTGCTGTTAGTTGTTGTGAACAACCTTTAAATTCTCCTTTAAATAAATGTGTAATGCAGAGTTGGCAGCAATGTAAACTGTTAGCTCATCAATCTGGTCAGAATGAGGTCAGTCTAAGCACTATCTGCAACAGGTAAGATAGTAATTGTTCATAACTTTTTCACAGAACTTCACTCAAAAGATCTAAACTACCAGTTTTGCTCAGTGATCTATGGATATCTTCAGTTGTGTATTATTTGTCTGCGCGGCTTTGCAAACGTTCCCGGATTATGCTCCGTTTTGTTCCCCGCAGATCTGCGCGCTGCAGCAGGCGGAGTCGCGGCTGCAGGCTGAGGTTCGGGACGCCCGGGACCAAAACGAGCTGCTCGAATTCAGAATGCTGGAACTTGAAGTAAGAGACTGTACCGCCATCAAACTGCCACCAGGAGGCGACAATAACAATCTCAGTTCTTGGAGGAAAACATACATACAGTGACCCACAAGACACGCACATGGACAATCCTTTACCTCCAGACAGTTCCTTACTGTTCCTCGTTGTATGCATCTGTGTTTCCCTGTTCTGCATGGCAGCTGTGTGCAACCCCCCCATTGAACTGTCCTTTTTATGAACAAATGTGTAAAGATGAATATAATTTTTACTGAAATAAAATATATTTAAGTTCACCATCCATTTCAAACTTTAATTTTGTCTGTCATTTTTTTGAATGCATGCTTTACTGTTTGCTTACATTTTTCATAAAGTAAAAAACAGTGAAATACAGAATAAAATTCTTTATAATTACAATTATACAAAGTGGTATATGGGTTAAGTATAATTGCATCATCATTTCAGTCAGTCCTAATTTTTTTGTGCTGCAGTTTTGTCTCCATGTTGGAAAAAAAAATGACATTATTAGTTTTGAGTTTTAGCATGCCTCCCTGTTGGTTTTGTTTTTTTTTCCTTGAAAGTTTTTGGGTTTTCACCTCCGTTTTGGCAGATCCTGACCAATATTTTCAGTGTCATGTAAGTAAATCCTCATTCCCTCCCATTTCACCCTCCATACTGTTATCTGCATTCAGTACAAGTTATTTTATTCCTCTCACTGCTCACCACTTTCAGTGTTGTTTATAAATCATTACTGTAGGGCTGCTATAGAAATGTCTAATACTGACACGGTGCATGCTCTTGTAGGAAAGAGAGCGGAGATCCCCTGCCCTTAATTTCCACATGTCTACATTTCCTGAGAACAGTAGCAGTGCCCTGCAGATCTACTGTCACCAGGAGGGAGTGAAGGTACGTTTTATCCATAAGCAAACATTTACTTTAAGGGTTTCTTACATACAATACGATGTCCTGGTTTTCACCTGTCTTACAGGATGTAATTATCCCTGAGCTGATGAAGAAGCTGGATATTCTGGGTGATAATGGGGTTAGTTTGATCACACTGTTGAATTGATACACCTTCCAGTTTTAAATCTGTTCAGTCGGATCATTTCTCATAACTTTTCTTTTTTGATTATTTCCTGTAGAATCTCAGAAATGAGGAGCAGGTTGCTGTGATCCAGGCTGGGACGGTGATCTCACTCTGTGAAAAGGTCAGTGGAAAGTTTATCACTTTGCGTATTTGTTTCCACACAATGGACATGCGCTGCTGCTGCGTTTTACCCCTATTGACCCACTGAACTACAGTTAATGTTACACAATATGAAACTGGTCAATTTTTTGTCTCTGCGCAGTGGTTGAAGCAAATAGATAACACAGAGGCCGCCCTCACACAGAAGATGATCGACTTGGAAAATGATAAGGTGAGAAATTGATTCATAAATGCCGCCTTAATTAAAAAAACAATGAAAACACACTTATTTAAAGCTCTGAGTTAGTATTTAATCATACCTTAAAACACAAATTGCAAATTACATTTTAAGACTTCTATATCAAGTTGCAAATCCATGCGGCTTATTATTTTAGCTTATGTATTTTTTGTTATTTAACTAACTGTTGTTAAATCTTGTTGCAGGAGTTGTTCAGCAAGCAGAAGGGATTTCTTGAGGAGGAGCTGGATTACAGAAAGCAGGCCTTGGATCAGGCTTACATGGTAGGAGACCTGTGTCTGCATTACACTGTACGGTTTACACCTGGGGTCTTTTTATATTAAAGATGGGACAACCTCTTATAGAATTTAACCAGGGTTGTGTGAAGAGTAAATTATTAAAGGAGGAGTGCAGCACCGTCATTTCAGCATGACACATAAACATTTGGAACCCCATTAATTATCATTAATACAACGTTCATGTTCCATGAAGGTAAAATTTGTCACATTGTGTTGGGATACTGCATCTTTTACCACTGAATTCTAAATTATGTTATTGGTCTAACACACTGAGCTGTTTTTAGTTGTTAATAACCTGATCCTATTGTTTTCTTGAAAAAACACAAAGATTTGAATTTTGAATATGTTGCTCTGCTTTAAATAGAGGTAACAGAAAACTCCAAACTGGTGACTAAACTTATTCAGCTGAGTGAAATCCATCTTTTCTCCTGGTTTCATAGACTTTACCCAGAAAACACAAGTTAGACACAGGACACTCTCCAAAATCTACTCATTTAAATGATCTCTTTTGATGTTGCTTTGTATTTTAAGGTTTCCCTGGACATTGTGTTTGTCAAATGATGTTTTATGGTATTTTCTTTTCTTGGTGGAGAACAAAAGTGTTTGTTTCAATAAAAATAATTGCCAAGTTAAATAGCCACCAATATTAGGTGGAACAGTGTTCCTCATATCCACCATGGTCACAGTCCTGTGTGTGTGTGTGTGTGTCTGTCTGTGTGTAATTTGTGTTGTCTGTGTGCCCCAATGCGACTGCTTGTGCATGCCTGTGTGTGTTTATGCATGTACACATGCATGCTCCTTTGTGTGTGTGTGTACCTGTGTGTATGTGGCTGGCTATGCAGAGGATCGAGGAGCTGGAGGCCACGCTGTATAGCGCTCTGCAGCAGGAGCAGCCGGCATGCCGCGCGGTGGCCGAATCGCTGACAGACAGGCAGAGGGAGGAGCTGAGGCTAGCCGTGGACAAGCTGCGGCGTCAGATTCTCCGGCAGAGCCGGCAGTATGACAGTCAGATCTTACAGGAGCGCATGGAGCTCCTACAGCAGGCGCAGCAGGTAAGGCTCAAAACGAACCAAGTCAGGTTGTTGAGTCCTGCCATTCCTCAGTCTGACCCCTGGTATCTGTCCGAAACTTCAAACCCCACCAGAGCTCTGGTGCTATAAAAAAGATGCAGTATCCCTGTGTGTGTTCCCTGTATCTGTAACTGTATCTGGAGGAGCAAAAGATAAGACAGACTGACTTTGTCTATGTGTGAGTGTGTGTGTCATTGTGAACTTAATACCCCAACTCCTTTATTATCCCACCACTCAATCAGTCCGATCTGTAGTATTCACACACTGTTTGTGCTCCTTATTCATCGACTACATCAACAACCACAACATCTCAAACTTCATTTAAGCCCATTGTAACCTGACTTCTTAATGTTGTAACATCTAACTTCAGAGCACTCGCAATACTAATTCCTCATAAAGCACAAAACTAATTCACTAACAAAGTCAGGCCTGTCCCTCTGTGTGTAGCTACTGTAGGTCACAGTTGTTTTCTGCAGACTGGAGCTTTTAACTCTGTGTCAGGAATAAAGAAGAATCAGTGAACAGAAAGATGGAGTCATATGCACAATCCATTAAATCTGCTCTTCACTTGCCATACCATCGTAGTTTTATCAGACACACTATCAAGATATACGGCAAGATGGAAAGGAACAAAATGATTTGGAATGAAGAAGTGCTAGGGTTTTAAGTGTTTACAGTGTATTTTTTATTAATAAAGAATTAGGTTTCCAGATAGTTTTACTGAAATGTTTAATCATATTTTGACCAGCTAACCACTTTTGTGTTTGTTTTACAGAGAATTAGAGAGCTGGAGGACAGGATCGACTTGCAAAAGAGACAAATAAAGGATATAGAGGAAAAGGTACAAACTTTATTCATTTTGGATTTTTTTTGGATGACTGATTAAGTTAATATGTAAAGATTTTAGGTAGTTTATATTGCCTCTTGTGTGTCATTTAAAAAATATAACACTCCCTTTTCTTCTTTCTTCTTCCATTTTTTTATCACCCTGTTTCTTTAGTTTTTGTTCCTCTTTTTATTTTTCTCTTTAGCATTTATTCTTTGGCCTTAAAGAAAATGATCATGGACTCTCATCAGGTACAGCTTTAAAATATACTATTATACTAATATTTAGGATTATGTGATTATGACACACATTTAATTTATATATATTGTAATATTTTAGTAAAAATGAGGAATAAAATCCATTTACAAATCTTTCCTCTTGTTTAGGTTTTGAGATGCTGAGGCAAGCAAAGATGATAAAACAACTTGTTTTTATGATTTACGAAAAACTTATGGCCTTTTTGATAAACGTGCACTTTGCTGAAGACCCTTACCTGGAATGCAAACATGTTAGTAATTTAACAAATAACTGTATATACCTGAGATTAAAGTCAAATTATCTATAAAAAGAAATACTATAGTGTTTTTTGGGACCCTTTAATGCTTTTTGTGAGAAGAAAACATATGGATTTAATGAGAGAAAACTCTAAATCAGAAGATTTTACTGGGATGGATGGGGGGAAAACCCACAGCCTCTGCTGAAGGAATGCCCAGTGGAAAAGGAGACATTGAGGGAGGAGAAAAGTGAAAGTACAGGGCTGAATGAGGGGGAGAACAGGCTGAGTGCCAAATGGACATGGAGGATTCTTGCAATGTCCAGGATCTGTGGTGTTTCTACGGAAACGAGTGCAACAAAGTTTACAGATCAGACACTGAAGCTACTGAAGTCTGGATTACAGGATCACACACAATCAGCCAAAAAGGAAAACCAGGTTAGTGTTTAAGTTTTAGACTTTTGTTTTTTTCACTTAGCTGAATTAAAAGTCTTCTGACTTTTCTGTGTTTAGGTGGCAACAATCAAAATCTGTAAATTTACAGCAGTTAAACTCGTCCTCCACCGACTTCTAAATCAACAGAGTTAAATGTTGGACAAATTTTCTTGTGTGTTTGTTTCCAAACTTAAATTTCGAGGTCTTATTGTTTTAATGTCTTTGAGAAGTCATTTATCTGCATTAACAGTCTTTATGCACCGGTGGGTGACGATCCTCACAAGTTTTATTTTAACCTTGAAAGCATGTGGTACTATCAAAGATTTAAGGATGTGTAATGCAGAGTGCAGGAGTTTTAAGAATGAGGAGGACGGTTAGAAGGTGGGGTAACCTGAGAGATACTCGTACCAACAACTTGCCTCCAAGCTGTTGACATATTGAATAATAGATGGCTCTTTTTTAAGTGTATGTAACTTTGTTCATTTACATTTTGATAAATATGAGGATTCGATAAAACCTACAGCCTGGAGAAGCAAACAGAAAAATTCTTACAGATTTCCTGTACTCACTTCATTTCATTAGTTCTTGTGCCACAAGTCCAATTTTCTCAGTGGGAAGAGGCTGACTGGCGGAGGATCACATGACCTGAGCGGGCACAGCAGAAGCAGCTCAGTTACCGTGGTTACAGACTCTATAGGAACCGACATGGGCTTGCGGGTTCTGGATAACGGAGGGGAGGTCCCTTAGCAGAAAGCAGATTGGCCATCCAGTCTGAGAGCTACCTGAGGAACAGGTGAGAGGTGATCCAGTAACAAACACACACACACACACACACACACACCTGCTGCTACATGCTCACTTTTGACCAAGGCGATATCCCGTATCACATGCATAACTGACTTCACTGCACACATGCATGTGAGCGCTCAGTCTGGAGGTGAAATGAACCGCACCATAAATAGATTTTTAGATCTGAGGAAGTTATTAAAGCTGATGTTAATATGTTAGAGGTTAAGATGAGGTCCTGTGAGCTTGTTTTGTTTTGTTCTGGTGTTCTGGGATCAGATAGGTAAAGAGGTCAAAGAGGATCCTGCTCGCCAGCATGCAAAACTCCCAGAGGCTGGACCAGAGACTCCACATGCTCAGAGAGGAGGTCAGAACCATGGTGAGTGCACAAATAAAACTTTAAATCAGTTTTTAAACTGTTAGTCCAGGAATTCATTGGGACTATTTGACTTTACGTCCTGCTAACATCACAAATGAACGGTTTGTGGAGAAGTACATAAAAATGACAACAGGATGTAAAATGAGTTTTCCCTGAAATGACTTAACACTCAGAAACAGAACAAGGCTCACAAAAATGTTATATTTCTGAAAAATAAATGAAACTGGAAATGAAACTTTATTTAAATAATTTTTATAAAGATAAAACCCAAATACTCTAATTTAAAGATGCACGTAACTGAGGTAAAAGAGTTAAACTGTTGTTTTTAGTAACAATCAGAATTTAATTTTAAATTTTCTTTTACGTAACTTTTATTTTGTTTATCAATACTTGATGCTCAAGTTCAGATGTTGATGATGGCGTTTTCTGAAAGTCCCTTTTTTAGTGTTGGTATGTTAGTTTTGCCTAAAAGGTTTGTTACTTATTTTTTACAGCAAACATTGGGGAATTTAGTTAAATTATCTTAAGTCACGTGACAAAATAACTATATGGTTTACCCCACATGAATATCTCTAACTTCTCCACAATAAACAGAAAAACTTGACGTTCCTGGCAGCTAAGATGCCTTCAAATGCCCTTATTTTTGATCTTTTAGATAATCTTTTCTGCTTTTTTGTGTAAATTGAGTTACACAATTTTGACATCCAGGTGGGTAGATGTTTTTATTAAAGCAGAAAAAGCAAATGAAGAACCACAGCTTGTTGTTACTTCAGTTCAAACACCAGCTTCTGTGATTGGATCAGGGTTTATGCTGTCATTTGGTGCCTAACAAAATCAAAAGACATGAGAATAAATGGTACAGTTCTTCAGGTTTAATGTTGGTGTATTGTAGTTTTTTCAGTCAAATTATTCACAAAACATTGCATTCTACTTTTTACAGCAAGCTGAGCATCTTGACTTCTTTAAAAATGGCTTTAGCTTAGTCAAACCATGTGTTAAGGCAAGGTTTGAAGCAATGACTTTGAGTTAAACTTTGTTGTGATATATATGTTTTTGTCTCAGTCTACCGTGTTTTTCCTTCTCAGAGTCTAGAAAAGGAACTAACAGAGCGACTATGGAGAGAGCGGCTGCAGCGCTGTCAGAGGCAACTGAAGGCCAAAGAAGAGGAAATGAGTCGTCAGTCTCAGTATTTTGAAAACTTTAAATCCCAACTTCACCAGAAGCTCAGCTTGGCGCGGGACAGAGAGCAGAGTCTGCAGAGTCGGATCTACGCTTTGGAAAAGCAGCTGCTCGACATGACTGTCAGCGCTGCCACTGGAATGACAACGATCAGAGCGGTCCGAATAACCCCTGAGACTGTGAGACACATAGATGAACAAGACAAGCTACCCTCCCTGAGAGGAGAAGGCGAAGGAGAAGAGGAGAAGAAAGAGGAGAGGAGGAAACAGTGGCAGCCAGAAATGAGAGAAGAAGGTAAGGCAGAGACAGATGTAGACGACAGAGGGAACAAAGACACAAAACAGACTTCAAATGAGGCCAGGCTGCAAAGCTTCATAATTAGCCTGCAGGAGGATCTCAGGGTGCTACTGGAGAGAGAGGAGGACGGGATGACTGAGCGGAGGAGGCTCCTGGAGCAGCTCCTGGAAGCCCAGGAGAACAGCCACTTCCTGGGGGGCAAAGTGGAAGAAATGAAAGCAGAGGGGCATCAGCTGAGACTGTCTGAGAGCTCCCTGTTGAAGGAGGTGGAGGAGCTAAAAGAGGAGAACCAGAGACTCCAGCAGATCCTCAGGGATGTAGCTAAAACACCATCTGAGTTATCCACAAAACCAGAGTCCGCTTCTGAGTCCAGCTCGACCAGCTGCTGTCCATCTGTCCCTGGAAACAAACTTTTACATGCCACTGCCATGGGACAGTCCTCCTCAGGGAGCTCAGGAGAGGTGTGTAAGACAGAACTGTTATTATTACTGACATAACCATGATTTAATCATAGTCTTATTGAAAACAAAATGTCCTTTGAAAGAGAGGAGTGAAGAAATGCTGATTAACATCCATTACATGGTTTGAATGAGAAGTTTAAATTCATTCATTGGTGTCAGAGTTTCTACAGTATTAGAAAATATAGAAAAACATGAAGTCTACTTTTAGTATTTTTAGGACTGGTTAAGTACAGAGAAAAGAAAATAGATCACGGAAAAACATTTGTGTCTCCAGACTTTATTTCACTTCCATTTTGTAAAAGATAAAAATAAGAACTTATGAAAAATTAACTGCTCAAGCAAGCAGTATTCATTTCACAATGATTATATATAAAATTCAAACAGTTCTAGTTTTAGTTCACATTGTAAAACACTTTGTGAACTGTACTAAGATTGAAATATTCAGACTGTAAGAGTCTGAATATTTAAAAAGGGAAATGTGTAGAAACCCTGAGTTATGACTGTTGTAGCTTTGTTTGTCTTTATGAACTTAATGAACTCTGGAGTTCATAAAGTTCCCGAAATCTGACAACTAGAGTTTTAAGTTAATTGCATAAATTAGGATTAAAAGTGTGCAACGCTTTTTTAAACCTAATGCTCAGTTATTATCATTTCCTGTCTCAAATTAAGTAACAAACTGTGATCTTTTGGCAGGTGCAGCCAACTGCAGAGAAGAGACGAGTTCAGGATTCATTTGAAACTCCACCTGATGTCCACCAGGGGGCAGCAGAGCGTGTCCAAAACAACACAGAGGATTGTTTCTCATCAGCCAAATCCAAAACCGCAACTAAACGAGATCCAATCAACCTCTTTCAGTACTTTGGCTCCAAACCCAACACCCATTTCCAGTCACTTTCCATCACTACAGGGTTCTTAAATGAGTTTAAGTCAGGAAACTTGGAGCAAAGTTCCAGTGAGGAATCCGATGCCCTGAGGGAAGCGTTCCAAAGTTTAGGGTTAGGGGAAGATCTACGTGAAAAATGTGAGCACCTGGAGGTTGCCCTGAAGCAAATACAGGCACAGTTGGAGGCTACGACTCAGGAGAATGCTCAACTAAAATTACAGCTCAGAAAGGATGCAGAGGAACAACGGAGAGCAACAGCCCAGAGGTCAACAAGAGACAAGGTATTTAATGCAGATTTCTCTCCTTTAAAACTGAGGTATGTTTGTTCTACATTGAGTATTAGTAATCAAATTCTCCCTCTATGTACAGATAATCCCACCATCTACCATTGACAGAGCTGATCTTCTCCCATCATTTCCTGCCAAAGATGATGCAGTTCTTGCTGTTGCTCAGGATGACCTTGTTCAAGCTCTGAATCAGGAAAACCGAGCCCTGGCAGAACGGATCCAGGAGCTGATGGCTCACATTGAGATCAGAGAGGAGGAGATCAAAAAAGAGCATAAACAGCTGCGGGAGCATATCTTCAGGCTGGAGGAGGATGGTGACAGGCTGGAGCAGGAGAACCAAGAACAAGCCGGTTTGATCTCCGAACTCACTAAGAAGACGGAGGATGATCTGAATACCATCATGGAGCTTCAGCAGAAGTTAGCTGAGAGTGAAGAGGAATCACAGCAGTGTCAAGTTCAGGAAGGTGAATGCCCTGCTGGAAAACCAGAAAGTTTTTTACAGAACAATCAAGAAGAAGATTCGGACACTTTTGCTGCAAATGTAATAAAAGTAGATGAAGAAGTGCAGGTGACTTTCAGCCAAGAAACAGACAATCTGACCACAGCCCCATCATCGGGTTGTCAGCGTAATAATCAGCTTGAATTATTACAAAACAACTCACAGAACAACCTGCACGTTAGTTCCCTGACTGGCCAAGTAGCTCAGCTCACCAACTCAGTCCAGAACCTCAAAACGGAAAAAGAAGAATTGATTGCCAACATTGATTCTCTCAGAGAGCAGCAAGGAGAAGTCACGCTGTCAGTTCAAAGACAGACAGAAGAAAAACAGCATTTAACGCGCACCATTTGGGGACTGAAAGAGCAGAAAGATAGCATCTTTCAGTCTCTGTCTGACCTCAGACAGGAGAAAGAGCCGCTGAGCAGGGCAGTCTGCGGGCTGAAGGATGAGAGAGATCAGCTCCTGAGGTCTGTTAGTGACCTTAAAGAAACGAAAGAGCAGCTAACCGAGTCTTTATCTGCTCTCCAAAGAGATAAAGAGGCAATAACAGAATCAGTCTCAAGTGGAAAAGACGAGCGAGATCGAGTTATGCAATCTGTGCGAGGTTTACAGATGGAGAACGACCAGTTAAGCCAAACAGTGCTTCGTTTGGAAGAACAGAGAAACAAACTAACCGATTCTCTCAAGCATTTGACGGAGGAAATAGATCAAAAACGTTTAACTCACTCTTTAAAGGAAGACCCTGACCAGCTGGTGCAGTCAGTTAGCAGTTTGAAAGAAGAAAAAGGAAAGATCGAACATTCGATCAGCTGCTTGAAGCGAGAGGAAGAGGAAGTAATGCAGAAAGTCTTGGATTTAAAAGAGGAACGACACAACCTTCAGATTATTCTTGAGCAAGCAGAAACGGAGCTCAATCACAAGCAGCAGCTGGTGGACCCACTCCGTTCTGACAATGCTGGACCCGAATGTGAGACCAGTAGTCAGACAGACAAGTTTAAACAGGTATTGAGAGCAATACGATTCACACATTTGTTCATCCACGCATCTTGTTCTTAGTTTGTGGCACAGCTTATAACATGACACTCACCACATGGCTTTGATCGCAGAAGCAAAACGAGCTGATGGGGGAGATCGAAGCTTTGGGAGCAGAGTTAAAGCAAATCCAAGCAGAGGTGGACAAGAGGCTCGCAGAGGTGAGCGAAGGCAGCTTCTTCTTTATAAATGTAGCAGCTTTTCCATAAGAACAATCTTTATTGTGTCGTAAACATTTATTATTAAAATCTCCACTAACGTCACGTATGTATTCAGACCAAGAGGTTGCAAAGTGAACTCTCTCGGTCGGAAGCCCGGTGTGACGAGGCAGAGAAAGAGGCAGCCCGAGCAGCTGAACAGGTGATCAGACTGACTGGATCCATCAGTCAGATGGACGACATCAGGAAGGAAAATGAGAGCCTCTCAGCTCAGGTATTTCCCCAAATATGGTCTTACAGTCAAAATATTTCAAACTCTTCAACCCACAAGACTGAAAATAAAACAGCTTTTACCTCCTCACTATGAATCTAAACTAATCCTTGGAGGTTGGTAAAACTTGCCAAGATAAATAAAACTTGCTCCAGCTGCTGCTGTATTGTCTTTAAGAGAGACCAGCTTTGTTTTTACCACACCACAGTTGGCAAAGATGAAGACTTTTTCATCAGGAAATCTGTATGCAAGTTAATTAAAATCCCTGGATTATTGTTTACTAACTGAACTCTTGACCTTTATGATCCAAAAAAAAGTTTACTCTTGCTGGTGAGACTGTTTCTGCTCAAATAATTCATTTTCCAGGAATGTTTCCTGAACTAACCTTTGTTTTACCTGGACATATGTTTTACATGTAGCAAAGTGTGAGGATTCTAACAGTATTTTATTAAATTAAGGTTCCACATTATTATTTTAAATCGCTTGATATTCCAAAGAATTAATAACGCCTTTCACACAGTCATGTTCACCCGTCCCTTCAGCAGTTTCATTTGCTCTTGTTGTAGCTTAAAGTGGCTATATTTGAAAAAGAGGAAAACGAGGCTGAAATAATTATTTTTTAAAAGACGCCCATCTCGTTGATCAGGAGTAACTTTAAATTAGAATATCATAAGGGCTTGAGGAAAGAGCTTAGAATAAAAGTTGAGAGGCCATCAGTCGTTTACTTTCTTACTTTAGTTGTTCGAACAAAAGATTATCTACATTATTTATTTACTGAAGCAAACATTGGTTATATGCAAATTTTATTCACCCTCACAGTTCTAGAGCTTTACAAGCCACATTTTGGTCTGTTTTTTCAGATTTGACCTTATAATCTTTGTTTTCATCTTTACTCAGCTGCTTTTTTTAAGAAATGCTCTTTCTTTACACTTTAAAATACTACAGCTTTATCACAGGTTTTAAACTTAGTTTTAACTTTGTCTTCTCGAGCTGAAGAGGCCTCCAAGTCATTCAAATGACTTCAGTACCTTTTTCATGCCTGACACTCAGCCTAAACAACCAGATCGGTTTGAACATTGGATGGATATTAGCAACGTTTGAATCAGCGTCCCTGTTGTTTCCTTCAGGATCTAAACCCAAAGATTGAGAAAATATTTGTCAAATCCAACTGGTGTTTGTGCTTCCTGCAGATAAAGGAGCTGCAGAACAAACTGACTGTTCTGCTTCGGGAGAAAACTGCAGCTTTGTCTCTGAAGGCCCAAACAGAGGAACAACACAACATCCTCACTGCTCAGCTCAAAGCCAAGGTCCATTTGTTGTTATTTCTGGATTCTTATGCTGAAAATACATTTCAAAGGGGGGATATTTTTTAAATAACAACCATTAGTGATTGTCCTAAGGCTGATAGATTGATGTTTTTCAGAATTAACAGATGACAGCATTGATATTTTCTAACAGTATTTGTAAAATGTGTTTAATTCAGTGCTAAATTACATATAATGCATTAGAACAATTAAAAACTATACATCTAGTTTGAAAACGGTAAAAACTGAAACAAGTTTAACCCATACGTACCCTTCTCTTAAGACATCTTTACTTTTAAAAGTTGTAATGAACAAATTAAAGACCGTCTCAATTAATAAAACCAGAACAAAATCAGAAACACAGCAAAACAACAGAAGATAAAGTTTTCTTGTATTTCATGTCGTCCTTCCAAATGTTCTCATACAGATTCACACTGCCACTTTACTCTCTAAACTCAAACACAATGTTGTTTAGTTCTCAACTAAGCTTGTTTTTACAAACAACTTTCTCCTAAAACCATAAAGACATTCATAATTTGACCTGTTTAAAACCAAGTTCCAAACGTGACAAAAAACTGCATCCGATGCTTCTCCATAAGGAGTTTTATTTGCAATCCTTAGTTTTCAGAGTAATAAAAACTTGGCTGTTGTTTTATTTTTTATACGTTTGCCTCACACTTCCAGACGTCTTTATTCTTCAGCAGTTTGAAGTAGTTTTCTTCTGAACTCTGCAGAGCGTCGCTCTGGAGGAGCTGAACTCGGAGTACACGGCTCTGAAACGAGGACGAGGCAGCAGGGATGATCTGAGCACCACCCTCGTCTCCCTCAGAGCTCGTTACGACGACATCAGAGCCAAGGTGGGCAACTAGTCGGTCACGATCCAATCAGCTTCTTTTAGGTTACACCTTTATATATATATATATATATATATATATATACTAAATACTTCATGTTTCATTTTGTTTGCAGTATGATGCACTTCTTAAAAGAAAAAGCCAAACAGATCTGGATATTGCTCCTTTAAAGGTGAGGAAACATAATTTCTGTGTCTCCAGCTTTGTTTTGTTGTATTTACTTGCTGTTGAGCAGCACGCCATGGTTGATTCTCACTTACAGATGTGTTTTCCAATAACAGGCCAAGCTTTCTTGCCTGGTGGTTAAGTGTCAGGAGAGAAACTGCTTGTTAGTCGAGATGATGAAGTCCTTGCGGAAACAAAGCTGTCTGGACCCTGAACTTACTCAGCGAGTGAAGCATCTGCTCCGAGATGCTGCTCTTCAGGAGTACGCTGCAGCGTTCACACCAGGAAGCTACACACAGACTGGAGACTGCAGTAATGGACTGACGCAGGAATTCTTCTCTGCATTTCAAAACCACACAGACGGCTTCACACCTGACGACACCTGCCCAGGTGTATCGATCTATGTGAGCAAACAACAAAACCGAGTCGAACCTGAATCTGGAACTCAGTACGGTGAAAGTAAAAAACATGTTCCGATAATGGCCAGTGAGACTTCAGCAAATCTTGACGTTGGACCTGCAGCAGAAGAAACCCTGAAGAAAAACTCACCTGAGCGAATACCTCCTGTTCCAGAGCCTGCAAGTGTCCAGGTGTCCTCTGTTGTTCCACTAAAAGACAGTCTGGTCACCAATATTTTACAGGTGAGGTCATAAAAACACTTAAAGTAAGTTTTGTATTTAGAAATGTAAAAAGGTTTACGTTTAAAACAAAGACACACACACACAGGAAATTACATTATTGTCCACCTTTCATGGCAATGATTGATAACAATAGTTAATTTAAAATGTTAATAAATCTAACACAACCTTTTCTGAATCCCCCCGCAGCTGTCTCCTGCCAGTGGACCAGTCAGAGCAAAGAGTCGACCAGAAAATTTAGGATTTGAGCATTTGGACATGAAACAAAAGTCCTCATCGTGGTCGAGCAGTTTGGGTAAAACTTCACGGAGTCCCACCTCTTCCTCCTCCAGCACACGAGTCAGTCCGAGCCCGAGGCTGAGTAGTCCCGAGAAGATTATCAACCTGCACGAACAACTGCAGAAGACTCTGACGAGCAGCTTTCAGGTACAATCGGGACTTATGAGCATTCAGTACAAAAAACACTGGATGGGGTTAGGATAATGTTCCAAAAAAACACCTTTTTTTTGTTTTGACTAAGAGCAAACTAATCTTATATTTAATACACATTGTTTTCGCTCGAAGGCACCAGAGAGCAGAGGAAGAGGACAGGAGCCCAGGAGGAGTCTGTCACTTTCAGCCCAGGCAGACCTAAACTCGCCCAACACAACATCCAGTTTCCACCCCACTCTCTCTCTCACAGTTCCAACTAAACACGTGCCAACAGAAAGAACTAAACCCGCCACCTCTCAGAAATCACCAACACTTTTCAACGCAGTCGTATCTCGATCCGCCGACGTAAAATTAAGTCCGAGCATCTTTATGAAGCGTCTCCTTAAAGCAGACGTTTGCACATCACCGACTACTCTGAGCTCTTCTGACTTTCCTCTCGTCACTCTGACTCCCAGCAAAGATGAGTCCGTTTTAACTGGCGGCTCTAAGGTAACAGCACAGAAAATCACTACTGTTCATTACACGTCTGACGCTGCACATACAGCATCTACTCCTCGAAATATTTTGGAATCTGATGCCTCAAATACAAAAAGCACTCCTTCAGATAAAACTCCCTCCCAGCTTAACGTTTGTAACATCACTTCTAAAACATCCTGCTCTCAGTCTGCTCATTCCTCTCAGAAGACATCCATAAAGTCCTCCACAGAGTCCAGTGCTGCTCAGGAAAAGACCTCAAGACGACTCAAACCAGGTGATGTTATATTATTCAAGATTTTAAGTTGTTTTCACAGCTACCAGAGTGCTGTTTGCTTCTGTGTGTTTACATATTACCTGCAAAACAAACAAAAAATATGCAGATCTCAACCCACTAATGATCCTACAAATACCTCAAAACTACTGAGAGTACCATGAAAAAAACTCTTTAGGTTTGTCCCATCTGGGCTCCTGTAGGAGAATGGAACTGCTGGACAATAAGCTGGTAAAAACACAGCTATAATTTTAGACTGCCATTTGATGGCGCTAATTGATACAAAGTGGAGATTAAAGTCCTGATAGGAAAAGAAGTGCCTTCCAAAACGGGCCGAAATGCCTTTTTTTGTTATGAGAATAAAAGAATTGTGTGCTTTAGTGCCTCGTTCTGTGCATGATGTTGCAGTTTATTACAGCAGAATATTAGTTTTTCTTTGCATGCTGCTGGGATCTGATTACACCCCATGTGAATGTGGCTTTTTCTCTGTTTTTTTTGTTTTTATTAATGAAAATGCTGCAGTGCAGTTTCTAGCTGTTTGGTGATTTCCAGCTTATTGCCCGCAGAACACACAGCGGTATATGATCATTGCATTTTAATGTATCGTTTGGGCTTATTGGCTTACAAATGCGCTTCATCCTGTTTCATTCCACACTGTAGAAAAAACACAAGAACAGGGTATAATTGTGGATAATGTTCTTTGTCTAATGTGTTCAGAAGCTCCAGCTGAGGTCTGCTCTGTTGAGGTAATTAAAACAGTGGGTCAGAGCAGCCTCCTGATTGGCTGGGAGAGGCCTCCACTCGACGAGCTGGGCTGCAGCAACGGCACGTTTGTGTATGGATACAGGGTAAGAAAATAAAAACATACACTGGTTTTGGGAGATTAATTTAATTTGTTTTAATTGTTTTAAATGGATGTGCTGGATTTTATTTAAATTTTTTTGCATAAATAATTTCTTGTCACTCTTCAGGTTTTGGTCAACAGGGAGTTCCACAAATCTGTCATGAGCTCAGCGTGCACCAAGGTATGAGGCCACATTTATCTTTACTCCTGTAAATAACTGCGTCATATTACTACAGAAACACACACGTGCAATATATATTTTGTCCACAGTGTATCCTGGAAAACATCGACCTGAGTGTCCCTGTCCACATCGGTGTCCAGACTCTGGGCTCCAACGGTCTCCGATCAAACAGTGTCCAAACTGTTCACAACACCTCAAACAGAACGGAGCAGAACTGACTCAGAGGCTGCGGTTAGAACAGCCCTCACAGTGGCACGCATCAGCAGGTAATCTTACAACACCCACTCTAAAATAGTTCAGACATTATGTTGAATGTAAACAAAAACAGAACACAATGATTTAAAAACCTCAGAAACCTGTGATACATTCACAGCAAACATATCAAATGTTTACACTAAGAAATTGTATCATTTAAAAACAATAATAAGGTAATTGTGAGTTTTATGGCAGCAGCGTATCAAAAAAGTTTGGACAGGTGCAACAAAAGGCAAAAACTCAGCAGGACTGTTGAACAGAATCCTCCATCGGACAAGAACGGGACAACATTCCTTCCAAAACCTGCAGCAGCTGCTCCGCTCAGAACCTAGATGTTTCCAGACTGTTGTTAAATCTTAAAGAAGAGGGGATGCTTCACAGTGGGGAAACATGACCCTGTTCCAAATGTTTTTAAGATGTGTTGGTGCCTCTAAATTAAAAATGACCTTATTTTTTTTCAAAACATTGTACAATTTCCTAGTCTGAACATTTGATGTTCCATTGTGAATAAAATTTGGCTTTATGACATTAGCAAAAAAGCTTTGTCAGAATTGGGGTTGTATTAGACATCCTTTTGAGTTGCATTTCATTGTGTGAAATGGGTGTTGTTGTTTTTTTAGATGTTTAGATATATTTCTTTCCCCAATTTTAAAACCTAACAGTTTTAGTTTTGTCTTGTTTCTGTGTGTTTGCCCTGCGCTTCACAGCCATCCACAGCTGCAGCCCTCTGAGGGAGCATCCTAACCTCCACCTCTGCCAGGACACACAATCACACTGCAGAAAGAACCGCACAACGTGAGACTCAGGCCAACCAATCAGAAAAACTCATCTCACGTGTTTTTTTTTTTTTTTACCCTGGGTGGGGGGTGGAACATGCAGCTGGACCCTAAACCTCGAAATCAGGACCTGAAGATGTCAATCATAATACTCAGTTATTGTTCTGCCTCTGCAATCAAACTCAATCTGCACATAAAACCGTTTTTATTTTTATTTTTTTCACGTTGGAGGAACTTCGTGTTTCCCCTGCAGGACCTTTTGAAGACGTTACTCATCAAACAGGAGTGAAGAGATCTTTAAAAAGCCAAGCAGAGTTGCATCTTAAAAACATGAAAGTGCTGGAGGGGATTTCTGTATGTGCTGCACACCTTTACACTGTGTGAAACACCGAGGATCGTGTGTCATATTTATTTCTCAAAGAGCCTCGCCGCTGCCTCTCTGGACAACGAGAACAATCGACCCGTTAAAGCCTTTTGGACAGAAACACATTATGAACAATGTGCCGAAGAGACTTTACACTCGGTGGTCATTTGTACTTGATTTTGTTTTTATACATGAAGCCAAATACGTGAAAAGATTACTTACTCCAAAGACTTTATTTCTCTCCTCTCACAGGTCAGTAAGATGTATTGAAATACACGTTTAAGTTGTAAAATTTGCACACAATAATTAGATATAAGACGACACTTTAACAAGAATGTCACTGATATTTTTTTGTAGAGAATGTTCTAAAAAAATTGCCAATATACTTTACCTCACTCTGTATTTCACTTTGTACAAGGGACACCTTTTACTTCAAATAGATGTCATGTTTGCACTTTCTTTTCCCCTGTTTTTATTTAGTAAAACTTCACAACTTATAATGTTCTTTTTTCTACTTGCTGTATGTGTGTGTGTGGAGTGATCATGGTGCAGCAAAATGTATTTTTCTATCAGTAATCAATATTAATTTCCCACTGGTTACTTAACACTGTACAGAGAATAAATGTTTATATATTAACTATCAGTTCAGCGTCTGTGTGCTGGTGTATGAGTAACTAATTAAGTGCACCTATTCACAAATTTGAAATTCATATTCAGTAGTATGACTTTTCAGCCTTTTTGGTACTTAATTTTTATTAAATCGTTAACAAAAACTAGATTATTGCAATATTGCATGAGCTTGAGCATAATGTCATTTTATAGGTTTGACCAATGTTGCTATAAGTCTATAATTTCTCTACATAAGATGATCTCCGTCTAAAACTATTCATTCCTTCAAGGAATGTTAGGCCTTTAATTTGTTCTGTTTATTCAGTTAAATATAATAATAATAATAAACACTAGATGGCAGCAACAAGGGCAGAAAACCAGTTTATTGGACGTTCACGGTAATACCCTCAGTAAATATCTGACAGATGCTTTCAACAGAGATTTATCGGAGAGTTTGGTGCAGACATACATGTAAAGATGTATTTAAGTTGCTGAAAAGATCATGGTGATTGTATCTTTATTTAGGGGGTTAAAACAGACCTAACATCAAAAACAGAAGAAAGAATAAGAAGCATAAGCAGCAAAAAAAATATAAGCTTATTAATCACCTGCTGCGCTCTGCAACTCTGAGAGCTCCTCTGAGAACATTATTGCTTGTGCTCAGCAGAAAGAGTGGGCCCGAGGGTGGAAGGGGGAGTGTGTGTGAGTGTGTGTAAGGAGGTATAGATGCATGATTTATGACCTCAGTAAGTCGCTCAACTGTTCGTGAAAATATATAATTTTTTTTATTGCAAATAATTCCAATAATAGATACTTTTTAATTACTTACTTTAGTAAGAAAGCAGCAGTAAAATAATGTAAAGAACTTCATTACAAGTAAAAAGAAAGTTTAAAGTATTGTTAGCTCAGTCGCTAAGTAGTCATTAATCTCCAGTGTAGTTAGTATTTGTCTATAGGGAGTATAAAGTAAGGATTCATGTTTGTGTTTGTGGGAATATTTGAACAGCTGTGTTCTGGATGTAGATGTCTGTATGTTGAAGTAAGAAGAGATTTCTGCTGGTCTGGAACTGCACAAGACCAGCCACACAGACAGAAGATTTCCAAAAATGTTTCCCAATTTAGCTACAAAAATCTCAACAGTGATTGTGGCAAAAGATAAAAATGGCAACTACAGAACTATTGTCAGTAAAGACAAAAACTGACCAGAATGGTACTAAGTAATAAACTGTGTCAAACAAAAACACAAGCTAACTCAATGCAAATTACAGAAGAAAACACAGCAAAGAAAGTAAACCAAATGTGTGCACTCCAAATGGTCAGCTACAATGTCAAAATTACCAGTAAAATAATAGGTTGTACATGTGTTGATTAAACAAATAATATATAATATATAATAATAATATAATATATAAAAAAATCTGTTCACAGTGTGGCTGCAAGAGCTGCTCTCACTGCGGGAGGAAAAAGCCGAAACTCGTTTGTTTGCTTCAAAAAATGATTTTTGAAGGAACTTTGTGTTCACTTTCTTAAATAAAATCTAAAAAACAATAAAATCTACAACTGAGGACTCATTTAAAAATAGATTTAGTTTTTAACAGCGTAGATAGGTATAAAACTAATGAACCGACAAAGTGACAAATAAATAAACAAAACTTAAACTCCAGCCTTTTTTCCAGACGTGTGAAGACTTCCAGCACACGCACACACAATAAGTTTAGGTCAACATGTTTAATTTCATGACTTTCAGTAAGCGAGAAACGATTCAGTGCAAAACAATAACAAATTTAGGGCCTAATAATCCTTGAAGGAATGCATATCACCCACCAATATTCTAAACAAAGATCCTGCAGGATCTGGTAGCGCTCAGAGTATGACTTTCAGCTGCCACCACGTCAGATTGTAGCTTAATATCTGTAAAACTGATCCTGTTAGAGACACTTTTATGTTTGTTAGGGTCGATTGAATCGGGTTGAATCTACATCCAGTGATTTCCAGAGTTTTATTCAAATCTCTCCTGTAGTTCAAGAGACATGTTGCTAACATGGCAAACAAACAAACATAATCGCTCACCTTTTACCTTTCAGTGGCAGGTAATTATAAAAATGACAAAACAGCCCAACTGCTTTTCCCTGCAGCTTTTAGGATCACTATCACTTGTATGACTGAGGATCTACAAAGATCCATTTAATTTTGAAGTTTATATAATGTGTTTTAATGTTTTTTATGTACTAAATTCTCCACTCAATAAGACAACTCATTAATATGTATGTTTGTACTCAGTTTTCAGACATGTGGCGCTTCAACGAAGTTCTGCACAACAACAACTGAAGCTTTCATTAAAACTAATGTGTGTCACTGAATAAGTCTAAAGGAGCTCAACCAGACCCACAGGACTCCTCTCTGCAGGGAGACCGACCTTCATTATTAACACACACACACACACACACACACACACACACACACACACACACACACACACACACACACACACATACCCAGGCTCAGTACGGAGGTCTCTGCTTAAAGTCTTGTTTACCTGAAATAATAGCCTCTTCGTTAACCCGTTCTCCATTCTGGAGGTTAATGATGCCAAACTCATTCGTGACTTGTCTCCTGCAGGTCAGGGGTGGGAGTCAGAGATGGAGAAGGATGAGATGGAAGGAAGGCAGGAGATAAAAGTGAGTGTATAAATTACTCGTCACAGCGGTGTCAATAACTCAGCCCGCAGACACGTCTGCTTTCCCTTACTGTGAGTGTGTGAGGGTGCTCTGCAGGGGATATCTCAGACTCGCAGAGCTGTGTGTGTGCGTGTGTGTGTTTGTGTAATGATGCAGACAGACAGCTGCCACCAGCATGGTTGAAGGGAGGTTCTGGGGGAAAAAAAAGAGCAGCAGATGGGAAAGAAAATAGGAAGGATAGTCTGTGCTGAGGTTGTAATTTCACCCAGAGGCGTTGCTGTCACTCCATCACTGCTGCTGACACCTGGAGCTCCGGAGACCACGAGGCCCCCAAACCCCACAATCAGGCTTTATTTATGGGTTTCCTGATGCTGGAAGGTTTTTCAGTGCTGAAACATGTAGGGATATTTTCAAAGTATCCAAAAATATGGCCTGCCTCCAACCTTTCATGCCAGAGTTTTAGACAAAGATCATCTCACACACAAACATGGCGACAAAGACCTAAAATTACCAGCTGATTGGAAGTACTTCACTTTATTTATGTGTTTGATATTTCCTATTTGATCTGCCTTTAGTTAAGGGTTGTGAAACCTTATTTTCCCTCTCAGCGCCTGTTGTTGTGGTCCTATCAGTTCATCTCAGTGCCTGTTTTATTCAGAGGCAGAAACCTATCAGAGCTCACAGCTGAACGCCTCTGATTCAATTCTGACAGCATTCAAAACAACCTCTTCTCCTTCTGTCCCACTTATTTTTCCAGCCTTTCTGTTTTTTTCTGCCTTTTTTCCCCCCTCGTCTTTGTTGTATCATCCGTTTTCCGCTCACTTCATCCCTTCTAGTTCTTCGTTTTTATCCCAGATTCTGAAAAAGTTGAAAATGTTGTGTAAAATGAAAATGAAACCTGGATGCAAATCTCATAAACCTGGATTTTATTCGCAATAGCACATAGTAAACATAGTAAGTGTTCAAACTGAGCAATTGGGTATTTTTTTAAGGTAAGGTAATTTTGAATTTGATAGCAGCAATATATCTAAAAAAACTGGTGACAGATCCATACTTACCCCTGTGAAGCAATTTCTCTTGTTTTAACGACAGTCTGTAAACATCTAGGAGCTGAGGAGATCAGCTGCTGGAGGTTTTGGAGGGAAATATTGTCCCATTCTTGTCTGATGTAGGACTCCAGCTGTTCAACACTCCTCAGATTTTTGTTGGACTCTTTCTTTACATGATGCACCAAATGTTTTCTTTTGGTGAGAGGTCTGCACTGCAGGCAGGTTGGTTCAGCACCTGGACTCTTCTGTTATGAAGCCCTGCTGCTGAAATGAACGCAGTACGCAGCTTAACATTGTCTTGCTGAAATATGAAGGCCTTCCCTGAAACAAAGATGTTGTCTGGATGGGAGAATATGTTGTTCTTAAACCTGTATAAAACTTTTCTGCATTGATGTTGCTTTTCCAGATGCGTAAACTGGCCATGCCATAAACAATAATGCACCCCCATACCATCAGAGAGGCAGGCTTTAGCACCATCAGACTGGATGGTTCCTCTTTAGTACAGAAGTCATGGTGTCCATGGTTTCCAAAAATAATTTTAGTATTTGATTCAGCTGACCACAGAACAGTTTTCACTTTGCCTTCAGGCCATTTTAAATGAGCTTTGGCCCAGAGAAGATGGTGGGCTTTCTGGATGATGTTAACAAAAGGCTTCTTTGCATGATAGAGCCTTCAGCAACATTTAAAGATGGCAAAGTGAGCTATGTTTCCAGACAATAATTTGTGGATTAGAACAGAATCAGATCTGGTTTTAATGCAGTTCTCCAGCTTCTTGAAATCCTTTGATGACATTATGATGATGAGATATTCAAAGTCTTCCCAATTTTCTGTTGAGGAGCATTATTTGTAAATTGTTCCGCTGTTTTAGACACAGTTTTTCACAGTCTGGTAAACCTCTGCCCGTCTTTACTTCTGAAAGATTCAGGCTCTCTAAAAAGGCTCTTTTGTCCTCCTACTGACCTGTTGCCAATGAACCTAATTAGTTGTAAAATGTTCCTTCTGCTGTTTCTTATTCGTGCTACTTACGTTTACAGCCGTTCCTCTGTTTTTTGAGATACGTTGCTGTCATTAAATTCTTTGCTTTTTCACATTCTTATTTATCAGCAGTCTGTGTTTTTTTTATATTGCTTTTTCTTTTGCCCTGTTGAAAGATTTTACCTCCTTACACACATCCAACTTGTATATTACTATTTCCCCCTCTTCTTTCCACGTGTTTCGGTGCTTTATTGCAGTTGTGCATCATGAAATTCAATCTCTCAGCCAGTTTTGTTGCTTCTCTCTTCCACTCTTGTTTCCTTTCAATTTTCTCCCCATCTTTATCTTCTAAAATAACATATCAGACACTCTTTCCTCCTCCCCAGCAGCAAGAGAAACGAAGGCTTCGTCCTTTTGGGTAAATCCATACCGGAACAAACATCAAACAGAGCACCTTCTAATTTAGGGAAGAAACAAGCAATTAGTTGCTATTACATCCTTGAATCTGCATGCAAAGGCAAACCCTAATCTCATTAATCATGAACAATGGGGGCGGTAATCTAGAAGCATGTTTATGCAAATTTCCCGGCGCAGTAATCTCCTGCATGCTTAAAGCAACGGAGGTGTGTGAGAAGATTTCTTTTTCGTTTGCTCAGTGCTTTTTTTTCCTCCTCTCTCTGTCTTTTTATTTTACTTTTCCCTCCTCTGACATGTTTGTTCAGCTGTTTTCACAGTGCGTGAACCAGAACATTCAGAACCCGGGGAACTGTATCGATCCCTGTCTCCCTTAAACCTTTCAGTTCTGATGGGTTATACCCTTCAGATGGTATGGAACATTGGGTTTTATATCTGTGCAGCTATACCTCCCTCCTCCTTCTCTTCCACCTCTTGGCAAATTCTCCATCTCATTTCTCTTCTCCAACAATTCTCTCCATTTCTTCTCTTTTTATACCTTCCATTTGCATGTTTATTGTTTCGCTGCTTGCCTCTCTCCCTTCCCTCCCATAGTGTCTGTTTCCATCTATTTCTTCATTTCTTTTCCTCCTGACTTTGCCATTATTGTGGTATTCTTTTCAGTATTTTTCCCCCCATTGTAGCCACTGGTCTGGCACCCAAACACGATTCAGGACTAAATATAGCCCAGAAAAAAACGTTATAAGATTATCTCCCTGCATCCTCTTTCTCTTTTCTTCTCTCTTGTGAGCATCACTTTTATTTTTTTTTTTCCATCATATCTTCTCAGTTTTAGTCTTCGGTCCCTCTTGAGTTGTGTTCCAGTTTCAGATGATGAGCATGATGTAAAATCTGGATGAATCAGGGTCCTTAGAAATGTCAGGAGGATTTGCTAGGGCACTATGTACAGGATCAGGAAAAAGGAATCGATTCGGGGTCTCCAAATAAAGAAAAAGCATAAATGTTTTAAATCAACACAGAGGAAAGGAAGTCGAGCACACTGACACAAATATAATTTAGCTTATTTGTTTTGGCATTAATCCAGATTTTATACACAGAACCTAAAAAAACAAGGTGCTTATGTCAGGATTTGGGTTTTTTTGTGTGTTTCTGATTCATGTTTCAGTTTGGGTTTATTATTTCTTTTATTTTGTTATTTAGTTGTCTTTATGTTTAGTCCGGTCTTAGTTCAGTTTTTGGCTCCTTGTGTTTTTGTGCTCCTGTCAGGATTCACTTCTCCTCAGTCAGTCTCTTGTTTAATTGCCACACCCATCTCCACCTGCTCCGAGTTAGTAATCACTCACCTGTGCCCACTTCCCCTGATTACCCTCTGCTTTTAAAACTTTGTCATTTCCTTCATTTACTCGCTGGTTTGTTGTTGCTTACATGCGCTGTCTGGTTACTCCCATGTCTTGCCTCTGGTTTGTGCTACATTCTGAATTCTTGTTATTGTTTGGTTTTGCTGCTTCGTCAGCTTTTTGTTTTTGTTCCTTTTATTTAAAATAAATTATTTTATTCCTGGAACTAAGATGAGTCTGCACATTGGGTTCACTGCAATCTCCTCCCAACCCGACAGCTTGGTTACAGACAGAATAATCTGAAGCAACAGTGGGATTAATGATGCACTGCACCATAAAATCTACCCAGGAACAGCTTGAGGGTACCATTAAAGATCTAGCCTTCGGTTTACTCAGACTGTAACTTGAAGGAGCATCTGTTGGATGAATCAGAGAGGCACCACCTTCAACAGGATTAAATGTCTACATGATGTCAGATCTTAGACAGAACCGCTTGTGGCTGATGAGTTTCTATCTGTTTCTGTTATACACATATTGCCATGACCAACAAAGGGTTGTAATGTAGTTTATATTTATCTGCTTTCTGTGAGTTTTGTATTTTGTGGTTAAGTTTTGGGTTTGAAGGTATCATCTTGATTTTTTTCTTTGCCTTGCACTTTTTTGTTTAGTCTTACTTTCTGCTGTCCCCTGACATTTGGATCTGATTTACACATCATCACACCTACTCTGTTTTTGTCATTTACTCCATCATTGACTGGTATCAAGTTTTCAGTTACTTCTTGTCAGATCTTGACAGAAACCCTGATCCATGCCTTCATCACTTGCCATTTGGACTACTGTAATGGAGTCTTGTATGGGACGTTTGGTAAACCTTTCAAAGAACTTTGGTCTGTCCAAACCTCTGCTGCCAGGGTTCTCACCTTCACCAAACCTTACCCCAACTCTTATTCTGTTTCTCTGGCTTCCATTTAGTTTCATTCAATGCAAAATTCTGGATCTCACCTACAAACCACTGCAAGGCCATGCTCCTCAGTTTCCTTCTGACCTCCTTTACCCCCAAAGCCTCCATTCCAGAACCTCAGGTCTTCTGATGCTGGACTGCTCTCCGTTCCTCACACCAGGATGTGAACTTTAAGTGACAGGGCTTTTAGAGGTGCATCCCTAATCCTCTGGACGATCTCTCCACAAGACTTAATTTCTGGAATTATTCAAAAATCTCAGAAAATGTTTAATTTAATTAAATTAGCTGCACTTGGATCTGTGAACTTCCTGAAGTTTTTACATCATGGTTAATATCCAGTAATCAAGTGATATTTATCATGTTGCTCATACAGCTCCTCTCCCAAAATACTGTATTTCATTTTATTAAATACCAGACTGACATTCAACTTGTTTTAAAGTTAGAATATAATGGTTGTGATAAAAAAAATAAAGTAATAAATTTGTTTTAAACCAATAAAAAACCCAGATAAAATGGAGAAGCAGCAATAAAATACAGATGGGTTCAATCAGCACCAGTTTGAACCCCTTTTTTAAATATTTTTTGTAATATAAATAAAATACATGAGAATGCTGTGTACTAACAGTTACAGAACATTGCATTATTAATGATTGTAATCAAAACTGAAGCAATTTTAATTTTGTTGTTTGCAGATAAGCACAAAACTATTCACAAACAGCCCATTTTTATTACCTGAGTGACTTTAAGGGATTGTTTGGTTTGTAGGAGGGCTCTACGGAGGAGTGTTTACATTGTGCGTGTGTGTGTGCGTGTGTGTGTGTCCCCATAGAAAGACTGAGCTCATTCTGCCTCCTCTGTACTGTGGGAGCTGTCCATTGTCAGTGGTGCTGAAAGTAGATTACTGCTGCTCTTCTTAAGAAAGAGAGTGAATTTGATAAGCAGTGGGGGAGGAAAAAAAGAGGAGGAGGAGGAGGAGGAGGAGGAGTAAAAACCAAGAGGAGTTCACAGGACTGCTTCTTAGATTTATTCCCAGCGGCTGGCCGCGGACTGAGAGGAAGTTTTTTGGAAACTTGGGAGTGTAAGAGCACCTCTGACACCCTGTAGCTGTCCTTCTCTTTGTTTCTCACATCCTCTCTCTGCTTTCACATTTCACTCTGAAGCAGTCACTAATTTGGACACATTAGGAGGAGGAGGAGCAGGGGGAGGGAATGCATGGAGAGCAGCAGGAGATCACAGCTTCCTTTTTCTCCTCTTCAGCTTCACGGGACAAATGGAAACATGATGATACGAGCGGATCTGCCTTTTCGTCTCCTCACAAACTGAACAGAAGGAAGTTGTGGATGTGAGATCTCTGCCACATCTGTGGGTGTTGGACTCGTAAGCCCCCCCTTACCTATCCTGCTGTGTGGCCCTGCTCAGCCTGAGGTGTCCTGGGTCACTGTCAGGATGACGGGGTGCGCCAAACGCTGCAAACAGGGACTTGTCAAGTTCGCCTTGACTCTTCACAAACTGGTCACTGGGACTCTCACAAAAGGTATGTAAAGACTTAAACCTGATCTGATTACATTCTGTCTTGTATTTTTTTTTCTTTTTGTACTAAGCACTGCTGAAGTACATGAAGATGAAGTTGCAAGAAAGGAAAATGGTTTTGAGTGTGTTGAGACAGCAAGTGAGCACTGAGTTGTGTGAGAAACAGAAGTTAAAGTTGAGTCAACTTCATCTCTCATCTTCAGCTGGGTAAACTATCTACTCTCCTCCCCCTCCATCTCCACTCGTGACTCTGCAGTCGTTTTGTTCACCGTGCTCTCCGGAGGGTTGAAGTGAAGGAGACAAAGATGAAGGGAGTAAGCAGCTAATAGAGAGGAAAGATGTCGTTGATATGAAGGAGTGCGTGCGTGTGTGTTTGTGTGTGCGTGTGAGAGAGATTGTGCTCTCGTGATGAATGACAGCAATAAAATGTGTTGCTGTGGCAGCGAGGAACTGGAGCTGCAAACACATAAAGCTGAGAGGAATAGGAGGGTTTTATTATTGCAATGCATTAATTGTTATTCTGCTTTTGTGCTTGCCTGCAACATTAAAGTGGAGCATTCTTTTCTTACTATTGGTGAGCAGGAAAACGGAGACACACACATGCACACACTCACAGTATAGTGCTCTTTGAACCTACTGACGTTTTGTCCGGAGGCATGGGAAACATGAAAGAAGCCAGTCAGACACACACAGTATGTACAGTAGATGCACAAAGACATACTTAGATGCTCACACACATGTTTCTGGACGGCCCACAGTGGATAGGAGAGCCCCCGAGGTCTCTCACATTCATAACGTCACAATGGAGCCGCTGCTGAGGTTTTTATTATGTAACAAAACCTTAGATAAATGAGCAGTGTCTTTCTCTTAATGAAACAAAAAACATAAAACAGCTGTAGAGAACATAGCTACTGGACATGCGTGCACATGAACGCAGAGAATACCCCCAGGATGAATCTACAGACAACATAATACCCAGATCTGGTTCTGCAAAACGTCAGACTCACAAGCAGACACACAGAGATCCACATCTGCTTTTTATCAAACTTCCTGACAGAGTAACATCTCATTAGACAGGAGTCACAAAGCCACACAAACACATTATTATTAATGTTTTTTTTTTAATCATTTTGTTAATTCTAAAACATCTCATGAACCCCTGGATGAATTTCAGGGAAACTGTCAGAAAATAGTCATTGGATTGGAGTCAGTCCCATTCAAGATGGCTCCCGCAACTACGCAACCTTAGCAAACACAAACATGGCTCAAACTCAGCCAGTTTTACAGTGTGGTAGTAGCTGAGAGTCATCCCCAGTGCATACTCTGAGCACTAACTGATTGATAGATCTGTTTTTAAAACATTGCAAGTAACTATTTTGAGTCAAACCTTCCTGTCTGTAAATATCTCGTTAACCACTGAATGGATTTTAATGAACCTCTCAGAAAGTAATCATTAGATGGACATCTACAACTGATTAAGTTGTGGAGTCAACCTGAATCAAGATGGCCGCCACAGCTAATTGACCTCAGCAAACACAATTATGGCTACAACTTAATTAATGATACGGATACCGAGTAACAATTTGGTGTGGTAGTGGCAACAAATAGTCTTCTCCAAGAGCTAATACGTCACATGAAATCTCACAATATTGCATGAGATCACACATAATGTCATATACAAGGTTGGAACAAAATGGCTACAACTCCACTCATTTTCAAAATAATCTTAGTTTAAAACACTGGCATGAATGGTGGCGGGTGATATGAATTCCTTCAAGGAAAACTAGGCATTTAATTGTTATTATTTTTTTTGTTTTGAGTCATTTTAAATCAGTGCGCAACAACAATAAGAGCACAATTCATGCGTATTTCTGCTTTTCAACTACAAACTTGTTTGACTGAAATGGATTCATTTCCAGTTGAGTTTTTAATGAGCGCCTGTGCCTATTTTCGGTCACCTTCAGATAATGTCTGCACCAGAAACCAGATAGTCGTAAACTGTTTATAAAACCATTTAGAGTAAATGGGAAAAAGAGTTAAAGTGGTCTCATTTGGGTTTTATGTTTTTCAAGTGGCGCCTAATGGTGTCTGATATTCTAATCTTTTGGGTTTTTTGTTAAAGATTTCTTTTCCAAACAAACCGGAGACGTTCAGAAGACAAAGCTGCTTCACGGCTGAAGTATTTCGGAAAAAAAAGGGAGAGACATTTTTGAAATCAAGTTTAAAGATTATAACAGGATTCTCCAAGATTTCTTTCTTTCCATTTCCAAAGTTTATTGACTCCTCAGGAGTGGATTTTCTTCCTCTAATCCAATGATGAACCGCACACTTCCTTTAAAAAAAAATAAAAAAATAAATGAAAATAACTTCACATACAGACTTCTCAAGTGGACCCATTTTTCTTTGAAAAATAATCTAAAAAATACCACAAACTTTATTATATCTAAAATGCTTTTGTGAAATGTTTTCATGTCAGAAACACAATGTTTTGGTTTTGGTTTGATTACTTATTAAATAATTAAAGGTTTAAATAAAGCTTGCATATCACCCGCCACATTTCATCTTTAGACTAAGATTATCTTGTGTTAAGAAATGACAGAATTGTAGGAACTTAGATTAAACCTGTGTTACAGCTATTTTGTGTTGGATTATTTCTTTTAGCTTTGGCAGCCATCTTCAGCAGATGTACATGTAACGAATATTTCCTGAAAGATTTGTTAAAATCTGCCCAGTGGTTTATGAGGTATTTTGCTAACAGACAAATGGGGTTGGAGCCATTAGTTATTGCTAAAGTTTTAGGCCATATACTTGTGCAGTGCTTGAAATGACATTCAGCCAAAACCACATCAAACCTGTAAAACTGACTGAATTATAGGCTGTTTTATGTTTTTATAATACAAATGTTTAGTTTGCTGTAGTGGCCGTGTTGAATTTGGATGCTCATTTGTAGATTTCCTAAAGGTTTCAATAACATCCATCAAAGAGGTCATGAGATTCTTTTGGTAACAGACAAACACGGAGTTGGATCGATACATTATTGCCCACCTTCACCTTTGTGCAGCAGGTGATACATTACCTACATTTTATCTATATATACTTACATTATATATACATAATGCTGTATATTAATAGCAGGTAGTTTTTTAATGAGCCACCTTTCCTCACCTACGTCTGTCTCTTTACTGAACAGCCACTGAATCATGTTTCTGCAGTAAAACGCTGACATTAAAGTCTGAGTGCTTTCATTTGTTCCTGCTGCCAAAAGGCCCGGCTGCACATCTGACACTCTACTGAGTTACTGTCGCCTTTTAAACGACCTTTTTCAGTCAGCACTTTTAAAATATCTGCAGCAGTAAATTGTGGAGAAAGAAATAATTTTGCTTCTCTTCTCTCAGTAACAACAGAAGCTGTGCTGCAAGAAATCCTGACGGTTTCTGTATTCAGTGTATCGAAGTAAAGACAGCAAATAAAATAAGTCCTCAACAGATTTTCCTCTGGGATGTCTGTCAACACAGCAACACTGACCTCTCCTGGCGACGTCACAAAGTCTGCGTTAACTGGAAAAAAGTTCACTGGAACGTGAAGTATTTGTAGTTTTTGAGATTCAGGATGATGTTTGGTGACAGAAAGGAAAGATGAAAGATAGATTAAACTTGTAAACATGATCTTCACATAATCAGCTGAGCAGAATCCACATTTCCTAATTATTTTGTTCTTTTACACTAACACTTTTTTTGTGCCAGAAATCAGGCCTGAGCTACACATCAAACAGTTCCAGCTTTGTTAATAAAATAACCAATCTTTTATTTTTGCAGAAACGGCACAGAAGAACGCAGTCGTGTAAATACTCAGACTCTGTATAGCATCTAAATTAGAAATTAAATGAGCATCCTAAAAGATACGAGAGAGCTTTAAGTTAACGTAATTATTTTTTATTATAAAATTATTGTTTCAGACACTTTAGTGAAATGATTAAAGAAACAAAATATTGAATGTAATTTAAAAAAAAGTTTGTTTATGTCTTGGTTAATTCAGAGTTTACAGTGAGGCATTAAACACAAACACATTAACACAAAGCAAGTTAAAATTTATTTTTATTGAATTGTAAATAATAAATACATAAATGAATTGTTAGATAAATAAAAAAATATTAAAGAGTAAAAT
The DNA here is from genome assembly GCF_001649575.2 of Kryptolebias marmoratus. Taxonomy (NCBI): domain Eukaryota; kingdom Metazoa; phylum Chordata; class Actinopteri; order Cyprinodontiformes; family Rivulidae; genus Kryptolebias; species Kryptolebias marmoratus. The sequence continues at coordinate 17,911,720 of NC_051438.1, read as the reverse complement.
TTAAATGCCATAAAGCAGTATTACAGCAGTAAATGTGTAAAATGGTGTTGAAAAACAGAAACTTGAATGAAATTTTGCACTGAACTGAAATGCTGGGATCTGTGTCTATTTTCTCATTTTGTAATTAGTCACTTTGTTAGTAATTAATTAGTTACTTAAGTATTTACCAACAAAGATAAATAAATTGCGTTCATAGTTTTCTAATCTCTACTCTTTGATAAGTTGGTTCTCTTCAGCAGTTAGAGGATTTTGCAGTCATTAAAATTCTGCGTCTTTACTGCTTCCTTTAATGTTGTCCTGTCTAATTGGAGCCGGGGGCTTTCATTTTTAATCCTTTTTATTCGCTGTCTTTTCTTAACAGCTTTATGTTGTTTACATTAAGACATTCACTTAGTTAAAACAAAGAAAAGCAGAAATAATGCATTTTCATTTGACAGAAATCTCAGGTGTTTTCTTTAGGGGTCTGTATTCTTTAAACTGCAGGCTGATTACTTTAAATCCCTTCGATGACTCTGGATTTACACCATCTGCGCCTGTCTGACATTTCCCGCCTTTGGTCTAAACTCGTCCTCAGCTTCTGGTGATGTCTGTAAACATCCTGTTGAGCAGCTCCAGGCAGTAAACATCCTGCAGGATTTCCCTTATCCTTGTCACACAGACAATCCTGTAGCACCTGTTGGCGGCCATCAGCCAACAAAAACCCTGTTTAGGTGAAAATCCGCCGCCTGGGAAGCTTCTCAGTCCAGGTCCAACACACAACACAAAAACTGCATCCTCTCTGCTCTTTCACTCCTGGTTTTAAACATTTTCCCTTTGAAAACACTCTCTAAAGAAGAAAAACACTCTTTTCTCAACTCTGATCTTTTCTTTTCATTTGCTCCTGGATGCTTCCTGAAAAGAAAAGAAACAAATCAAACCACCAGAGAAGGCTATGCTGCCTCAAAGTGTTATTTTGTTGTTCTTGTTGGGATTAAAAAGAACATGTAATGCTTTCTGTATCTGTATCTCTTTAACAGAAAAATAGTTCCTAAATAAAAAAGCAAGCCCCTGTCCTAAATATTCTTAAATATTTCTCTTTATTTATTTAAATTCAGTTCTTTTATAGCATCTACTCACAGCAAAAGTCACCTCAGAGTAATATACAAAAAAGTAAGTTTAATTTAGTTCAAAACACACCCAGTTTTAAATCCAGTTCATTCTCATTTTAGCACAAAACATACACATTTATTATAAATGACAATTAGAACAAAAGTTATGTATCTAAGGAAGCCAGCAGCTTGTGTTGAATCTTCACGTTGTTGCAATTCCTCATCTTGAGCAGCACAGAGGAAACAGAAGAAAAGAACGACTCAGGAAGAAGCCTCCAGCAGAACCAGGCTCAGGTTGGGAGGACAGCTGCTTTGACCGGCTGTAGTTTGAGAGGACAGGAAAGAGACAGAGACAAACAGAAAAGCATTGGTCCAGGTGTAGTTCCTGTGGTAAGAAAAACAAAGACAAACACAGCGTTAATGGTAGCAATGGTTGCATGTATAAACATGGAGAATAAAGCGAGTAAAGACAGCAGCAGAGTGAGGAAATGTGGTCAGTTTGTCTTCCAGCAGTCTGAGCTTAAAGCAGCAGAACTAAAGGGTATCTCAGGAAACCCATGCCAACCCGAGCTATAGGATTTATTGAGAAGGAAAGTCTTAAAAGTAGACAGGGTGTCAGCCTCATGAACAGAAACTGGAAGATGGTTCCACAAGAGAGGAGCCTGAGAACTGAAAGCTCTGCCTTTCATTTTAGAAACTCCAGGAACCACAATTAACCTTGCAGTCTGAGAGCAAAGTGTTCTGTTCGGAAAATATGGAACAATAAGATCTTTAGCGCTTTGTATGTTAGAAGTAAGATTTTAAACTCTAGTCTGAATTTTACAGGGAGCCAATGGAGAGAAACTAAAGCTGGAGGAGACCAAATCAGTAAAAGTTTTTAGAAGCAGAAATTATTATTCAAAATGGAATATTTTCATAGCTGTGAGCAGTTTTCCACTGCTTCCATAAACACTGGAAATTAGATTTTCTACTCTGCACAGCAGAGGGCATCAGACCACACTTCCTTTTCTCTCCTAATTCTGCAACCACACATTCCCATGTTGTTTGAGCAGATAAGAGCCGAAGTGTCGTCTTTAACCAAATGAAGCTTTAAATATTCAGAGTCTCAGAGCGCTCAGCTCATCCTCTGATGGTTGACGAACGGCAGACAGGGAGGTGCTTTTTCTTTTTTAGGTTTCACTTTCATCAGGCACAACGTCTCCGATCTGCTGGGTTTCCAATAAGTGCCTAATGAAATATTCAGTAAATTTATTTTTCCATCAGATATTCACTTCAGGTCCGGGCCTGCTTCGAGTCAGGGGGGGATACGACTGCGTGTTTGTATTCAGACAAGAGAAAGAGGAAAACTGTCGAGTAAATAAATGGGGATGAACTTGTTAATAGAGAGTTTAGTCATGTCAGGAGCACATAAAGATGTTTGTGCACAATTTGAGGTGGATATGTGTGTGTGTGTGTGTGTGTGTGCGTGTGTGTGCAGCTCGGCTCCAGAACACTGTCATGTCACTTTTAATGCGCCACAAGGGGGCAAGGAAAATGTTTAATGCAAAATGCAGAGCATAAAAAAATCATTCGGAAAAGATTCACCGGGGATGAGGTGCCATTTTCCACCCAGCAAAGCAATCAGTCACAAATCTGTCTACAGTTAACACTTCCATCATTTCCATCTACTGGGTGGGAAATGGGAAAACAACAAAAGGAGAGGGGGGGGGGGTACCTTTCACACTGTTTAGTTCACACAAACCACTGGGGTAAAAGACATAACTTTACTGCCGTTGACAAATAAACAGTCTGCCTTTTCACTTACACTTTTAAGAAAACAACACTATTTAAGCCCAGAAATGCTGCTGATAAAGTCACAAGAACTGGAGTTTCTGTGCATCAAGTGAAGGTTTTTTTGGGTCACGTGGCGCTGTTTGTCACGTCCCTGACAGGAAACATAACGTTTGTGGGCTGCAGGCAGTGGTGAATCTTTCTGATTGATTTACTGTGGGACACACACGCACACACACACACATGCACTTACACAAAATCCACCACTGTGGCCTTGAGGAAAGAAGCTTGTTGTCATGGAGAGAAATTCAAGACCACACAGATTCACCAACAAACCCATTCAACAAATGGAACAACAGCATCGGTCTGTCAGAGGAGTTACTTGTCCTCTTCTTTTAAATCTTGCAATACAGCAACCTGGTTTTGCTTGAATTTATCTAATTTTTGACACAAAAAATGGTCTTTTTTTCCGCACACTGTAACATGTGGTACTAAAGTGATGCAAGACTAACTAAATAAGGCTGGTTCGCGTCTAAACTTGGGATACTGTAGCTATAATTCACATTTACTGTATGTGTGACTTAGCAAAAGCTCTACCTGAGCTCCTAGAGACAGCAACATCTCTGAACACATAAAGTGTTAACACACCTCCACTGCAAATACAACACCAGGGAGAAGTCATTTAGCAGCTTGGAGTTTGTTTACAAGCACCCAGCTGAGTGCCTCTGTGTTGGGGTTCTCCCCAGTGAATAAGAGGGTCATCTTTCAGTGTCTTTGAGCTGCAGAAGGGAAGATTCTGGTTGTTGTTTGTGTAAATGAACCAGACAGTATCTCAGATTATTCAGCCTCCTACCATCTGTGGATTCTAATGTTCTTCTGGAGGACTTTGGTGCACATGTGGGCAAGGAGAAAGTAACCTGGAGGCAAATAATAGGGACACTGTTGAGAGAAGTGGAAGGAACGCTCTGAAGCCACTTTGCCCATCGTGGAAGAGGTACATGCCTTATCCACACGGAAATGCTGTTTTTACAAAATCACGTAAACACGATACTGTTTCTAGAAATGCATTTAGCCACACAAACGCCTAGAAAATGACTCAAAATACTATAGTAACCATGCCAGGCCTGTATGTGGTGCTGTAACGCTGCCACAAGAATACACCAAAAACAGGAAGCAAATTGCTGAGTATATAGCTAGAGCATAAAGCTAGAACTATCCAGTTGGACCACATCTGGTTTGGGAATGCCTCGGGATCCCCCAGGAGGAGCTGGAGGGTGTCACCGGGAAGTTGTATGTCTGGATTTACCTCCTGGACCTGCTGACTCTGGGACCTGACCTCAGATAAGTGAACAAAAATAGATGAACAGGTTTTTAAGCCCTTCTCTCTTCCGCTGGAAATTAATATTTCATGAGAAGTTTCATTTCTGTCCACCTGGCAAGTACAACATGGACTTTATTTGAACTGTGTATTTGGATTCTTCTAATGCTCCGGGATTTTTATTTCCCCTCTTCAGCTGATTTTGCTCTGATTTTGTAATGTGTATGTGAATGTTTCTAACTACCTGAATGTTCCGAGATGAACGTCCTAAAGCCTGGACAAAACCAAACTAGACCCCTCTGCTTGATGTGATTGTGATAGAGGCAATTTGTTCTCTATAGTTTGGGGGAAATGAGCCTTTGAGAGATGATAACATCATAAAGTCGGAACAACAAATCGACTTTTGAGGCGAAACGACTCTGGCTGTGCCTGCTGATTCGCTGCACATTGATCGTGTTCAGCCTGGTTTGTAGTCTGGTGATGAAGCAGCTGCACGATGTTTGGCTTTGTCAGAGGAAACCTGACCTGCAGCCATCGGCTGATCTCTGTGGTATTACACCTCACTCCCACGTCTAACAGGATTGTGGAGTATGTCTTCTTTGCTCCTCGCTACAGTAAAACAATCTGTTATTTCTGATGACTCAGAGCACGTTTGAGGCCAGGTGAAATTTTCCCTCCGTCTCTCGGTCCTTCCTTCTTTCCTCCCTTGTTGCCCTTGACGTCTTATTTTCCCTCCTGGCTCTTTGTTCTCCTTCCCTCCATGATCTATCCATCTTGTTTGCCACTGTCTTCTGCTCAGTTCTGGTAGTTATTGCCATCCTGTCTCAATTTATTCTCTCGTCCCATCTTTCCTTCCCTCGGTGCTCTGTGCCTTCTCTGCCATCGCCCTCTCATCTCTGTGTGGTTATCACTGTGACATATTCCATCTAGCCTTCATCTAATAAGACAGGACAGCAACTAACCAGTCAATTTATTATTCAATGCTCGTTCACCACCTTCTGTGCTTGTCAACAGCCCTTCTGTCTCTGCAGTAAAATGCTTTCTGTCTCTCAACTTGACAACCAAAACCATCTTTTTTTCCCCCTTCCCTGCCTCCATTTATTCACCCAGAAGACTGCCATCTCGATCCTGTAAAAGGTCTGTTGTGTAATGGTGAATAAATGATGAAAAGGAGGCTGACTGAGTGATTCACAGCACCCTGGATAATGTGATGAACCCTGTTTCACAGCAGTTCCTTGGCGCAGTTGTGTAACACGATTCTATTATTCTTGTTAATTCAAACATAATGAACCAAAAAGTCTTTTTTCCCCATTTTTTACAACATAAAACAGCTTTTGGATTTGTAATACAATTTGTAAATTCATTTCATGCAACTTTTTTTAATGACTTGGAGTGAGTCTTGCCTCTATCCACTTGTTGCTGTTTGTGTTATCGACCTGTTTTTTTGTTTTTCTTTGAACAAATACCCCCCCCCCCCCCCCCAACACACACACACAGCTACAACTTCATCAATTCTTAACATGACCTGACCTTTAAAAACATTCAAAGTGTTTTTAATTTCATTATTTTCTCCTATGCTCCAAACAGATTAGAGTAATAATTCTTGGGGTTGTGAAATGTTTTGACCGAGTGCAAAAAAAAAAAAAAAAAATTTAAAAGTCAAGTCTTGTGTTTTTTTTTTTTTTTTTTTTCCTCCCGGCAAGTTCATCCAGTTTGGAGCACTCAATGCCATAACTTCAAATCTAAAAGAATCTCAACTTCTCAGAGATCAAAATGAAAAGATCAAAACTGTTTTCCAGCTTTTCCTCTCTGGGCTTTTTAAGTCCATTCAGTGGGGTTTTGAAAGTGTTTGATGTAAAAAAAAAAAGAATTTCTTTCCAGTGATAGACAGGTACTGTATGCAACTCTTCCACTGAAGTTAAACATTTTCATTTCAACAAATCATGGCCCCTTACCTCGTCTATTCAGGCAGCCTCTCTGCATTTAATCAGCATATCTTTGCATCACTACTGTGGTGTGTTCAAAGACCTGTTTCTTCCTGTTGATATACTACCACTTCTGCTAACTGTAACCAATGTGTTTTTGTATCTGCATGCTTAGTCGTGTGTGAAATGACCACTGTAAGCGTTACAAAAGGAAACTGCAGACAGATTTTCTGTCTACAGAGCTACGGAATAAAAAAAGGAAAAGGAATAAAAAAAGAACTGATTGTCTGAGATAATGCTCACTTTTAGAAAATATATATATATGTTAGCCGCACCCTGCTTTGTAGTGCTCCTATTTTGTTTTCTTTGTCTGAATTTGTCGCCTTCTGTTTTTCATCTGTTTCATCCTACATCTTGATCCCTCTCTTCAGTTTTTACCTTGCCTTCATGGCCAACTATTCATTAAGCCTGAGACGTTAAATGAATGCCGTGGCCTAATGCCTTTATCATCGGCCTCGGTGGCCTTGGCTCAACCGCAACAACCGCTCAGCTCTAAACTGTTTTCCTAACTACAGCCATGCAAGGACTTTCAATAGGGGCTGGCGTCAATATCATCAGATTGCTAATATTTATGGCATGATGTCAAGAAGGAAGTTGTTGGGCACAACTGACAGAAAGGTGGACCGAATTTCAGAGCGGCAACGTTGTCCTGTGGATTGTTATTGGTCTGTTTGTGTGTGAGAGGAATGATCGGCTGCAAGCTGCAGAGTAGTTTGAACGTCTGTGTTGGTTTCGCTGGGTTTAACTCTTGAATTTAGATCAGGTAACTGTGAGTTCACATCAATCTGTACCCTCCACCGGCAGTTGGAAAGGTTGTAAGGGTGATGAAAATCAATAATGGCAGCTCCTATTCATCTGAAAAGGTGAGCAAGTAGCATTTTATTAATCTCTGACTGGCTGTAGATTTCTTGTTATAAACTGTGATAGAAAGTGAATTGAAATATGTTTTGCAGCTGGTTTAGAGATGTGGCCTGACTTTTCACAGAGCTGCGACCATCATCGTGTCAGATAAACGTGCAGAATAGATAAAATCTGTTAAAGTGGGGCTCAGTGGAAAGGTTATAAATAATCAATTGCTTACCTGTTGTAGAAAGCTCTTTGGACGACCCCAGTTCTGAGAAATAGAGTTTTATTCTGACAGAGTTAATGAGCACATACCTAGTTTGAACAATGGGTTGCTACTGTCTAAAAACAACTCCAATCTCAAAAAAATGTATTGTTTCTCGTGAATGCTGTTTCAGAAATCGTTTCACCTCCATCAGTTTTTTTTATTGCATTGGTATTACGGCAGAAATAATAGGACATTCTTGCCAGAAATGCTTCAGGCATCACTAGAAATTCTACATCTAGAGTGGCTCCTGCTGCTATTTGTGCTTGTAAAAAAAAACAACCCATAAAAAACAGCAAAAAGGTGGAATGCTCCCTCTTGGTTGGGGGTGAACTTTTGCCTCGAGCTGAGTAGTTCAAGTATCTGGGAGTTTTGTGTTGGTGGGGGCTCTGGGAGCCTCTGTATGGACGGTTTCTGGGCATGTTCCACTAGGAGGAGACCTAGAGGCAGACCCCAGAACTTGCTGGAAGGATGATGTATCTTTTACATGGGAACAACTTGGGATCTCCCGCAAGGAGCTGGAGAGTGTTGGAGGGGAGATGGATATCTGGTTTCCCTCCTGGATCTGTTGCTTCTGCAACCCGACCACAAATAAATGGCAGGAAATTGATGAATGCATAGATAAATTAAATAACTAAAGAATCCTATATAAATAGCCATGTAATGCAAATTAGACAGCAATGGAAATAGTGTTTGCATGAATCTATATGAAGTTTTTTAGATTTGAGTTGTTTTTTAGATTGCAGCAATCCACTTTGGTCTTGGCCTCACTGGGACTAGCCATTAGCTCATCAATCTAGTTAGAATTAAACTTTTCTTTCAAACTGAGGTCTTTCAAAGAGATATCTAAACCAGGTAAGGTAATAATTGTTCATAATCATTCCTCCGAACCCCACTTTGAAGGATCTGAACCATCACTTTGACGTGTGACAGGTTCGACTCTCGGATCCTCAGATCTGTTATCTTCTCTAAAGGTGATTGTAAATTATTTAATCTCCTCTTCTGGCAGCTCATTTCCAATTCCTCCCGACACCATAGACTGTATTATTTATTTCCAGCAGCAGACCTCCAGAGACAGTTTAGTTCAAGACTTACTGTGAGGTTATTGGAAAAGAAGTAATGGTGCTGAGGATAATATTTTTTTACTCCCTTAGATCTGTTTTCTTTTTACCCTCCTGGTGCAATATATTTAGATAGATCTCAAAAAGAAAAAAAAAGAAGGAAAGTGTTCTCTATAAAAGTGTTTTTTGTTAGTGTTCCCTCATGACCAGCCATAGTTGTGAGCTTCTAAAGTTCAATAAAAAGTGTCTGACCCAGCTGTGAAGACTCTGGAAAAGTTTAACCATCAAGTCAGACTCGAACACACCTACAGTTTTACAGATCAGGTTAGTTAAACCCAACTAGAACAAATCAGTTGTAAAATGTTTTCAAGCCTCTTAGATTAGAGTTTATGTGCATTAATTAAACACTCATTGAACTGTGTCCCATTTTGATGGCTGTAGCCAGGAATATTCAAATTGTTCTCATTCTCAGGACGTCTCAGGGTTCTTCAGATAAACGCAAAGTTAATTTCAGCATGTTTCCACCAGTAATGAGTACACACTGCAGGATCTTTGTCTATGTAATTCAGGTTGTTGCTAATGTTACATTTTCTTTTTTTAACTTGTTTTTGCTGTGGATACTCCAACTCTAGTCTTATGTGTGTCCTTTTCACTTTCCCTTTGCGTTGTTGTTTGGTTTAGTATTAGAATTAACTCAAGAAAGGTGATTAACAAATCAAAATGACCTTGTTAAGTAAATGAAAAGAATCACTGCGTATGTTAGAATCCACCTTTTTAAACACTCGACAATAAAATGATTGTTGGGCGAAAAGCGTTTCTGCTACATTTGCACGTCAGCCACATGCAAAAAAAATATTTTTGATGAGAAAAAAAGTAGATTTTTTTTACAGTTTCCAAAACAGATCGTGTGTACTCAATAAAAAAAGATTGGGAAACATTGACAGAGCAGCCTACTTTGCACATGTCCACTGTTGCTTTGTGTGCTTGAAACCACAACAATAGAGCAATTTTTACAGTATTTCCTCAACATGTAGCTCACTTTGTCCTGATTCTGTTGCCATTGAACTTTGATCGTTTGTTAAAAAGGTTAATGATTACGATAAAATAGTAAATAGTATCAAAGACAATGGAGCTAAAATTGATTTGGGTGACTCCTTCTCCATGCTCAGGATATTTTTCCTTTGTGTTAATGTTATTGTTATCCTCACATGTTGGCACGGGTTGGTTTCAGCGTTTTTGTTGAAATTTCTGCTACTCATGAGGATTGGGATTTTTTTTTTCAAATGGGGACAAAAAAATATGTTCGGAGCTGTGTAGCAGAGGCCTCTGTCTGGGTGTTTGAAATGCAACTGCAAATAAATGCCCACAGTTATTATCTGATGCTAAAAGACCATGACAAAGCTGCGGTGTGTGGTGCATTGGGAGAGCGGGCTCGTATTGAGAATAAAAGCAAGGCTGATGCAGAAGGTGGATGTAAACCCTGGGATGTGGGGAAGCATGTTGGTGTCAGACATATAGGATTTGGTTGGTGACCCACCCTCGGGTAAAATAATTCACATGCACTACCACACACAGACCACCTGTCAGACTTGTGCAGATAAAGCTGCACAAACACTCTCCACAGCCAGACTGTTTGCCTGCTGAATAGCAATGGGGGGGGGGGGGGGGGGGG
>NC_051438.1:17721782-17901646 GCF_001649575.2 Kryptolebias marmoratus | reverse complement strand
TTTTTTTTTTTTGACTCTCCTTTTTCCGTTCCCCTCACCCTATCATCATTTTCCCATTTCTCCTCTAGCCTTTTCTCCAATCATTTTTTCCCCCTCCTCTATCCCCCTCCCCTCTCTCTCTGTCTCCGTTATTCCCTGTGCAACAGTGTGCAACCCCTCGTTCCCCACCAGACAGAGAGTGAGAGAGAAAGAGAGAGAGGGAGCGGGAAAACGACTGAGATGAGCAGGAGAGAGGAAGAGGGAGCAAAAGCATAAAGAGGCGCAGAGGAATTGATGAAATAACACTGAGAGGGAGTGTGTAAAGGCATGTGAAACAGGCAGCGTCAGTGACAGCGTAGACAAAGGCAGCATCAGAGTACATGTCTGCTGTTCGTTTCATTCACACACACACACACACACACACACTTTCTCTTTTTCATTCACACACACACACATACCCTCGAGCAGAATCAGCCGAGCCGTGTGGGTGTGAGGCGGCATGAGAAGTGATATCTGTACTTCCGCACATACAGCCAGCTGATGGACTAACTTAATCACAAGTGACACACACCTACTGTGTGCGCACTCAGTGGCACAACTTAATTATAGGCTCGCAGACACACTCACAACCTTCCCAGGAGGAACAGAAGTCAACATGGGTCTCGTGATGGGAACCTTTTCCATGCAGTCCAAGCAAGTGAGCTTCCACAAAGGTAAGAATGGATGTTTGAAACTGGTAAAAAATGACTCCGCTGGGGAAGACGATGAGCTGCAGCTGTCATAATGTGTGTGTGTGTGTATTTGGGCTTTAATTATGGGGGCAGGCTGCATGTTTGCTGTTAGTGTCAGGAATATTTTGCATTAAAGAAGTTAAAAAAAAAACTGAAGTTCATTGATTGTTTATTGTGCACTCACCAGGCCACCTGTCCGCTATTTGAACTGTAAATGGGTGTGTGTGTGTGTGTGCCATTGGGCATGTCTATAAAAGGTGATGGTATTTACCCCTGTCTGCTCTCCATACCAGATACCAGCCTGCTTTCTGTTTTTGCTGCTGCTGACACATGACACATGTGTTTCGGGTGTGTTTTCGTACACATTTACTTTAAGTGTTAGCAGCTACATAAATTACTGCAGACACGTGTTATTGTCTAAGGTCCCTACATTGTTTGTGTGTGTGTGGTGGCTGTGGTTGTGTGTATGTTTTCGCCGTAAATCAGGGTGGGCGTAATCCCTCTGCCTTTGGACACGGCGCGTCCTGCATCTGTTGACCTTAAACCTCGATGTTTATCACCGACAGACACAGAGATGCATAGCACCCGCACAGTCCAGAGCCAGAAAACTGGAGCGAGATCATTTTTCATCTCTGTTTGGAAAAGAGAAGATGCAATCCAGAAATGTATAATTGAACCATTAACCACAGCAAGGCTGTGTAAATTGGATGCATATGCGGTGACAAAAAACAAAAACTGTTGATGTTGATTAAATGCTGCAAATTTTGTGCAGAAAAATGCCTTTAGGTTGTATTTTCTGTTTCATGCAGTCATCAGTCCAAATAGCTGTAAAAGTGTTTCAGAGATCATGTACATGTAAATGGCTTCCGGCTATACAAACACATATAGCATCCTGCGTGGGCTGTGTTTTTTTCCTGACCTGCGTGGCAGCAGCTCTCAGCAGATACTTCAGATGTGAGCTGAGCAGATACTTAAGGCGTATTTTAAATGTGGATAATTTCTCCCGAAGCAACCCACACTTCAGAAACTCTGCTATAGGCAACATAATTACGAGGCAAAATGCTCCCACATAAATCCTGATGGGAATTTAGCCAATTTAAGGTAAAAATCCCCACCACTTTATTTAGTATTACCTCTAAATAGCCGCAGCTTGTTTCATTTGCATGGTGTGAGGAGGAGGAGGAGGAGGAAGGAAGGAAGGAAAATGGGGGTGAAAATGTGAAAAAAGTTGTGAGAGGAGGTGAGATTGCTTCTCGTGGGGGCTGGATGTAAGTGTGTTCACCATCTGCTGCAGTGTCATAAAAAGTTGCCTAATGAAAGCAGGGCAGGATTCATGTTGCATGGAAGGTTGGCCCACCCTTGATCACGGCCCAACAGGAGGTAACGGCCAGCTTGGAAAAAACCCGAAGTTAAATCACTGATGAGTCAGAAAAAAATGATCTTTATAGAATTTCTCCTGCTGGTTGATCTGGTGACGTCAGATATGACTCGTCAAAGTGAGAAACCTGTGATTCGGATTGATGCTTGTCTTTGTCATTGCTCATTGACTCACAGATACTGGAAAATATATTACAAATACAGCAAATTACCCTTTTAAACTAATAAACAGACCAGCACACAGATCTCAGATGCTGCTGCCGATCATCACAAAGTGGCTTTGTCAACAAAGTGTTATTGTCGTCAAAACAGTGATTAAGGTCAAAAAAATGAATATTTATAATAAGCACAAATATAACGGCATTCAGTATTTATGAACACTAAGTTTACTGTTAATGTGGTTAACCCTCCTGAAGCCCTTGTAACTGAAGAGGAGAACAGAAGCTCTTCTAATTTTGGTTCCATTTGACCCGAAGGCCACAGGAGGGTTAAAGAGTTTAATTTAGATGAAGGAAGATTACACATTTCACTGAAATGTCAGTGCATTTGAGTTAATTTTATTCAGTTTTTGACTTTTGGTAAAGACCACCTGATACATGTTTGTATTTTTGTGCTTTTTTAAATTCATTTTGTTTATGTATTTATTATTTGGTGTCCGCAGTAAAATAAATTCTGGACCTTTAGTCATGACTATGTACATGGGTTGGTGGATATATGAATGGATGAATGGGAATCCACCTTAGTATTGGCCTCCCTCGAACTAGCCATTAGCTCGTAAATTTGGTCAGATATAAACTCTGTTTTCCCAAACGCTACTGTTTGGAGCCTTTTTACAGAACTGCATTTCAAAAGATCTAAACCATCACTTTCCACCAATTATGCAGTGAAGGACGTTTTCTGAAACAAAGACTAAAAATAACTGCGCACCAAACACAAATTCATGATCTAAAACTAAACGGTCCACAGCAGTGTGTGCATTTATGAGCTTTGTAGGTCAGTAAGGTTAGTTTCCACAAAGACAGACATCGACATGGAATTTATTCAACGAATGTAGTTAAAGCATTTTGAAATATGCTGGTGGGAAAAAAAATCAAGCTTATTTGAGATGAACAAACAGCTTTTACAAAAGACCTCACCAAGTTTGAAACAAGTATTGTTTTAGATTGACGAAAGAAGCTTTTCTGATGTTTAGCGAGCAGCTAAATTTCTAATAAAGTTGGACAGCTGGGCTCATTATCAAAACGATCTACTCAACAGCTTTGCCAACGCAGTCAAAAACACCCAGCAAGTGAAACACCAAGCCTGTTTTGAAATAATGCATATTGCCCGCCGCCTTGCCTGCTAAAGTTTCAAACAAAGATCTGTTAGCGCTCAGAGTATGTGCTTGGGATGACTCTCAGCTACTACCACGCTACAGTTTAGCTCAATATCTGTAAAACTGACTGAGTTTGAGCATTTCTTGTGTTTGCTGAGGATTAGCCATGGCAGCCATCTTGAATCAGGATGACTCTAAGAGTTAATCGGCTGTAATGATTTGCTGTCAAATCATTACTTTTTGAGAATTTCATTGATATCTGTTCAGTGGTTCCTGAGATATTTTGCTAAGAGACAGACAGACAAACACACACAGAGGCAAATACATGATTGCCCACCGTTTATGGCAGCGGGTGATATAAAGACGAAACAAGCAAGCTGATATTGCAGACAGCAGCAAGAAGTCCAGCATGTGGTCTTCCAGCCTTTTATCCTCCTCCATTTTTTATCATCCCTGGTTTTTGAAGCAGACATGAAGCCCCGTTAGAGCACTCAGGTTTGCCAAATAAATGCAGTCCGGTTCCAGCCCTACTCAGAGCGGTTTATAGTGACGAATTCACTGAGCTGAAGGGGAGAGAGCTGCTAAACTACAACCAAAGTATTTTTGTTTGTGCTGTGTGTTACTGAAGTGTGGCCTACATAAAGTTCTCGTCAGAGCTCCTCGGCAGAGTTACGGCGGCCCACCAGCTCGTACCAACTCAGGCTGACAGGAAGGCATTTATCTGTATGTGTCCCTCTTCACCTGGGGCAAGAAAAGAGAGAATTTATTCTGTCTCCATACAAACTACTCTGGTTCTGTAAAGTATTTCCCAGCGGTTATAAACTACAAAACCTACACTTGCAGATGCATTTATCTCCTGTTTGTTGGCTCCATTTGTTGCATTTCTCTTCCTTTGTCAAGTAATTCTTCCTTTTGTTTTTTTTTTCTTTGTCTTGCTGGATTTCACCTCATTTCACCTCCTTTCCTGTGTCTTTTATGTGTAGCTTCCTCGCAGTTTTTCCCTTCCGTTTGATGAGCCTCTTGTGATTTACTGTGTGAATGCAGCATTCACATGTTTTCTTAGTTTCCAATACCATGTTCTAAAAAGTTTTTTTCTAACTACGTCTGCATGCATCGTGCTATTTTAGCTTTTCGTACATCTTTTCGTTCAGCTCGTTCAGGAGATGAGTGCTTTGACTTTTGGTTTTTGTAATTTTTATACTTTTCAAAATATGAAACTTTGTTTACAAGCATTTTCTCATAGAAATAGACAGAGATCGCTTCAATTTCTTTAAAAAACATTGTTCTCTTTTAAATTTGCTTCAGCGGACTTTCTCTGTTTTAGTCTTCCTAGACTAGTTTGCTAGCCTTTTGATACATTTAGCTTTTAGCTAGGATTTTGCTACTTTTAGCTAGGATTTACAGACTTTTTGCTGCTTTTAGCTACTGTTTTGCTACATTTAGCTTTTAGGTAGCCTTTTACTACTTTTAGCTTCGAGTTAGGCTTTTGAAATTTTGTGTTTTGCTACTTTTAGTCAGTGCTTTGCTACTTTTGGCTTTTCGCTAATGTTTGCTCCTTTTAGCCTTTGGGTAGTTTTCTGCTTATTCTATTTTCAGCTCCTTCAGTACATTTCAGCCAAGTCATTCGGCTCTCAGCGTTCACACTGTGCTTTTGCAGAAACTACAGTTTTTCTAAGTACTTTTTTGTCTCCCTTTTGCTGTTTATCTTGATGTTTGTGTTTCTTCTGCTCCTTCGAATCCTCACATCGCTCTTTGTTCTGAGCCTTGGCTCAGTTTTTGGCCTCATTGTTTGAAGTTTCACTGCAAAGTTTCAGTTTGGGGGTCAGCGGAAATTATGCAAATATGATAAATATTTCTTTTTGTGTGAGTACATGCGGGCCTCCTGGAGTGCGTCCGGCTCAGTGTTTTCATCTGCTGCAGGGCTGAAGAGCTGAGACAAGAGAACCGCTGTTTCTTTAATAGGCTTCCCTGTTTCCACTCATCCATCTCATCCCAACACATCAAAAGAAGAGCACCAAAAAGGCCAATTAGGACTGCAAACGAGCTTTATTAAGCAATCGCTGAGATGAAACAGGCTCCTTGTTAATCCAGTGCCAGAAGCATTGTATGTGACAAGCCTTTATTGATGAGATTTGGAAACTACAACCTTAAAATTTCATGTTTCTTCCCACTCTGCTCTGCAACATGGAGATGCTCACAGCAGGCATCATTTTCATGAAAAATAAAAATCTGTTTTTTATTTAAGATCTTCTGCCAGGATTTGATCTCTCCGTGTTGCAAATTAAACTCACATTCAGACTTGTTTTTTTTATCAAATAAAAGAATCAACAAACCGAATCTGTAAAAATACTTTATTTGCATAACACATGCGGCGATATTCTTTGCTCTGTTTTTTTTTTTTTTTAGGATAAACAACCCGTTTTATGCATTTTCCTCTGGTTCAGCCCTGAAGATGTTGTAACACTGATGAGACAAATGCGGATGATGTTGAGTTCAGCCTGAATGCCGTCATGACAACAGCACACCACAAAAACAAAATTAACGTCAGTCAAAATGGCTCTCATGAAGACAGAGCTGCAGATATAATTACACAATTTCAATCAGTGTTCAGTCAGGGTTTTTGCTTCTCTGTCTGAATTTATTGTTTATTTTTTAAAACCTTATAAACTTCCGGTTTTTTATCATCAAAATGGCTGCGTTTTCTCAGCTCATTGTTCTCTTCATAATATAATTGATTTACAATAATCGTTGTTTTTTGTTGTAGATTTTATACTTTTTGCCTGCATGTGTGCTTGTGTTTATGTCTGTTAGCAAAATATCTTACAACCCAGTGAATTTATTTTGCTCAATTTTATAAACACTGAGATAAGAGTTGTTCACAGCAGATAGTCTGAGTCTAATTGAGCTTAATGAGATGATCTTAGTTTATAAAAAAAGGTGGTGGGCGATATGCATTCCTTAAAAGAGTGCTGAGTAGGTTAATAGTTTTTCTGTTTTCATTTGCTGTGAAACACCTTGTTTGACTTCCAGCTTTATGAAATACACATAGTTTTCTGGATTTGTGTTAAGAATAAAATTAGTCACCTTTTTAGCAGTTATAATAACAGAAAGCCAAATTAAGCAATAACCAGAGTTTAGTTAATTTAATGCTTGGTTAAAGCAAACAAGACTGCAGATTTAATCTTTTTGTAAGTGATCAATAGAGGTAGTTGTTAAATTCAAGTTCAGTTCATTTTCAAGCCAATGAAAATACAAAAATACATGTTTGTTTATAATTACTTCAAATTAGCAATTTCTGTTTACATATAAACTTCATCATTTATGTAAAATAAAGCATCCATTTTTTTTTACAGATATTTAAATGGGCCAGCAGACTACATCAACAGAAAAAAAACACATTCAAATATCCCACACTCTTCAATATTTTTTTTTCTTAATTACCTAAAAGTGCTTACAGAGGAGAATGCTTGTTTTCAGAGAAATTTCTTGTTTATATGTAATGTGAAGAAAGGACAAGGACACAACGAACGGCTTCAATTATCTGCTCAAAAACAGAAAAACAAACAAACAGAAGAAAAGCTGACGGATGTGTGAGGGAAATCTAAGAAATGGGGGCCATTTATCATTGCTGTCACTGACGTTCCACCGTCGTCTCACAGCAGACTGTGCACAAAAACAGAATCTATTGATTTGTGTCCGCAGACGCAGTTTTCCCCTTTTGGTGGGGCTAATAAACACAAAAATAAATCTATAAAGGAAATGAGTGTTGTCACCAACATTTGTTAAATACTTGCAGAAAAACCGCTGCATCACATTTAATGGATGTACAGCACATCTGCAACTGATTTACTTTTAGAGTCAAGCTAAATGAATAAAGCAGTGGACCTCGGCAAGCCCAAAAATGGCTGAAATCACAGTCAGTTTTACAGACACTGAGCTGAACTTTGGTGTGTTTGTAGCTGAGAGGCATCTCCAATGCACACTTCAAGCTCCAACATATTACAAAACCTCAGTGTGCAAGGTGATATTCATTCCTTCAAGGAAAGCTTGTTTCATTACCTACAAACACTAACACACCTCAAATTAAATGTCATGATATACGATCCTAATCAAAACGTTGTCATTCTGTATTTCTGAAAATATAAAACTCTACAGCTGCTTAGTTCATTGGTAAGAGGAACAATCATTAAAAGGATTCAATGGTTGCTGAGATTGGCGAAGAAGCAACAGACAGAAAATGATTTATTATTAATATCTCCTTACAAGCTCGGGAAAGCAACAAAGAAACTAGCGCCTATGGTTTTTACAATATGTGTTTGTGTGTTTTTAATCTTTCTAAATAACGAAAACAGTCAGCATTTATTTATAGCATTTATAACAGTGCATCAGTGTTGAAGTTGTTTTTCTAAACTCAACCCTTTTTAGCAGCTTTACATCCTGTCTGACTGACTGTCAGCCACAGTTACTTTGTCCATGTTTATTTCTGTAGATAAATGTACACAAATCAAGACGTGCACCAGTTGCTACTCGCTTTTATGTCTTTTCATTGAGCCATCACATGTCAGTTCAGTTCCACATGAACAACAGTGAATCAGAGACCCTGTTGATGTGGGGAATGATTGTGATGTTTGATCACTCATCTTCAGTTCCCAAGTGATCACTCTCTGCCTCCCAATTAAATTTATCCCATCATTTTTGGTGAGTAATAAAAAAAAATCATATGTTTCAATTTTCTGTCTTCACACATCCATCCTTTTTATGAATTTTATTTCTTTATGCTACTTTCCTTTACCCTTTTTTTAAAAAAACTAACTGCCTATATATAATAACGGATTCGTAGACGTGTCTTCTCTAAATATTTTCATTAGTAGAATCAGGTGAGAAGCTCTGCATATGTCTCGAAATAAAGATAGACAAGCAGATGTGCGAGAAGTAATTTGGGCAGCGATAAAAATTTGTATTGATTTTGCTAATAAACCCATTCCCTGTCAGCTGCCCCCTGATGAATAATTGTAAAAAGCCTCCTGCGCTGAAAAGACCCCGTCATGAAGCAATTTGATGGATTCACGATCTATAACTGCCGTGATGAATCTTTTAACGGGGAAAAAGCGAGTTTTAATGCTGCCGGCTGCAGTTTAGCACCGAGGTACATCTTAATATGCAGCTTTTATTGAGCTGATTTGCTGGCATTTTAATCTTAATCAAGATCTTGGAGTTTAATTTCCTCTACAGGCCTGCTTCCCCATTTTTTTTTTTTGCTCATTCTCTTTGTTCTTCCACCCTGGAAATGTGGCATTTCCAGTCGCCCACTCTACCCACTTCTTTCTCTTTTATTTTCCCTCTGCACCCCTAATCTCCTGCTGGAAGCCTTTCTGTTGTGTTTTATCCTGCTTCTTCTTCACCCTCCTCTTCCAAATGCATTTTCATCTTCCACTGTTACAGCTTTTTTTTGTTCCCCCCCCCCTATATGTATAAGAAGAAGCACTTCCCGCTCTTTTATCCTCTCCTTCTCTAATCTTTATCCTTAAAAGTGTGGCATGATCTCGTGAAACAATCTGCATCCCTGCAGGGGAAACACCAGACAAGCCAACTGCAATATTCAACTCACAAGGACAAAAACAGGCCCGCTCTTTCTCCCGTGCTCTAAAGACGGACGTTGAAATGATTACTAGATGGAGAAACATTTCCGTCAGAGTGTGGAAATGGGCCTGTCAGACACGGCGGGGAGATGGAGGTTCGAGATTGGAACAAGCAGAGAACTGTGTTTGAAACGACAGGAACATTACTCCCATACAAGCGCAAAGATTTATAGGGAGAGATGGTTAGATAAAGACGGAACGGAGTCAAATGTAGGAGGATGGAAAGAGATGCATGTTTATTGTTTCAAACTAAAGATGATAGCAGGCAAGATGGGAAGAAATACTGCCTGGAAATAGTACAGCTCCAAGTCCAGAAAGTTGGGGTATTATGTAAAGGGTAAATTAAAATCAAATACAATTATTTTGCCAATCCTATAAAGCCATGTTTTATTGTAAATGAAACATAGTAAACATCTTAAATATTTAAACTAAGAAATTAAATAATAGGTTATTTTGAATTTTATGGCAGCAACACATCCAAAAATATGTTGGGACAGAGGGAACTAAAGGCTGTAAAAGTAAGTGACATGAATAAAAAACAGTTGGAGAGGAGAATTATGTAGCTAATTAGACTTTGAATATCCCATCATCTACGGTTCATATTATCATCAAAAGATTTCAGGAATCTGTCCAAGGACAAGGCTGAATGTCTGTGATCTTTAGGCCCTCGGGCAGAATTGCATTAAAACCAGATCTGATTCTGTTCTGGACATCCCTGCATGGACTCAGGAACACAGTTTGTTGTCCCATCCACAAATGCTGGTTAAAGCTCTATCATGCAAAGAAAAAAAAGCTATATGAGAATACCATCCAGAAACAGCACCATCTTCTCTGGGTCAAAGCTCATTTAACTCTCCTGTGACCTTTGGGTCAAATTGACCCAAAGTTACAAGGACTTCTCTAGCTCTCTTTATCTCTCTCCCTTTTAATGGCTTCAGGAGGGTTAAAATGGACTGAAGGCAAAGTGGAAAACTGTGCTGTGGTCAGATGAATCAAATATTGAAATTCCTTTTGAAAACCATGTCACGTCCTCTGTACTAAAGATCATCAGGCCTATTATCAGTGCACAGATTAAAAACCTGCCTCTCTGATGATATGGAGGTAAATTGGGCAGTTTACACATCTGGAAAGACAGCATCAATGCAGAAACGTATCTGTAGGTTTTAGAACATCATGTCCTCTTATCCAAACAGCATCTTTTCAGGGAAAGCCTTGCATGTTTCAAACTGCATTTATTACAACAACATGGGTTCGTAGTAGAAGAGTCCAGGTGCTGAACTGACCAGCCTGCAGTCTAGACTTCTTATCAATAGAAAACATTAGGTGCATCATAAAACAAAACAAACAACAACAGTTGGAGTCCCATATTAGACAATAATAGGACAACATTTCCCTCCAAAAACTCCAGCAGCTGATCTCCTCAGCAACTAGATGTTTACTGTTGTTAAAAGAAGAGGTGATGCTTCACAGGCGTAAATATGGACCTGTCCCCACTTTCTAGAGACGTGTTGCTGCTAATAAATTCAAAACTGCCTTATTT
The DNA here is from genome assembly GCF_001649575.2 of Kryptolebias marmoratus. NCBI lineage: Eukaryota > Metazoa > Chordata > Actinopteri > Cyprinodontiformes > Rivulidae > Kryptolebias > Kryptolebias marmoratus. The sequence continues at coordinate 17,891,065 of NC_051438.1, read as the reverse complement.
TTCCTAAAAAATTGTCCAATTTCTTGTTAAATGTTAAATTGTGAATGAATAATGCGTTTAGGAGATTTGCAAATTATTGCATTTTACACAATGTCCTAAATTTGTTGATATTAGGGTTGTATAAGAACAGGCAGCCAATGATGGTTCAGGGACAAGCAGTGTGTTTGTGTGTGTTTTAGTTGCAGGACATGCTCTCTGGTGCTGTGTGTCAGTGGGACACTACTAGGAGTCCACAGAGACTTCGACACATGATCGGTCCTTCTGCCCAGGGTCGGCGAATGTGCAAAATATGTGTGTGAGACCATATGTGTGCTTTTCTCTGTGTCTATGGAAATGTGTGCATGTGTGTGTGTGGGCAGGGGTGGAAAGATTACTCCCCACTGTGGTCCGTTCTGTCTCTCTCACTATAGTGAAAAAAAAAAAACAAACGAAACACTTCAGAGTACTCATGAGTGGATTTTCACATGAAGCAGATTGCTGGTTCGTAACTTACCAAACTTTTCTTCTAATTCCCCTTATGGCATTCTGACAGTTACACTTTCCTTCTTATTCACCATTTGCTAATGAAAAGTGCACAGTTTCTTACATCATTGCCACATTTGCAGAAGCATTTTTTTTTAACAAACAGATGGTTTTAAACGAAGAGACAGTGTGTCAGATCTGCAAATTAGCCGCTGAAACTGAGTTGTGAAATATGCTTAATTTGTGGGAGTATTTGCATCTCTGCTTAAAGTGTTGCTTACAGTTAAAAATGACATTTTGGCAGGTTGTTGGGGATTTTACATTTTAAAGTTCAGACCATTAGGCTGGAATTAGAGAGTAATAAAGGCCCCATTGAGCTTCACTGTTATTTTTATGCAGCACTCTTCTTATCACAACAGAAATTGTTTTATTCAGACTGTACCCACAAACAGTCTCCAATCAGCCAAGGTATTTAAAGCTGAAGTGAATTACATTCATTATTTTGCTGGGAACTTTTAGGCCATTCATGGGGACATTTCTTTGGCTCGTACCACCCAGATCATGCACAACCATTAATGGCAACAGCACTGCCTGATGGCAGATGCCTCCCTCAGCAGGACAGTAAATCCTGCCACACAGCACAAACTGCTCCAGAACAGAATGAGAAACATGACAAACAGGTAAAGATGCTGACCCAGACTGCAGGATCCCCAGATCTCCATCCGATCGTGGGGTTCTCTAGAGCGAGATGCACAGAGATCCCACTCTGCAACCGGCAAGATCTAAGAGATCTGCTAATGTTTCCATGCCGAAAATCCACAGAATGCCTCGGAAATCTCATGTTCTTACAAACTGGCAAGAGTCGCCTCGGTGTGTGTCTGTGTGGGTGGGTTTGGCAAGTAATTTTATTGTTGTGCTGTAACTATTGTAAAATCAGTCTATAAACCTGAATTCTAATTACACTAGCAGCCAAAGATAAACTGAAACAGCTGCCTGTTGGTTGTATTTTGAACTCTGTCTGAAAATCTTCTGTTCCAGTTTTGGTCATGACATGGAAAAAATGTGGCACGTTAAAAAAAAAAAAAGATTTAAGGAGGTGGATGTTGAAATAATTTTGTCAGATTAAATTAAGGATTCCAACTGTACCACATATAGGCATACTTTAAAGATTATATGCATGAAGTCATCTCCGTTGATGCTGCTACAGAACTCAAAAATTTATATCAGTAATTGTTACAGTAAGTTGTACCGAAAAAAAGCAATAACATGCAGGTAGGTGCTGCAGGATCACAACCTCGTTGGTGAAGACGAGTTTAATCCTGAAACAAAATGTAAAACACCTCTAAATGGTTTTATACTGTAAAACACCTCTAAATTTGACTTTTTATGAAGTTTATAACAGAAGCTTTTTGATAATGTTGTTTAAAGTGTGTAAATGTCATGTTTAGTACTCAAGTTTAAGATTTCAGTGTACTGCATTTTTGTTCTTCACATGAACAGAGAATAGAGGTTTTGCACAATATCATGAGATTATCATCATCACCATCATAGATCATAGATCATCTTATGTTGAGAGTTGCAGCCATTTTGACCAAAGCTTGTAAATGATGCGCTCACAGAATGTGCTGAGGATGATTGTTTGCTACTACCACACAAAATTTGATCTCAACATCTGTAAAACTGACTGAGTTATAACCATTTTTATATTTGGTACATTTGATTAACTGTGGCAGCCATCTTGAATCGAGTTGACTGACAAATGTTATTGAGTTATAAATGTGCATCCAATGATTCCAGTTTGAGAGTTTCATTAAAAATAGAAACTCATGTTGGTATTTTACTTGCAAAGAACAGAGGTGATTTTAGTTTCCTGTTGTAAATGTTTTGCATGCTTGCTGTCTGGTTACTTTTTTTCCCCTCTTCATCATGCAAATGTTATACATAGTTTTTGTGATTTGTTCTTGAAGTAAAATGTTTCTTCATCTCGCTGTGAGCTTTCTGGTCGTACGGAACACACACTCCTGCAGTAATATTTGACACTTGTCTTGATCTCTCTGTTCCTGCGGTATTAAACGTCTCAGCAGTTTCTCCCGGTGCTTTTAATCCCCCTCTCTTCTCACATCCTTGACTTAAAGATTTTTCTCTCTCCTTTTTCTTGCACATTTGTCTTTCATGTTTTTTCCTCGCCTCAGGAGTCAATCTCCCACCACACACATACACACACATATAAGATCTCCATCCCCTTATCCATCTCTCTGGTGTGCATGAAAATGTTCGTGCATCGTGGATGAATGAACAGGGGATGACGAATGGAGGAGGTGAAGGTGTTGATGGATTGAAGTGGCCTTTGCATGAAGAAGGCAGCCAACGCTTGGGGGGCTTTTTCTCATTTCCATCACATTCACATGTTTTTCCCATCACCCCATAATTTATAGCTGATCAATATTCAATCTTTCTGCATATATTTGTTCTCCATCAGAGGGGGAACAGGTGCCTTTTAGGTGAGCAAACAGACCAGGGAATGTTTGTTGTTTCCATGCAGAGTGATTCACATGATATTATCATATCAAGGGTACACTCATATTCATTTATAATTTAGTGAATCAACATCCTGCTGATTTTATACTGAATTCCCGATGCTCTGCTCAGGCTTTGGGCTCCCAGTGAAGGTGGGAGGGTGATAGATATACACAGAGAGAGAGGGAAAACAAAGAACAGGGTGGGAGGGAGGGAGATTGGAGGAAAAAAAGGGGGTGAGAGAGACGGGGAGGAAGAGTGTAGTGAGATGGAGTGAGGAAGCATGAACGGAGGGATGACGGGGAGAGGGCTTCTGCCGAGAGCAGCCATTGAGAGGGATGAGAGGAGGAAGAACGAGGGCGCGTGAGCGTGCGTTCTAGTTGTCCTGACACGTGACGCCAGAGAGACACAGACTTCAGCATCCAGACGCACTTGTTTCCACGACGACAGCGGCAAACATGGGGGCTGTGGTTGGCACGCTGACCATGCAGACCAAGCAGAGGAGGCCGTCCACGGGTGAGGAAACACACACACACACCTAAACACACGCAGGCAGTGGCTCTTCTTGCTTTTTAATCCACACACATGCACAAGTGTGAGCAGGGAAACTTCTGATCGTGTGTTTCTTTCATAAACTGGGGCAGAAACACTCACTCCTGAACAAATATACGGAGCACGTAGCTGCAGAGCAAAGATTAATAACTGCTGGTGTTTCTGGGAAGATGCTGTTGAATCAAAAGGTGCAACCAACAGGTGTCCTCAGGAAAACCCTGCATCTGTTCATTCAGCAATAAAGTTTTACTGACTCTAAGGACATGCTACACTTTTATTTGACACAGTGAACCAAACTAAGGCAAGATGACACTTTAATTTCTGACACTGTGTGTGTGTACCTGAATGTCTCTTTTTGATCAAATCTGTGGCATGAAACTCCTTCAAGTGAACTATTTAAAGCTTACAGTGTCAAAATAGTCAGTGTGTGTGTGTGTGTGTGTGTGTGTGTGTGTGTGTGCGTGTTTTGTTTTTGGGATGAAAAGTGTGCGTTTCTCTGTCTGGCTTTGAGCGCCAACGCTGGTAAACACACAGACACACACACACATACATGTCGAAGGTATTTGTCACTCTGCTCACACACTGCTCTTCTGTCTTGCTGTTACCTTGGAAGCATGGTAGCCATGGCAACAAAAGATGTAGGTTTTGGGGTGGGAGGGGTGGTGGGGGGGAGGGGAAGGGGGGTTGATGAGATTGGGGTTTTCCAAGTAAGTCAAAGCTGCGTGAAAAGAGACAGAAGGGGAGATGAAATTGTGCAGGGATGAGCCACACAGACCGATTTCTCCACGAGGACCTGTTGCTTGTGAGAAACGTTTTGCCGCCTTGTTGCTCGTTTTTAGAATAAACCTCATTTATATAAAAACATGTGAACAAACCTAAACTGCCTGCATCAGGGAGACCAGGCACAATAAAGAAGGAGATCAGAGCCAGGATGAAAATATCTCCCCCTCTCCCATTAGCAGTGTGCAGTCATTTAAGCTTATGTCTTGAGGCAGGCTGTTATCAGCTTTCAGTCCAAATTAGACCATACAGGATGTTTTCCAAGTGAGCGCATATGGCTGGTTTGATCTTTTGAATAAGGCCTTTTTTTTTTTCTTCTCCTCTACAAGTCCAAACACCTTCCCCAAGGGTGTTAAACAGGCAAGGCGTAAATGTGTAGCTATGTTGAAAAATAGAGGCAATCACAGCCTGCAAATGTGTAAAAGCCGACACTTTCTGCAAATGAAAACAAGCTCTTTTTATTTTTTTTTCCCAACACGGCCCTGCGACAACATAATAGGGTCTGGAGCTTGAGCCTTTTGGAGGCTTGTTTGTAATTCTGGTGTCGTTACCCCAGCATTAGTGAAGCAGTAAATGTGTACAATGTTTCTGCGGCGCTGCAAATAGCTTTACCCAGGATTCACCACGCTGACAGTAACCCTGACAGGGAAACAGTGTGCGGTGGGAATATTTCAAGATTAGTTTCCTCCGAGCTTGGACTTATCGTCGTGCTTGGAAAGAAAAATATTCTTCACTTGTTCTCCCATCTTATTTTGTCCTATAGTTTTCTTCAGCATGTTGACTTTGAGTGCTGTCTTTCTTTCACCTGCTTGTGGCAGAGAACTTTTCATTTGGCATTTTCCTTTACTCCCTTGTGAATTTTCTCTTCTTTTGCCGTTCTCTCTCTCTCTCCCCTAACCTTTGTTCACCCTGCAGCAATGTTGTATCAGCCCCTCTGTTTTGCCTCCATTTTTTTTTTTTCTGCGGCCTCCTACAGTTTTTTTAAAGAATTGTTGATTTCACTGTTTTCCCTGCTGCTTTCACTTCTCCATGTGGCTTCTTTCCATTTTTTTCCCGCTTGTTTATCTTTCCTTTTGTCACTTTTCCTCCACATGCTGCCAATACGATCTGCTCCTGGAGCCCTCCTCATAACAATACCTCTCCTCTCTTTCCTTTATGCCTCGTTTCTTTTCTCATCTACTCGTTGTCTCCATCACCCACGCTCTCATTAACTGGTGTGAGTGCTTATTAAGCCATCTTCATCCCTTGGCATCCAGCAACGTGTGCGTGTTTCTGAGAGTGGCATATGTATTCCTGCAGATTTTGGGTCTAGACGGGTATTTACTCAAAAATCAATATTGGCAGGTTGCTCAGTGTGTCTAAATGAGCTGTTCTTGACTCACTCCTCCCAAACATAATCAACAGTGGCACACTTGTGTGTGAGGAAGTGGCATTGTGTTGTTCTCCATGTGTGTCTGTGTGTTTTCCTTAGATAAACACATAATGCTGCAGCTCCCCTCCAGCACTTCGGTTCTCCTTGACAAGCTGGTGGTGAGTGTGTGTGTGTGTGTGTGTGCATGCAAGTGTGGGAGTGCATTGTTTTATGACATAGCTGCTTTATATTTGTGCTTCTCAATGACTACAGAAAGTGCTTTTTCTGTGAAAATGCAGTGACTCGTGAATGGCTCTCCTGAAAGTTGCTGAAGTAGCTGAAACCAAGTTATTATAGCTAAAAACACAGTACTGGCAAACAGGCTATCTGAAAGCGAAATGTAGTTAAAGCTAAATGTAGCAAAAAGCTAACCAAATGCTATAAGTAACAAACCGGAATGAGCTGAATGGTTTGATGTATGAATGGCTAAAATAGCACAGAGTATGCAGAAATAGTTACATTGCAAAAAGCGTATGGAAAGATGAAAAAACAGGAAAACAATAGTGTACAGGCTGAATCAGCCTTTCTCTTAAGTTTTTAGACTCTCTTTCTGTGTGTGTGGGAGGGGGTCACTGGACTTTTAGTGAACCACCCGAAGGCCAGTCAGGGATTCAGACGACTTGGTTTGTGGCAGGGGAAAACAATGCATCTAATTATGAATGATTTAGAGTAAAAGGGGCTGTTAGAGATGACATATTTTTTTATTTCATTTTTTTTTTTAACAATCCTGCCTCCCCCGCAAACCCTCTCTCCTGAAGTTCATGGCCAGTGGAGCAGCAACTTTCTCGGAGTGTGAGAGCGAACCCCGCTCCGTTGGGGCCGGGATGGCAGATTAAGCTAATTCAGATTATGCAAATGACGCTCTCTTTGGCGAGGATTACAGGACGCAGCATGAGCATGAGGAAGAGGGGGGGAGGAGGAGAGTGTGGCAAGCTGAGAGTTTGGCAGAGGGTGGCAGATTAGAAATGGAGAAGAATTGAGGAAGAAATAGAGATGGTGAGAGAGGGAGAGTTGACACTAGATTCTAAAGGATGTAGCAATTCGAAAAAAAAAAGTTCATTGTCTGTCTTCAAAAAGCAAAGATGTGTGACTCTTTGTCTGTGTGTGCTTGTGACTTGAACAAAGTAATAATTGGACATACATGGACAACTGATCAACTTTTGGAGTAACCCCCAATTCAAGATGGCTGCTACAGCCAACTAATCTCCACCAAAATGGCTGTAACTCAGGTAATTTTACATCCATTGAGGTGAAATTCGGCCTGGCAGTAGCTGAGACTGACAGTTTGCACAAGATCTTGTTTAAAGGTTTGCTATTAAATATTTCAATTTAACTTTGTCTGTTAGCAAAATATCTCATGAACCAGTGGGCAAATTTTGATGAAACATTCATAAAAATAAACTTTGGCATCTACCACTGGAGCCAATCCAATTCAAGATGGCTGTCACAGCCAACTGACTTTAGAAAGCACAAAAATAGCTACAATTTAGTCAAGTTTATAGATAATATGCAAAAGATTTGACGTGTTAGTAGCTGAGTGTCTTTAATAAGTGTGACGGCTTGCAATTTTGCACGAGATTGTGCATGATGTTATTTTCAAAGTGGCTACAACGTCAGTCATTCTTTTAACAGGATTCAAACCTAAAACTCCAGCATGAAAGGAATTTTCTTTTGTTTTAGGTGAGTGTAAAACAGTGTGCAGGCAGAGAAAAAATGACAGATAGTCTCTGTTGGCAGCACGTTTTCGGCCACCCTTTAATTCTCCAAACGGGCTTCACAAGCTCAGGATTCCTGCTTTCGGTCACTGCCAGACTCTGCAGCTTATAATAGCTCATGTGATGGATGAAAGCGAAGCTCCCAACTTTCTAGGTTGGGCTTTATTTAAGTTTTCTTCACCTGCTAACTTGGCAGATTGTGTTTCAGAGAATGAATCAGGCAAGTTTTTAGATCTCACCTGTTCAGTAAAAAAACTTTGCAACAGTAAATTTATGACCCACAAGAAGTCCAAATATGCAGACACGGCACTTTTATGTGCTTCAAAAGAGGTTTTATGAAGCAGGTGGTGCCTCTTAAAAGCTGTAGCTCCAAATTAACTGTCGGAATCAAATTATGAAAGGTTTACTGAATCACTTTAAATAAGTGTTAAAGAAGACTGAAGGCCATTCTTAACATTTTACATTAGCTGAAAATATTAAATTCTGGTTTGTTTGTCTTGATAATGCAACCAATTAGTTTTATTTTTGAGATGTTTTTCCACTTTTCTATTGAGAATAATGTTGAGGACAACATGAACTCAAACTGGAGAAACATTTGAACAAGTATGAATGTCTTGCTGAATATAACAACTCTCCCACTTGTTCATCATCACTGTTTTTTAATTAAGTTTTTTTTTTTACAAGAATGGGCTTAAAATTCAGTAGACACAGATTAAAACAGAATAATTCATGATTCTGGTTCATCATTTGAAACTTTGGATCTAAACCAATACTCCTAAAATAAACTACTCATTTCTCATTTTTTGCCTCAAGTTTTCCACTGAGTAAAATGTTCAAACTAAGCTGCTCTCATTTCTGCATACTTTCAGTTTTTGTTGCCAGAGGTGAAACAAAGCCTGAACTTGTTGCTGAACAGCAGCTCTAAGGAAGCAAATGGGAGTCATCTGCAGCTGAATTTTTAAAGATCTTGAATTTTAAACACCAAATATTTTATGCAGGGAATTCTTTTATGAATAATTTGTCTCCGAATTAGTCTCCTCACATTCTTAGTATCAGTTTTAAACGGCAAAAAAGTCAAAGTTCCTGTGACCAGTTGGTTGTCCATAACTGCACAATCACATGACCAATGAGCAAGATTTGATAAACTCTGTAAAAAATTATTTTGATTTTTTTTAACACCATAAAACAAACATGTTGAAATTTTTAACGTTGAATTTTTAACGTTGAATTTTTCAATACTGACATAAAAAAAATGTGTGAGGAGGACAAAAATTTATATACATGATTTCACTGCATAAGATATTTGGTGTTTTAAATCCAAAGTCTTTTAAAACTCAAGTTCAGATGACTCCTGTTTGCTTCCACACAAAAAGCATCTTAAGGTTGATGCTTTGCTCCCCCCATATGCCATATGATGATTTTTTAACATCATATGACAAAAACCTCAACTGTGTAAATCAGTTGTGTCCAATCCTGGTTCTTGAGGGCCAATATCCTGCATGTTTTTAGACGTTTCCCTGCTCTTCAGCAGGTCTTCAAGTTCTGCAGAAGCCTGTTAATCACTCAGTCATTCAAATCAGGTGTGAAGCAGAGAAACACCTAAAGCATGCAGAATGGTTGTCCTCCAGGACCAGGGTTGGACACCAGTGGTGTAAATCAATGACAACATCATTGCAGAGATTTTAGCTGTATTTATATTCCCTCTCTGCTGCTTATATGCTGAGATCTGGACTGACTGGAGTGCTCTCATGCAGGGTTTCTGCAAATCAGCGCAAGTGGACACAACTGGGTGTAGGATTTCCATTTTAATGCTTAAGGTATAAGGCAGGGGTCTCCAATCCTGGTCCTTTAGGGCCACTATCCTGCATGTTTTACTTGTTTCTCTGCTCCAACACACCTGATTTGAATCAATGGGTGATTAACAGGCTTCTGCAGAACATGAAGAGGTCCTTTAACCACTGAATCAGGTGTGTAGGAGCAGGTAAACAAGTAAAACATGCAGGATAGTGGCCCTCGGGGACCAGGATTGGAGACCACTGGTATAAGGCTTCAGTTTTGACACTTATGTTCAAAGCAAATGAGATGAATGCATCTTCACAAAATTAGGAGTACACAGGTATTTATGCAACAGCCTGGCTGCACAAAGCAGCATGACGCTCGAGACAAAATATGGGCCAATTTCTTCTGTTTGTTCCTGTTTTCTGTGTTTGTGTAGTCTGGCTTAGCGTTGCCTCTTAATGTTTTCACTCTCTTGAAAAGGTTAATTCACTTCCTGCTGCCTCCTATTGCATTACAGCATAAATACGATCCTTCATTTCTCCTCAACAACCATTATGTTGCCAAATCTTGTTAAGGAATATCCAGATGCTTTAATGAGGCAAATCCGCAGCGTAAAAATACTCATGAGTGTTTATTTGAATGTTCATAAAACCCTTTCCTGTTGTCAGGAGGCCTTTAAAGGTGTCCACTTCGGACTGAATCATGTCTTTTAATCTAATCTTTTCTGAATTTCATCCACATTTTGACTCTAAAATCTCAGAAAAGCATGTTGTGACACTGTTTATTTTATTGTTTTGATTCATCTCACTGATTGCCAGTGAGACAGTAAGTATATAGGGGAACGTCTGTTTAGACAGGTCAATTTTTTTTCAGATAAAGCTCTAATTACACAGCAGCAGCAGCAAGCCCCGAGTGGATCATAATTAGCAAAACTGGCAACACAGCAGCTGATTTCTCTTCTTTATTGCTGCCTTCTGAACAGAACTCGTCCTGTTTGTTTTTATGGTTTTAATTTGGTCATTCCCTTGTTTTGAGAGGACCTGCTGTAAAATTCAATCGAAATGCTTCATTCTAAAGGCATAAACAAAGCATTCATCTCGCAAAGAGAATAGTTACTTAATCAAAATCATTTTTAAATTCGAATGTAATTCTTTTCTCATAGATCTTTCTTGCTGTTGTTGAATTTCAGCTGAAGGGTGTTTTAATAAATCACACCATTGTGCTTTGCTGTAGTTATTGATTTCGAATATTAGAGAATGGTGGTTTGAGGACCTGTTTAATAATTGCATGAATATATATTTTATTGGACCAACTCAATTTGTCACTTTTTTAACATTTGAGATGTGCTTTGTAAAGACATAAAACAATGAGGCAATATTGAACAAATGAGCAATAGAGTCTCAAAACTTCTGCACCAAAACCTTTGCCGATGTTGGATTGTTTTCTTTGTTCTTCTTCTGTCCAACATTGTGTAGCTTTTGTATCTGAGACAAAACTTTCTGCATTTAAAACAAGAGTACCTCCTGCCCTGAGGCCACATTTAGACCCTGAGATCACCAGAGGCTCAAACAGGGGGTTTAATCTGAGCCAGGTTTGTGTTCACATTGCTTTATTTTTATGAATAACCGCCTTTTACTTACATTTAAGAAAATAGTAAAGCTATTTATCATGTTTACTAAGTTTACTTTATTCACAAACACAAAGTTTTAACAGACAGATTTAAAACCCACTCCTGTGAGCTGTCCATGGTTCTGAAAATAAAAAAAAGTGAATAATCGTAAACTAAAAATTCAAGCCTTGTGACTTTTAAGCGAAAGGAAAACTTATGTAATGAAGTGCATCAATTTAATAGTCAAGCAAATTTTTTAGCAAGTTCTCAAGTGGTAAGTAAAACTACCACCATTTTTGTATATATATATTTTTTTTTGTTAAAAGAACATGTGATGTTTTTGTTTTAAGTAAATTATGAGCAAATCTGGTTGTGATAGAATCTGTGCCCCCAACACTCCATCAGATGTGTCTGGGTGGATCATTTGTAGAACCGAAGCTCCTGTCTGTGAATTCTCTGAATATTTTCCCTAATAAATCTGGTCTTCGGGCCAATTAAAGCAAAGAGCTGGTCCTCGGCAGCACTTGATCTTTCCTGACTGCAGCCAACTTTCATGTTTAAGCTTTTAGTGTCTTCTGAGATGGTGATGCTCTGCATGAGGAAAATTTTACCCAGCATGCCGTACTTCAACACTTCAGTTGAATCTGTTTCATCAAATCCAGCACACCAAATGAATAAGTTGTCATATTAGACTCCCTTCAAGATAAGTACGTTACTGAAATCAGCCAAACAACCCGGTGATATCTTCATTACTGGTGTTTGCTGCACAGGTTTTAGCTCCATCAATACATTTCACATTTCTCAAAGCTTTGAAAGGCTGCAAAAAGCGTGACTTCTGTCTTCAAAAACATGAACGGTGTTCATAAAATTAAGCAGATTCAGCAGATGGAGCATTAAACGCCAGCTTAAGATACTCTTCTGTTTGAAAAGATCCCCAAGGTTAGCTGTTTGATTTATTGCTGTCTGTTTTTTGTAGACATGCTCATGTTCTGTTTAGCTTTCACCTTGAAACATTCACAAACAGAATAGCTTCATCTTGTTTTGTGGAGCGTTTATGGACGTTAAAATGCATCGGTGTGCATCAGTCTATTCTTCTATCTGTTTCTTTCATCATTGAGTTAATTTTCACAGTTAAAGTCTAGCCACAACAAGTTGTTTTTTAAAATTTTAATTATTTTCTCATTAAAATTCCTGTGTTAAGCGATGACTGTGACATCTGGTAAGAATGCTTTCAGGCTACAGTGAAAACTTTAAATCTGTTAATTAGCTATAAGTGAAGTTTTGGTCTCAGCTCTCTAAACTGTGCCTTTATTGCACCTCGGCGGTTGCAGGAAATTTTTTCATTTATTGTGTCAGTGCATCATGTAAAAACAGAAGTGCTGCCTAAAATAATCAAAGCAGATGACTTGAATAAACACAATGTATAATAAACTTAATCAGCCTCATAAAGTTCTGTTTACACTAATGAGCTTCTTATAGATGCCCGTGAAATCAGATGAAGAGCTGCTCCTGTTGCTAAATTAAATTGTGCTCGACTTTGCTGCTGTAATTTCAGAATAAAGCAGACCTGCGACTCAGGTGGTGCAGCAGCGCCCCCTGCTGTCTACAGGTCTGTAACTACACTTGACTTCACTGGGAAATCACTGCAAATGCAATTAGTTTCTTATTAAAAGCAAGCAAGGAACAAAATCCAGCAACCGATGCAGTAAAATCTTGACAAATGCATTAAAATTGTTGATTTTTGAGGGGGGTGATCTGTTTTTATTGTAGCTGTTAAACATAAATGTTTGGACTTGTTTGTAGGAATGTCAGTGTTTCTATAAGATGTACAGTGGTTGATATTGAAGGATAAACTTGTATGATTTGCTTTTTATTAAATTAATACTTAAGAAAATAATCATGTTTCATAATGATAGTGATTCCTGATTGGTACTATATGTTTTAGGTCAGAAAATGGCTAATTCTGTTGTACAAAATTTTTTGTTAAACTCTCTGTAAACATTTAAAATAATCAAGTAAGTTAACAGATAAACAAGTGTATGTTTGTTCACCTTTATGTGTTCCACTGAGCAGATTGGATATCATTACATAAATGTTTTTTTTTCTTTTGTTAAATCCTCTGTTAGCATTTTATTTATTAAAAGCTTGAACTGGCTCTTGTAGGAATATAGGAGCAGATTTTAACACAGTGGCTTTTTGTTGTTGCTTTCTGCTGCCCCCTGCTGGCTACTTAAGGTTTGGCTTCTACCCCAGCGAGGCTCCTTTTGTTGCAGTTTGTAGCTCAGATTACAGTTTGCATCTTGTCGTTTAACAAAGCGTTTTCATAAATTACTCATGAGAAAAAAAATCTTGTTTAAACTCTGGAGTAAAACACAAAAGGACTTGTTTAGTTTAGAGAGTCACTTTGTGGTAAATTTAGCCTTCTGTTGACTGTGTGTGAATGTGAACCATTAATCAAACACTGAGCCGCTCTCAAACATGCACAACAACATATGGATGTAGAGCTGAAGGTCATTTTGTCATTGTTCCAGTGAGCTCAGAGTGGAGCCTCCAGTTAAAGTCCAGTCCCAAAGAATGAAGGACACAGTGACGGTAATACAGCGGGGACTGGGGGTGAAGAGGCAGGAGAAAGAGTTATTGGGATGGAGAGAAGGTCGGAACACAGGAGGAAGATGCTCCAGGGAATGGAGAGATGGAGGGATAAAGCGACAGAGACAAAGAGAGGCACATGAGAGCAGAGCTCTCTGCTGAATGGAGCAGACTGGAGTTAAAAGTTAGAGTTGAAGAATATTTGGGGAGTTTGTAAAGCACATTTTTCTTACCTGAGGTGAGGTTTTGTGACATTAGCAATAAGAAAAAGTACAAAGGGATAAAGACTTAAGACAGAGAGCTTCGGGACAAACAAGACGAAGAAAAGAGGAAGTAATCAGAATGGAAAGAGAGGAACAGAAGGATAACAGCTTACAAACTATAGCCATCATCCTGCTGTGCTGTGGTGGTGTCAAACTGCTGCACGTACTGGGAGTCATCACTGTGGAGGGTGAGTCTCTACAATCCAGGTCAGACTAATGAGGGTTTTTTTTAACTGTGCATTACCAACTACCAACCTGATACAAGAAAAGTCAAATTATAAAAACTAAACCTAAGCATAGATGGTTAGGTGCTGCTGATTTGTTCAGATGTCAAATTGTGGTGCAAAAATGTAGGACGATGCATTTTTCCACTTGTTTTTAAAATCTCTACCTTTTCTGGAAGCTTTGATTGATCATATCCTGCAATCCACACACAATAAATCATAACTGGATGTGTGTATGTTTCTATTAAAAAGCTCCTGCAAATTTTGTTCTTTTGTTAAAACGTCGGGAGGCAATGCAGAACACTGTCATTCTAATTAAGGTGAAGTGACTGTGAAGCAAAAAACAAAGATGGTGAATTTATATATGTTCATTTACTTTTCTCATATTTATTTAACTTAACATTGAATGCCTTGCATGATTGTCTTTCTTTTCTGAATGAATTTAGCCAACATTTAGTCCACATAGACATATACTGTATAAAGCTTCATGTGAAGTTTTGTTTTCAGCTTAAACAACTGAAACGTATAGAAAGAAAATCTACAGAGTAATGCCAACTCTCATTGTCAGCAGCAAAATTTCCATCAGTTTATTTATATAACTTTGTGCAGCGTTGGACACTGTTTATTGTCGTGTTTTAGTTGGGGACTGCTGTGTGAATTTGTATGATAACAAACATGTATAAGAATATCATGATACCAAATACATGCTGTGTGTTGCACAACCAGCATGTTGTCCTATTTTAATGTAGACATAAGTGTATATTTTGAACAGGCTTTATATATAAATTGTGGGTTGTGGGTTTTCAGTGGTTGTAAAATTTAAGTAAAAAACAGTGATGGTTCATATACCAGATTTATTCCATTTATTTTTACTCAATATTATCAAAATACTATTGGAATTATAATTTTTTTAATCATATATTTTGACATGCATGTCCTTTAGCATCTATCAGGGGTCTGCAGCACCCTTTGTAACCCCACCTTCCTCTGCCTTGCCTTTGTCTTCAAATATTTAAATTTTTTTTAGTCATATAGTGTTTGGTCAAATGATCTTCATAATGGAGGTGATTCAGATTACATCCTTTATGACTCTGCCTTTAGACTTCTATTCAAAAGGTCTCAAAAGGACATTTTGCATGCACGGAGTGCAGTATTGACTTTGGTGTTCTCATTGAAGTTTGATGAACCCCACCTTCAGTGGTTGTGTGAGCAGAAACGGAGGTGCTGAAGACTAACACAAGCCTGATGAACAACTTAGTATTCTACATTACACAAACATTAAAAAACTCCCATGAAATGAATGGGCACAATTTAAGGTGTTCAGTTCAGAGCATCTGTAGAGCAGCGTTTACAGTTTAGATCAGCTCTTCAAACGAGCGTGTGATCAAAACTGGCAATAAAATTCAAACTCGGTGTATTTTATATGATATATAAAGCGGAACACTTTTTGGAGCAGTCTGTTCCGGCTGTGAAAAGGTTAGACTGATGAGCGAGGTTTATTTCAGCGAGGGGAAATAAAGTTACAACCTCGTAGCTGTGATTCATTGAGAGGATGAAACCGGAGAGGCGGTGGTGTAATGAGGCCTTACAAACCGCTAATAGCTTTGCCACACAGATAAAAATGTCTCTTTTTTTCAAAATTGCCAATGTTTCAAAGTGGTGACTGCAAAGGACAACGTGAACCTGCGTGACACTTTATTACAGCTGAGTGATATGCTTAAAAAGCTTTGTTTATCAAGACTGAACACTATTTGAACCATTTAAACTTTTTTTAGCACCTGCCACTGAAGGTGAAGGCAGAGGAAAAATGTTTTTGCCTGCATGAGTATAATCGTGTGTCTCACGGAACAGATTTAAATGAAATCTTCAGAAAGTCATCATAGATCACGTCTACAACTGATTAGATTTTGGAGTTAACCCAGGTTAAGATGGACGTCACTGAAAAGCAATGTTAGCAAACACAAAAATGGCTATAACTCGGACAATTTTGCAGATATTGAGGTACAATTTGGTGTGGTAGTAATTGAGCATGATCCCCTACACATACTATGAGCACGCCACATTGTGCAACATCTTCCCTGAAAGCCTCGGCATCAACTGTTGGAGTCAACCCTGCTCTGTGTTCACAGAATATTTCACAAACCACTGTGGGATTTTAATGAAACTCTTAGAAAGTGATCATTGGATGCACATCTACAACTGATGAGCTTTTGGAGCCAACCTGATTCAAGATGGCTGCTGCAGCTAATGGAACTTGGCAAACACAAAGATGCTTATAACTAAGTCAGTTTTACATACTTTGAGTTAAACTATGGTGCAGTGTTGAATGAGAGTCATTCACAACAAATACACCGAGTGCTACAAGATGATGTGAGATATTGAAGTACTGCATGAGATCGCGTATGTTGTTTTTTTCAAGGTTTGACCAAAATACCTACAACTCTGTCATCCCTCAACATAAGATGGGCAGTATGCATTCCTTCAGGGAATGCCAGGCCTGTAATGTCCTCATGGAAATTATCTCAGTTTGATCAAGTCAGATATTAACAAAACTGACCCCATTTTTATTGTAAATTGTCACAAATCAATTCTGGAGTGATACAAACACATTTATCTGTGAAGCCTGATTTGGCCATATTAATTTCTAACATGGTGTGGGTTTTTTTTAAAGAAAGTGACATTTTTCTTTTGTTGCTGCTCAATCGCAGATTTCGTCTCAAAAAGACCTTCATTAAACTTATTCTTTTATTAATAAAACACTACCAAGATTCTTCTTTTTTATCACTCCACATTATGACCAATTTATCATGCTCAGAATTTTTATTAGTACTTCTAATAAATTATGCACAGTTATAACACTGTGCATAATTATTACTCTGGATTGCTTCAGGGAGCATGTGAGCTGTGGTGATGGGTGGGTGTGGGAGAAAAAAAGAGGGATGTTTGACTGTATACAGTGATGTTCACCTATAGGCAGGCGCGCGTGTTGAGTCAGTTATGTGTCCTTCCCTCCCCTCCCCTGCAGCGAGGAGAGTAATGAGTTGTTAATGATGGGGACGCAGAGAGGACGAATGCAAAATAAGTTCATCTGACCTCCACCTGTCTGCACCTCCACCGTTCATCCTCCCATCTCCTGTCCTGATTAACTAGAAGAATAAAAAAAAAGGAAAAAACACAAAAAGTTGAGCTCTCAGTGGGTTGCAAAAGACTTTAAAAAGGGATTTTGGAAGCACTGTGTCTTGTAGATTATACAACATAATAGCATTCTGAGGACGCCAACTATTTGTCATTTTGAACAAGCAAGATATAAGACAAAAAAACAGAAAGTGCATAACTCTTCAATGTATTTGCACATGGACTGAGCTCTAGGCTTTGACTGGCTCATTCTTGGATTTTTAAGTGTTTTCCTTTAAACCATTGGAGGGTTCAGGATCATTGTCCTGCTGGAAAGGTGAGCTTTGCTCTCAAATCCATGAAAAAACTCAAACAGGTTTCCTCAAGATTTTTTTTATAATTTGCTGCATCCATCTTTTCTTCAGCTCTGTTTCCCAGTCTCTGCTCCTGATTCCTTTGTATCCCTTCATTAACCTGACGGGTCATCTTTTAGCCAGTGAGTTTCAGATAAAACTGATGTTCTTTCTCTTTCTGTCCTTTTCAGACAAAGCTGACGATGACTTGGAGATGACCATGGTGTGCCATCGACCGGAGGGCCTCGACCAGCTAGAAGCTCAAACCAACTTCAATAAAAGAGAGCTCCAAGTGCTCTACAGGGGCTTCAAGAACGTAAGAAACTTATGAAAAAATGTTCTAGTAGTTTATTTCACTTGATTTGCCTTCTGTTAAACTATAGGCAAAATAATTGTGTAAAGAAACGAAGAAACGAAGAAGCATGATTTTGTTCACCTTTTTACATTTGTATTTCAAATGTCTGCATCAAATTTGAATACATTCATAGATTTATTTTTGTTCTTGCATCTTGCACTTAGTTCACCTGGCTCCTCAGGTGGGTCTGTGAAGTTTTACGACTTCCTTCACCCCGTCTTTCTTTTTCTGCCTCTTTTTCTTTCCAGGAGTGTCCGAGTGGAGTTGTAAATGAGGATACATTCAAACAAATATACTCACAGTTCTTCCCACATGGAGGTGAAGTGTGTGTGTGTGTGTGTGTGTTTGTCTTGTGTCAGCTCCTCTGTGTGTATAAACTGGCCTTTTTTCTCTGCTGCTGCAGATGCCAGCACCTATGCACACTACCTGTTCAACGCATTCGACACGGGAAGCACAGGATCAATAAAATTTGAGGTTCGGTTCATTCCCAGTCATCGCCGCACATCAAGTTCTTCCATTATTCTTTTTTAAAAGCTGTGATTCTATCTTCATCCTTCTTGTTCTGTAGGACTTTGTTACGGCTCTGTCCATCCTGCTGAGAGGTTCCATCACAGAGAAGCTCCAGTGGACCTTTAACCTCTACGACATCAACAGAGATGGTTACATCAACAAAGAGGTTTGTTTTGTTTTATTATTAGCTCCCAGCTGTGTTTTCTTTATCATTCGGGCACATTTATGTCTCTGCATGTGTGTGGTTTGCTTCACAGGAGATGACAGACATTGTCAGAGCAATATACGACATGATGGGGAAGTACACGTACCCGGTGTTGAAAACTGATGCACCCAAACAGCATGTGGATGCCTTCTTTCAGGTGCTAGCATAATCATTCCTTTATTTACATCAAATAATGACACTCACCAACACTATTGCTAAAAACATGGCATTCCTAATATGTCTATCAGCTGAGTAATTATATCCACAAAGTGAAAACCAAGTAAATATGTAATCAGAGGGACAGCAAGAGGTTTGTGTAAGAGAAAATGTTCTGGATAACTTGTTTTAAAACATAAATAGTAATTAACATTACCTGAGTCAGTGCCAAGTCCGTGTTGCTCTTAACTTTTCGTTGCCAGAGGGCGTTTTATCACAGTTGCAATTAATTTGCAAAATTAAAGCAACTGATATTTAAACCTTTACAACACACTCTACAATATTTGTCTGCCTAAAAGGTTATCATGAGGCAAGATTCAATAAACGGATGGTCCTTGTGCTGCATTCTGTTTACCGCGAAAGTCAAACCTCAGATCTGGGAAGGATAACTCACCACACAGAAGCAGCAGAAGTCAAATTAACTTTAAAAATAAAATGATTGCCAATAGCATATTTAACCTTAACTGTTACAACGAGACAAAAATGAAATGGTTATAAATGGATAAAGATAGTATAATCATAAACAAAACTCTTCATTAAATGATTACTGGCAATGTTTGTACACTTCAACTAGTAATAGTCAGAGTCATAATCTGTGTGACTTTTATTTGTTGTGTCAGAAGCGGAAAGGTTTAGGAACCATTGGGCTAACTTGTCAGCAATATGAGCTGAAATCAATGAATATTTCTGCATTCTGTGGATTCAAACACTGTGGCAACATGTTCACTAATCCTGGCTGGACAGTACTCTGTGTCTGACTGATAAACTTAGACAAAAACTGACAAAAAAAATAAAATAAAAACAACTCATTACTGAACCTATTACACACATTTAAGTGCAAGTCAGCCATATTGGATTTTAAGGCTTTTGTCGGTCAGGAATCTCTAACACCTGAGTCTGAATTTGAACGTTTAACTTTTAAATTTTTTTTTATTTGAAACTCATAAATTCTGACCTCCAAGTTCAAGTGGAATAAAGAGGCTCATGGGAGTTTTAAACCTCTGCTTTTCTAACTTCCTGTAGCAGCTTGCTGTTCTGCAATGATAATGCTAGCTTGTATGTAAATAGAAACAAATTCCGTTTCTTATGTTGTTTTTTATTTTTCAGATAATGTTTTGTTAGCAGTTCTGATTGTGAAAAAAATCAAATTTTCTTTGCCGCTGCCTGTATAAAGTTGCAATATCCTTCAGCCACCAGAAGAGGGCGCCGCAGCCCCGGCAGCCTACCACCTCCTGTGCTAATGCTTTAAAGTAATTTCACTAATTAGACTGTTGATTTTAAAAACACATCGGTATTTTAGACAACTATTGGTGAAATACATGCCCATTTGACAACATTTGTGAATCTGTTTGCAGAAAATGGACAAAAACAGAGATGGCGTGGTCACTCTTGATGAATTCATCTTTTCTTGTCAGGAGGTACAGTTTCTTCTTTTTTTAAAATTTAAATCAAAATATGCAGCCACCTTTTTTTAAATAATTATAATGCCTTGAACATAATGATTGGTGTTGTTCTTATTAGTGCAGATCAGGGTCGTGTTTGTACACTACATCACAGTCAAAACAATTTTACTTACCACCAATAAAGGCCTCCCACCTTTGTAGGGCTCATTATAGCGGCTATTAATTACGATCTTTGATATCTTCTGTATGAACGTGCTCGTGTTCAGAGATCATTAAGATTTTATTATCTTCTACTGCTCCCTGGTGGCTAGTAAAAGGAATTACAGGGTGATTGTTGGAAGGCTTTCTCCTCACAATCAGCTTCTTAATTTCTTTTTTGCACAGGATGAAAACATCATGAGGTCTCTGCAGCTCTTTGAAAATGTCATCTAAACAACAAACATGAGGGAGATGGAGCAACAGATGGAAGCGCGGAGCGAGAGATGAGGAAAGAAGGAAGAAGATGGGCAGCGGTTTGCACACACAAAAAAAGGACAACTTGTTGGAAAAAAGGGAAACAAGGAGCTTCAATTGCCATGTTGGGTGTTATAGTCGTGAAGGGCATCTTACTGCAACAAACCCTCACTGGTTTCAGAAAATGTCCTGACTTTTTTTTTGTTGGTCTTTCTGTGAGTGTTCAGCTCATCTCTGTCTCCTTTATTTGTTGCTGATGTGACAGCTGCTGTTATCTCGGACTGTGTGTGTGTGTGTGAGTCACACCGCTGTGTAAATATTCTGCCCCTCCCTCGTTTGGTCTGGTGTGTTAACTGTTATCAAGCAGGACTGAAATTCCTCACAGCAGCCTGCAGGTGAGACTGCAACCGTTGCTCACTGATGGCTTAAAAACGATCAGTTTTTCATCTTAGATTTCTGTGCCGTTAACACGAGCAATATTGCGACGCATGCAGGACAGCGGCCCGTGTCATCATATTTAATATTTATTGCATATGTGCCAGGAGAATCTGGCGGCAGTATATAAGCTTGCATTCGAGAATCCTGGTCTGTGTGCTTCATCTCACCTGGTTTCAGGTGAAACTCAGACGTAAACCTGAAGATCTGCAGAACTCAGCCAGCCAGCCTGAGGCAGTTCTTTTGGACAGCTTGCGACAGTCTCCTTGTGCGTTTGTGTTGTCGATGACTTTCTGAATGTTGTAACGACTCAACTGTTCTGTAGATAACTGTCGTTGTTTTGTGGCTTCTTCTTCTTCTTCTGTCTGGGATCATGTCCGTCTGTCTGACACCTGTCTGCCCTTTTGTCTGTAATTATTCTGCCTGTCAGATAAAATCGCTAAATAAAGAGCTTGTCAAGTTGCAAACAGATAAAATAGGGAGCAATACACGAATATGCGTGTGTTTTCTGTGGATGGTGTCCTGTTGCCTCGGTATTTGTGTTTGGCATGTATACATGTGTGTAACCTCAACGAGTCCAGCTGATGTTTTAGCAAGGATGAAGAGTTGGGTCTTTTAAGACTCAGAGTGACCAACGCTTCACTGTGACGGGGGGTGGGGGGTGGGGGGAGTTTGGAGGAGGACAACAACATGAGAGCAGGACCGAAGACGAGACCTTATCACTGATTCTGGAGGAATGAAAGCCATGTTCCCAACAAGAGCCATCGTTCTGAAGATTGAGTCAAACTAAAAGATTGGAACATTTGCTTTAACTCACTGTGCTACTAATAACGTCATAAAGAAATGGGTTGCAGCTCTTCTTCAGTGTCCCCAGACATTTTAGTTTCAGATAGAGCGACAGACAGGAAGACATCCAGACAGACGCATAAAATGGTCAGAATCCAAATTCTGTGTGTATTGAAATATTGTATAAAATCATTATATTTATCAATAAACTTTTCAAGAGTTAAAATTATTGCATGTCAACCGTTGTGTTTTTTAAAAAAATCTTTTTACTCCAAGTGCTTTGTTTTCTCTTTCTTCTGTGAGATAAAAAACCCTAAACATCTTTTTGTGGTGCATCAAAAGGAGCAAGAAACAACAGCAACAACAACATTTTATAATATTATTTACACATGTACAGAGAAAGTACAAAAGGAGCTTGGGCCTCGACTCGAAAACCCCACAAATAAAGAATGATAATGTGCATATATGAAAAGACTTTACCAACATCCATGAACATGCATCACTCCTTTTATTACCAACTTACACCCTGTTTTGTTTCCACTTTCTAAATCCTGATGCCTTTTTTTTCTTCCTTTCATTATTTCTCAAAACATCATTTCCTCATATTGCAATGCTTTTGGCACGATTTATGACCAAGTGGTGCACCAAAAAGAATGTGCAGGATTGTTAGGGTGCATTGTTATTTAAAACAAAACAAAACAAAACAAAAACAAAAACAAAAAGTTTTTTTTTCCTTCTAAAACACATTTTATATTTTGCAGAGCAGATTTCTTTGATCCTATAACAACATTTTAATGCATGTGCTGTAGCCTATGGATGTTCAAATGTCTACCCTTAAAGAAAATCTGTTTTAGAATAAAGAAAATGTTGCTTTAAGAGAAAAAAACACACTCAATAAACAATTAAATATTGTATTTTACTGTGTGAGATTAACAACATCCTTCAGGAAAATTGTATGGGTGCCATTTCTTTCCCTTCTTATTCTAATAAACAGAATAAGTGCAAATAATGGACATTAAGTCCAGTTTTTGCTTCAAAAAATCCATCAGTCCAAATAGTCCATTAAAGGTTCTGATTTTTTTTTCTTTTTACTCACCAGTATTTCATAACCAGTCTAGAAACCATCCACTCAAACGGGTGTTAGTTCAGTTTTTTTTTTTCTGCTCACAGATTTTTGAGGAGACGTCCCACCGTCCTCACTCACACGAGTCCCCTGTCCTCCAAGAGTGCGGTCCCTCACTCCCTGTCCTCGGCCCAGGGCTGCAGGTTCTGCAGGGCGTACAGGGAGGAGTTGTGGGCGCACAGCGGGTCGGACACCGCCGATTCGCTCAGGGACTTCTGGAGGGCGGACTGCTGCAGCTGCAGGATGAGCCGATTGGCCTGCTGCCGCTCCGCCTCCCTCTCCTCGGCCGTCTGCCTCCTGGAAGGAGAAACAAAACGGTCAAAAATCATCAGCACCCTTATTTTTTTTTAAAGAAAGCTCACACACGGAAGCAGCTGAAAAAACAACAACAGGGTTATATTTGTAGGATTGTTTTGGTTTAAATTGTACAAATAAAATATGACGCCTGGAAAAGGTTACATGCTTCTTTTAAGACCTGGAAAATTTTAAAATTGTAGGGAGAAAAGAAAAACAAAATAAATAAACTACTTGTTTTTCATGTGTTAAAATATGTGTTTATGTATTTGTATATTTAGGTAATTTGTAATGTATTTTATTTGGCATAAAGTCCTGAAAAGAAGAGGCATTTCCTTCCTTTCTGGTGGGTTTGATCTGTTTTGAAAACAGGTTCGGGTCTGCAGCTGTTTCACACCAACCTCCACTTGGTCCTGCGGTTCTGGAACCAGGTTTTGACCTGCGCGTCCGTCATCTTCAGGCTCTTGGCCAGAGCCGCGCGCTCAGCGCTGGCCAAGTACTTCTGCCGGTGGAAGCGTTTCTCCAGCTCGCAGATCTGAACTCTGGAGAACGAGGTCCGGGGCTTTTTCCGTTTCGGGGGCGTCCGGTTCTGGTATGGGTGTCCTATCCGCCTCGTGACGGCGAACGGCACCAGAGCCGCTGGAGAGAGGAGGTGAGATTTAACAAAGCGCCAAACAGGTCTGTGAGTGCGCGCTCAGGGCGGAAACACCAGGCCGTATGTCTCTGAAATGTGTCCTGTTGGACCACTGTCTGATACATGAGGAGGAAGTCAGATCATTTCTCCTGAGGAAGACAAACCTGACCAAAGCAGTGTGAAAACACAGCTGTGGAAAAAAAATCAGCTGAAATGTTTCAATATGTATTTAATTCACTTTGAATTGTTTCTCTTTGTACAATGAATTCTTTATAATTGTCTGTACAGGTAATTATAAAGATAACATCCCCCATCTACCATACAATCCCAATGTAAAAGAAAATAAAAAATGTAGATATTATTTAGGATTATTTCACAAAAAAACTAGTCCAATAACTTTAAAAAAGGGGGCTGACTTTATAATAGTCTGTTTTAACAAATATAAAGTACATATCTGCTAAATTACTTTCAAAAAAGTTTGATTTCTTTTGCAGAAAAAAACAACAATTTATAGTAAATTGTTTGTTTATTACATCATGAACAACGTATTGTTTATTTCAGATCAGCTCTACTGTTAATACCTTTGTTAATTTTCTCCACAGCAATTAATATTCACAGCCACATCTTTGTTGGTGCTTAATGGTAAATAACTGAAATATTTATATGACATTTGTTATGGTTTATGATGTAAAACATTTCAAATTTAAACAAAGAATTAATACGAGTTAAATCGAAGCAATTGAAAATCTATATGTGGCCTTGTTTACTATTATTTAAATATATATAGATATATGAATGTTTTGATTTTTAAATATTCTAATAATTAACAAGAACAGCTTTCAGTTGGCTGTTTGAAGCCTGGTGTTTTTGTGATTAGAAGATGTTATTTTGGTTTAAAATATAATAAATTATTGATGAGGGGATCCCGTTTTGCAGCTGGCCTACCTGATATTCTGTCCTTGGCGAACCTGTTTCCTATCCAGGGGAAGCAGAGCCCTCCAAAACCAGGAACAGCGCTCTGGACGGGGGTCGGGGGTCCCGGGGCTGCCACGGGTCTGTGAGCCGGGACCCGTATCACACCCCGGCTGCCCAGACTCCTGTTTTCCCCGTACGAACCCGAAGCCTCCACCGGAGGCATTATACCGGAGAGAGAGATGGACAGCGCGGTGTATGAGGGCGCGCTGGCCCCCGTCGGGTTCCCTAAGCTGTAAAAAGCGTCCCCGCCTCTTAAATCGGACCCACTTTGTCTCCCTGGCGCGCGCTCGCTCTCCGCCTCCGTGCCGGCTCCCAGAATCTGGTCTATGCCGAAGCTGATGGGTTCGTGGTGGACCGGTTTTGGTGGGGGACTCGGCGCGCTGGGGGCTTGCTCCATCCCTCGCTCGGCCGCTGTAAGGATGAGAGAACTGCACGAGATGTTTTCAGAGTAGCCTGACAAGAGGGTCAAACTGCACCAAAAGTCAATGTTGGAAGTGTCTCCATCTCTGTCCGGCTGTATGTCCAAAACCCGGCGCGTCCTGGGTTGTTTCTAACAGGCCTCCGTCATGAGTACTGAGTCCTCTCTGCCCGGCTGTGCCGAAACTTTGATGGGCGTTTGGAGAGATGTGACGCTCAGTCCTCCTCTCAGCGCGTCAAAACGCTCCGTCTAACAGCTCCGTCCTCCTCCATCCTTCTCCACCTTTCATTGGCTGGCACTGGGATGACTGATTGAATGTCAGCGGGGGGAGGCCCGCGATTTGGCACAATAATCAAGATTTCCCATAACCACGGGTGTCAGGGTGTTTATATGTAGGCCTATATATGGTAAGATATGGCATCTTCAGGGCGCCGGAATGAGTCGGTGTTTCATTTAACGTTTCCTATAACATTAATAGAGAATAAGGTTTTACCTCTGTGAACATTTGTGTAAAGGGAGACCAACGTTCTTTACATAATTTCACCCAAATGACACTTTGTCATTTCTGCCAGCGTTCCACAGATTTATTGGTTTTGTTGGGAAATGACATCAGATGGAAACAAACGGGGGGAAAAAAACTTTACAATCTTTACACTCTGAATTGATGATTCTCTTTATTTCCACTTTTTAGAGCGGCACACTCATTTGTCCCTCTCGCTGTCTCTGACACCTCTTCAGTTTGTCTTATTTGACACGTGTGGATTGCGCGTGAATGATAACCTCACAAGAAAACAGGCTGAAAGCTTTTAGAATAACACGAGGGGTGGATGTCTCACAAAGGAGACATAAAACGGAGCCAACTCTCTTTATACTCCTCTCATTTATAGATGCGCTTTGAGATGAAAATCTTCTTTATCTGGGCTTTTATATCTTTAATTAGACTGAGGCATTTAGCCGCACGTTCAGTTCATTTTCAAAGAAGAAATAAGATTTAAAAAATAATGTCAACTTGTCCACTCACGTTGATATTTACATTAAAAACAATTGAAAACTTCTCATTTAGGATCAGAACAATAGGTTTTGTTGGCCCAGATAAAAAAAAATGTAAGGTTTTGAAAGCGAAAATTAAATATTAAACCCGCTTTAAGGCCGATCCCGTGCGTAATTGCGCACAGCTAATGGACGGACATGGCAAACCAAGCATCTTTATAGATAAAAAAGGGGCAGCAGCCGTATTGAGGCACTGGCAGAAGCAGCAGCACCTATTGAGCTTGGCAAAGCCCTAACGTGGCCTTATTTGTTCCTGATAGCCAGTGCCACATTAAATGACCTGACAAGGGGAAAGCCACGGGCTACTTCAGATAAAGTGTCCCGGGCTCTGGAAGCTGCCTAACCGCTCAGATTCAATGTTCCAGGCGCCCAAAGTGACCGACTAATCTCATTTTTCCCACTAACTTGTCTCATGGACAGACAAATGCGCGTCGGCTTTGGATGCGGCAGGTGGCTTCTTTACGCGATCACATTACGGCACTTTAACTGACCAACATTTTTTTAATCAAATATTGACAGAGGAGTTCAAGTTTGTTGCCCTTTATTCCACCTTCTAAATAACTATCACTACAATTTAAATTTAAATTAGATTAAATAGTTTATTTCTTTTATATTGATGAAAAATATGTACCTTTTTTTGCATTGAGCGATTTTTTACATGTTGAGACTAATAATTTTGTTCTAACCATAATAAAAAATAGTATATCAGTCTAAAAGAAAATTGTAATAATTGGCTGTGGAACTGCAGGGGTCATATTTCCTAAGTTTAAATGGAAGTGCACAGAGTTAATATATATTTAAGAAAAAAAAATAACCTAACACATCTCGCCCTTCACAATAAAGTGAAGCAATATGAGATGGGACGAGGCCCGAGGTGTTTGTTTGGCAATATGGACTCAGACTCAGAGTGTTGGCTGCTTCTCCCCCTGCCATATGTGAGCTCACCGGTGGCTTTTGATGGGGGGAGAATTGGTCTGTTATAGCTGTCATCGTTTCGGACATTTTTATGTTTCTCTTCATGACATTTGGAGAAATAACTCCCTGAAAAAAAGCGGATAGCACATGTTCAATTTAGTTGAACTGCACGTCTTGATTTTTTTTACTTTGATCTGGAAAACATCTGCAAAACAAACAAAAAATTTAGGAATTATTGTATTTGAGTGAAAGTACAGTCCCGCACCAAGCAGGTAATCTGCTGTAATCCAGCGATTGTGAAACATCAACCCTGACCTGCCGGGATATCAGACAAGCCCCACTCATGTGAGCCTTGAAGAGGAGAGTGTTGGACATTGTCATTCCACGAGAAAAGCTAAAACTGGTGTCTAAAGTCATTTAAAGAAAAAAAAAACAAACAAACAAAACAAACAAACAAACAAAAAAAAAACCAACCTTGAGGTTATTTCGTTTGGAGCAAAATATTTTTGGAAAAACCTGCAGCCTGCATGAATAATTGCACGAAGATATATCAATCCCCCCTCCCCTCCCCAGAGGCAATATAAAAGCTGACACCCTGATTCCAAAAGTCCAAAAAGGAAACGACAACAAAAGAGTGAAAGAGTGCGATTTGTTTGAGAAATTACCACTTGATCTGCATAATCGGGGGGTTTCTGGGGCTGCGGCTCGGTACCCGCGGGCTGCGTTTTTATTGCGCGTCTCTTCGCCGTTATCAATTTCAGCGGCGCAGCCTGACTTTTTAAAAAGGGGGCCGAGGCCGTCTGCCTCTGAATAATGAATGACACGCTTTCATATTGTCGCTAAAGTGCCCGTGATGTTCCAATATGAAAAGGCAGCGGTAAGTAATAGTGCATTTAAAGGGGATGTAGTGTATTATTATGATGTAAAAGAGACGGAAGGAGAGAGAGAGAGAGGGGAGGGGGGCGCGCGCGCGAGTATGTGTGTTGGGGGGAGAGCGGCAGCACCTACAGAAAGACTGAGATTGTTTTATTACAATAAGAGGAGATGAGTTTGCCTCGCAGCGAAATGGGGACCAGTTAATGAAACTTTACCGCAGCTAACGATTTCCCCTCCCTGGCTCTAAAAACGCAGCCCTTATGAAATATTTAAACTATTTAATATAGGTGGTATTAAGCTGAAAGACACTTGCATCGGCCATCTGACAGCATTTACAAGGCTGTGGATTCTTTAAAGTTGGGTAAACAAAGAGAGAGAGGGAGAGAGAGAAAGAAGAAAAAAAAACATCCTGTAGAAATCCTGCTTACAATGAGTTCAAATGTTCAAAACATGTTTTACTTATAGAAGACCTGATTTATTTTCTCTGTGCGTCTTTTCTCAGCACTTTTCCATCCTCTTTCTAATACAAGCCTGTC
Source organism: Kryptolebias marmoratus (assembly GCF_001649575.2). Lineage (NCBI taxonomy): Eukaryota > Metazoa > Chordata > Actinopteri > Cyprinodontiformes > Rivulidae > Kryptolebias > Kryptolebias marmoratus. The sequence goes on along the minus strand of NC_051438.1, from coordinate 17,862,513 downwards.
TTTAAAGGAACATTCCCATCGTTTGGAAATGGGGTTCTGCAATGACGCCTTTGGAAACTTTTCAAAGGCGGCCCACTGATAATCTTAGGGTGGCACACCGAAACCACACATCTCATAACTGTCAGGTTTTGTTTTGGCTTTGAGTCTTGGTGCGTTGTTTTTCTGTTTTCTGGGGTTATGTTTTCTTTTATGTTTCAGTTTGGGGTCATTGTTTCTTTTATTTTATCATTTAGTCATTTTGGTTTAGTCCTTGTTTTTGTTGTCTTTGTTTCTTGTCATTATCCACTTGTCCTCAGTCAGCACTTGTTTTCCTGCCACGCCCATCTCCACCTGCCCGCAATTGTAATCACTCACCTGTGCCCACTTCCCATAATTATCCTCTGTCTTTAAAACCCTCGCTGGTTCATTGTTGCTGTTTGCTTTTTGCCTATGCCCCCTACCTATGTCTATGCCTTGCCTTGCTCTTTTCTGGATTTTTGTTATCATTTGTATTTTTGCTGCCATATCAGCTTTTGTTTTCATTTCTTTTATTTTTTAAAATAAATTCTCATTTTGTTATAACGAGCCTGCGCTCTGGGTTTGCCATGCTCCACCTTGACAATAAGGGCCTTTTTCCTGTTTTACTGGTGATATTACTAATTCAGGACAGCACAGTCTCTATTCAGCTTGGTGAAGGTTTTCTTTCCTGTTTTGAATTCATATTTCTAATTAAAGGACTAACATCCCTTGAACAAATGCTTATCGACCACTGTCTTTCATGTCAGAGTTTTAGACTAAGACCATCTTATCTTAAAAAAATGGTGAGTTTTAGCATTTTTTGTCCTTTAATCTTTAAAAATAACATTATGCATGAATGTGCTCTTGAAATCTTGTGAGATCTGTTAGAGCTCTATATGTGTTGTGAATGACTCTCTACTAACACGTCAAATTTTAGCTCAATATCTATTAAATGTATTTACTTATCACCATTTTTGGTGTTTGTTAAAGTCAGTTGGTTGTGGCAGCCATTTTGAATTGGTTGATTCCAAAGAGTAAAGCGGGTGTAGATGTACATCCAGTGATTACTTACTGAAAGTTTTAATAAAATCTATTCAGTGGTTCATGGGATTGCCAGCAGACACACACAGGGGCAATTATATGATTGCCCGTCACCATGAAAGGTGGGCAACAATTATTATTGTAATTGTTGTATGATATTCAAACAGCCTCAGTTTGGGAGAAACTGAGTTTTTATTCAATAGGACTGATAAACTAGTGGCAAAATCTAACCAAGACTGCTGTCTTAAAACAGATTTTACATTACACAGTTAGTTAAACAGAAATTTTGAGAAATTCCTGCCTGATTTGATGCTACCAGAAGTGCTTCAACTAGCTTTTGCTGCTATTTGCGCTTGCAAAAAAGTATAAAATTCTACATAAATAACAGTGTATTGTGAAACCTATAGTGATGAAAAAGTAAAAGTTTATAAAACAGTGTTTGCATAAATGTTTTGAGACTAAAGTGGTTTTGAAATGGCAATGATTCACTTTGGGTTTGGCTTCATTGGGATTAGCTTTTGGCTCATTAGTGCTGTTGGATGTAAACTCTCTTTCTCCAGTTTGGCATTGTTCAAACAGCTGCAATAACAGGTAAGGTTTTTCATGAAACCGCACATCAAAATGTCTGGAATATTCCCTTTAAACAGCTAAAGCCCTGTGGTAAATCCTACTTATGATGAGTTCAAAATGTTCAAAATGTGTTTTACTTACACAAGATCTAATTTATTGTCTTTGTGCATCCATTCTCACGCAGTTTTCCCTCTTCCATCAATACAAGCCTGTCTTTAACGGGAGGGATTGCCCAGCAGTGAGGAGGAGGAGGGATAGTGTTTCACGTTGACATGCTCAGTGGGATTGTTGGAGGAGAAGAGAGCAATGGGATCCCCCATCAGGGACCCCGGGTATCATCATCATCATCATCATCCCAGGGCTGTTCGAGAAGCACAGGTCTGCAGCTCTGCGTGCACACAATTCTTCTGACAGACAGTTAAAAAGCAGACAAGCCACGTAAAATGTCACTGTAAATGTCACTTATATGGGCCTAGCAGATATTAAAGGATTTTAATTAGCAGATATGAAGGTTGTAATCCCTAAAGATTCCCTTTTATTGGAGGAGGGATATTTCATTTTTCCCCTAAAAGACAGATGACAAGAAAAGTTTGTCTTTCCATGTGTTTTAGAAGCTGATTGTTAATAAAAAAAGTGGCTTTTGGTGGGATCTTCCTGCGCATAAACCTCTTTAAAAACATTTAAAAATTCCCAGACGGGCATTTGTTTCACTTCACATTGCATTCTGGCTGCACTAGGGGAAGAATATGCTCCGGCCCTGCGTGTGTGAGGGCAGAGCATGTTTGCCTGTCTGATGGTTGAACGCATGGCTGCCTCTTCACGCTGGTTAAAACGCCGGGGAGGGCGCGAGCGAGCGAGAGGAGGAAGAGAGGCAAAAATGTGGGGGAAGTAAGCAACCACACAGACGTAAATTATAGGGATGGACGAGAGCAGGAACAGGACGGATGGACGGCTGAGGCCGAGATGTGAGGGAAAGAGTTAAAGCATTAATGGGGGTCATTTGTGAAGGATGATGATTGAACACATGGCTTGAGTTTAGACAAGAGGATTCCCACAGGATTGTCTCCTCTTCCTGTGTGAGAGTTAAAATCGGAGTAAAAGTTTCTCTGCCTTTTCGGCCGCTGATCAGCTTTCAAAGAGATCCCACTGACAAAATGACTAATGTAATTAATTAGTTTATTATTGCCTTAATGGCTTATGACTGATTTATGCGTGCACGTGTGAGCGGTTTGTGTTTAAGAGCAGCTGATTACTCCTGAACGCCCCAGTCGTGGAGCTAATGTTTTAATTCATTACTGCTTGTAGTCAGCTGCATTGTGTCAGAGCTGCGAGTCCCATCTCACCCCCATCTGTGTCCTCTCCACTTCATAAAAGCCGATTATACTGCATGTCGCCCATTCTCTCCTGCCTCTTGACCTCCTCACCCCTCCTGTTGCCTGCCTGCGGGGCGCTTACGCAGGGGAGCGAGGGAGGGAGGAACAGAGGACCAGCTGCCACCAGCCACAGTGCTCTGGTGCCTGGCAGAGAGCACTACTCCAGTCTCCTGCTTTGCTGGGCCTTCTGGCCCCTCAGGGTGGAGGGAGGGGGCTGTGCCTCATGCCACCAGCTCCACCTGTCTTGCCCTGGGCGTAGTGTGACCGATTAGACACAGATCTACACAGCCATGCATGCATTTCAAAAGCAGCTGACCCCCAAATATGTCTAACTTTGATACGATCCAGTGAGCCTTAATTGAAACTGCTTGGAAAGTTGCAGTTGTGCAGACATGCAAGTAAAAAAACAAACAAACAAACCCCACACTCATCATACATGTAAACAGATTTCCTCATACACTACAACCCTACACACACACAGGGTTACACAGAGGCACTTTGCTGAGAGGCGTGAAAGAGCGAGAGCTAAGTGAGGCCACTCCAGAGTGCTATTCTCTATATTGATTTCCCATTATCAGACCCCGAGTCCCTGTGGAGTCATTAGTGCCGGGATCAAACAGACAGACAGAGAAGGAGACTAATACCAGTCACTTACACCAGCACGGGGGAGATCACCTTACCTCCCTGAGGGTAGGAAGGCCAGAGAGGAGCAGAGGAGGAGAGGAAACGAGCAAGAGGGGAGGAGGAGGGGGGAGATAGTGGATGGACGAGAGCAATAGACCAACAGATGGAGATGGCAATATGTAGAAACAGAGGAAGAGGAAAGAGGTTTAGCAGAGAAACACTTTGATCACTTTATTCAACGGTTTTCTTTTGCATATTACGGTGAAAATGCCTCGTCGCTGCTCTCCAGTTTAACTACAATCATTCAGAAACGGTTTGGGTTAGCTCAAATAATAAAAAAATAATTTCAACTTTTCAATCTTTTTACAAATCTGAGACTTTTCTCTTTGTCCAGGCTTGTACAGTGTAGCCAATATACCTGCTTGTGCTCCTTTCTGTCAATAATTTTACAGTAAAGATGCAGTGATGAATGGTTTTCATGTAGCCAGCAGCTGTCCCCACACCAGACACACACACGCACACACACAAAGAGAAGGAGACGAATATGAAATGTGAGATACTCATTTCGGTCCCTTCCTTCATAATTTCTGTGGATGTATTTATCCTCTACGGATTCGGCGGGAACGATGAATTTGTACTTTGAATCAACACCATCAATCTTGTTCACTTCTGCCTGACAGTGAGCCCTGCAAGCCGTGGTCAGGCTTTACAGCACACACACACACAGATACTCACACACACTTCAGACGGGGGGTGACCCTGGCCTGACCCCCCTGCTGACCCCCAATCTGTTCCCCAACCTCACACCATGAGAGACCAGGACACACTGGGACAAGGCTCAAAGACACACGCACACACACTTTGGCATACTGTGCAGTGTGTGATGTGATGGATATCTCCTCAGACAGTGCAGTGCGTGTGATGTGTGTGTGTGTTGCTGTAGCCTCTGCCCCCTCCTACTGGTGTTAATTGATTCTTGTTGCGCTTTGCTGATTGGTGTGAGGACCCCTAGAGGTGATCTGAGTCTCCACCAGCGCCCCCTCCTCATTTGTGTAGCACCTCAGACGTGCCCAGTGCACATCACACAGATATACAATATGGTATATCTCCAAATATACATAATGTTTGTCCATACACTGCTCAAAGTGCATGTCTTGATTGCACCGGTGAGGGAAAAAAAAAACACACACACATTTTTGTATCGTTCAGGGGGTTTTCACACCCTGGTAAAGAGGAAGCTGGCTAGCTTACACAAGCAGATTGTGGATCATGGGAGACGATCTGCATAGAGAAAATTGGTGTCTTAGAGGTGATTCATGAACGGTAAAGGTGGGTGAAGGCAGGTGTGTGTGTGTATAGTGTGTGTGTGTGTGTGTGTGTGTGTGTGTGAATGAGAGCCAGAAAGACAGTAAGAGAGATGAATCTCTGGTTATTAATTTCCAGCCGCGGCCCCTGGGTGAGATGTTAATATAGGGCTGATTGTGACTAATTTCTTATTAATTGCCATCAGCGATTACACAGTGGCCAGTAATGTGGCTAATTTGTTGAAATGAATTTGGTTTTCTGGGGCATTTTAATTGCTGCAGGTGGGCAGCATCCTCCACGCGCTGTCACTTTTGTTTTTCAGCAGGAAACTTTTGAAGCTGCTGCAGCGTGAACAAAATTGTGCTTTATTGCATATTACTGTAAAACTATATATCATGTAAATACAGGTCCAAGTAGATATTGACATACAGTGCTGCGCAAAAATCTTGAGTTATCATTTGTTTCTTGTAATATTTAAAAGTGGTCCTGGTTAATAGTTCTTTAGGATAATCCAAGGTCTTTCAATGGTATTCTTTGGACTTTGGCTGCTTTTATCTTTCTTTTTTTTTGCTATTTTCTGTGAAATATCTGACCATTTTTAGGACAATTTATTTGTTGTATTAAGCCCCGTAACTCTGACCTATGAAGCTTTCAGGCATAAAAGCTCATAAACTCAAGGAAGGAACCAGTATTGTGTCAACACATAATAGACAACCGATTTTAGATTGGATGTTAATTATTTTGTTCCCAACACCCTGACACAAAAATACAATTGTTTGCATGTTTTTAGGTAAAACTTAAAAATATACCTACAAAAATTAACTTAAAAAGTTTTCCAAAGTTAACACATTTTGACAGATAGATTACTGTATTTTATTGTTATGTTGATGAAATCTCTGCCCCACTGCAGCTTCTGTTTAACTGTCTACAAAATGTCAAAGACTGGTTAACACACAAATATCTTACCCTAAATGAAAACAAAAATACCCCAGAAATTATTGTGTTTTGAAACCATACCCTTTTGGATGAGTTAACTGATATCCTTGGCCCTCTTGCTTAGAGAAGCCAGGGTCCACAGTTGTCGAGACCAGTTTTTATCATTTATGTAAAATCGCCAAAGCAAAATTTTACCTTCCTCCAGAAGACCTGAAAACACCCGACCATGCCTTCATCAACTCTAGATTGGACTACGGTAACTCTCTATATGTTGGCTTTGATCAATCATCTTTTCATCTCAAGCTGTTATTCCAAAATGTGGCTGCACCTTTTTTAACAGGTACTCAAAGGCATGACCACATCACTCCAGTTTTAGCAGGTTTACACTGGCTGCCTGTCTGTTTTTGTACAAATTCTAGACTTAGGTTTTAGTTTGGCACCCAGTTATTTAACAAAACTGCTCAACATATACAATCTTGATGCTCTTAGAACAGCTGAGGGCTAAATGACAGCCCAGAGGGGATCAGACTTTTGTAGTGAGAACCCATAGACTCTGGGACAACCTGCACATTAATTGTCATATTGCAGAGTCTTTTAAATCTTGCCTGGAAATGGATACATTGGCTTTTAACTCTAGTTCAGTTTAATCGCATCAAGTCTTTTATTTTGGGGTGCTTCCTTGTTTGAGCCTGTTTTTAATCTATTTTATCATATTTGTTTTTTTGTTTATTTTATTGTATTTATTTTATTGGCTGATATTTTTTTGTCTTGTATAAACCAACCTGTTTAGCTTTTTGGTCAAATTTGTTGCTTTTAAACATGCTACAGAAATAAAACTGACTATGGTTTCAAATCAAGACCACTTTAAGATATTGCAAGTAAGTCTGACTGCTTGAAAGAAAAAAAAGAAAAAAAAAGGATTGTTTAAGACTTTTGCACACAATAATCATAGCAAAATTGCACCTTGAATCAAGTCTTCAATTAAACGACTAACACATAATTTCATAATTTTAATTAAAAAACAATTAGTTATGTTTGTGGTAATTAACACAAATAGAAACTCCAAACACACACCTACAGATGTGTTATGTCATCTAACTAGTTAATGGTTAATAGAAGACTGACTGCTTCTATTGCCTTTGACAGGTGCAGGTACTGTGAATAGACTGGGAGGAGACACAACAGTCACTCTCAGCTGAGAGAAAATTATTTCAAGAGATCAGGAAAAGCACAGATATAAAGTGTACTGGAAGCTGCTGGATCATCAGTGTCACAGTTTATTTCAGGTTTTAAGGAGCTGCAGATAGAGAGGCCGCCATCCAAAAGAAAAGCCCCTGCTTCAAATCAACACCTTCAAGCTTGAGTATTGTTCACTGCTGCCCATAAAAAAAACACCTTCGAGAAGAAAGTTTAATGATCAGATGAAACAAAAATTGTTTGGCTGCAATGTGAATAATCACACCGAACAGAGGAAACATGACTTTTTTATTGCACCAGTTGTCTGTCCTGGATGATTTAACACAATTTATTGATGTCAATATACTAAGATAACTAAGCTTCTTTTCTTGAAATAGGATGTTAATATGTTTTAAACCTGGAAAAATAGTTTTTTCATGTTAAACTAATAATATTTTGAAGTCACAATGGAACAAATGGATTCCTTCCCTTTCAGAGGATATTCAAGGTTTTAACTGTTTTCCTTAAAATGTCCCATTAAGGAACACGAGGCAAATAGTGTTCCACTTGACTTACTGTTATAGATCATCCCAAAGTGTTATGACAGCAACAATGAATGAAAAACTGATTGTGACACAAGGAGCTGGTGAAGGTTGTCAGTTATCCAGGAGTAGTAGTAGTAGCAGGCCCAAAAAAGGGCAAGCAAAACATTTTGATGATGTTCTTCTTCTCATCTTTTCCAATTCAAACTGAAAAGTGTGCGGTTTCAAGCCTGAAGCAAAGGAAAAGTTTGGAATTCTGCCCTTTTTTCTTTGACCTGAAAAAAGCTCCTCAAAAAGATAAAATAAAAATGAAGAAGTCCAGCTTCCTCTCTTTAAACCTACTAGGATGTAACACAAGAACAAATCATTTCTGAGCTGTCATGTTCTTTTGGTCAGAAGTTACTGTTTTTTCAATAAAGCTAAAACCACTTTTTTCCCAAGATGATGAGATCAAACTAGCTTGGCTGTTTAAAAAAAAAAATAGCACCTTCAACTCACGATCTTGAGAAGATCTTTTAAAAAATGGTTACTGCAGTCACGGCTGTTCTTGGCTTCTAGAAATTTCAAAGAGAAGAATGCGAACTGAAACCTGTGCACCTTTCTTTTAAAAAAATGTATATTTAAATCATTGCGCTGCAAAGAAAAATACCAGTTCAAAAGTAAAACTGAAAACCCAATGTTGCTATGAGATTGATGTTCGTGATGAGTTTATGTGAACTTCCTTGTCTGTGCAATCATTTCCCCTTCTCTATCTGAAGACACGCACGCAAACAAATCCGTGCTGCATCACTGTAAATGCCCCTGATATCTTATTCATCAGGTTTATTCGTCTTCCCACTTCCATATTTCTCCACACGTTCACTATCATTACTGTGGGGATAGGGGGACATTTAGGTTGTTGCCTTTGTTTGTTGGATGTTTATAGCTTCCGTTAGCACAGTCTCAACGACCACTGAGGAACCAGTAGATACAAAATCCAAATCCTCCCATAAAAGAGGAGATGCCCTCTGGGCAGCCATAGCTCATAGTTGGCCTGATTTAGTGGCAGCCAGGAATCTGGGCTTGAATAAAGACAGAGAGAGTGAGGGCAGAGTGGGAGAGATAGAGGGAAAGATAGCTCCCTGCGTGATAAATAGCCCCGGCTCTCTCTATTGCATTAGCCGTCCAGGCCGATAGATTGCGAGCCCAATAGACCCAGACGTATGCGATTGGTTTCTCATATAAAAGTTGCATATTAAATTCCTTCACAGGACTGTGCCCCCCAAGCATGAAGGAGGGATGGAAGAAATGGGAGTTTGAAAAAAAAAGCAGAAAGTGAAGAAATGGAAGAGCAAGAAAAAGGCTTTTTATGAGAGATGAAGCGAAGGCAGAGTTGAGAAGAAGGGGGAAAGATAATGGCAGGAGGAAAGTAGTTTGATGGTAGAAAAGACAAATGGTGATGTCATGTATTTAATAAGTCCGTGGATATTGGGCGATGAGTGCGACCGTACGTCCATTTAATCAGTATTGCTTCGCAATGAAGATTTCTCTCTTGTTTTTGTGCATGCCCTCCCTCTTTCTGTTCTCAGCCTTTCTACACATGCTAACGACCTCTCTAATTGTTTCCAAGCTCATTAAGAAGCTGCTGTTTTAATAGTAATTAATCCGTCATTTGCCTACATGCAAACACAGGCCACTGAGGTTTGTTCATTGCCGTTTCAATACACTGATAATGCAGTAGATGAGTCAAAGGAGATAATATCCTGCTAATTTAGCTCATCACTGTTAATTGGTTGTTAAGTGCCTTTAATTACCAAGCAGGCTTTGGGATTTAGGTCGGCAGAAAGCGAGGGTTCGCTCTGATTGTCCCTGTCTGTCTAATGAATGTTGAGTGAACTTTGAAAAGTGAAACAAATGACCGGAGAGAGAAAGCAGACACACGCTGACCCTGTTTTCTCTTTTCTCGGTGCAGTTTTCTCTCTCCTTACTTCCTTCCCTCTCCTCATTCCTCCTCTTTGTCCTCTTGTCCCTTCCTCCATCTCTGTCTCACTCCCTATCTCTTTCTCGAGATATTATTAAGTCATTAAGTTTTTTTCATTATTTTTAATAAAAGATGAGTTATGGCTTTAGCCTCACTGTGGCAGCATACCCCTCCTCCTCCTCCTCCTCCTCCTCCTCCTCTTCCTCCTCCTCCTCCTCTTCCTCCTCCTCCTCCTCTTCCTCCTCCTCTCTCCCTTCCTCTTCAACCATTTACTCCCTCCTCTCCCTTTCCTCTCATCCCCCTCCTTACATCTTCTCCTTGTCTCTTGGCCATATTGCACGCTGACGCTCTGATGCGTTTGACCCCTGAACCGCAGCTTCCGACCTCGGTGTTGCTGGTTACAACCTTCTGTCCGTCTTCTTGGCTTTCGCCACAGTCACTCTCATCCATCAATCATCACTCGCTGTTTTTTGTAGAGCTGAGCAGTCTTTAGATGGCATTCAGAAGATTTATGATTCATGATTCTTGTTGTCTTTAGATGCGTGTGTGTGTGTGTGTGTGTGTGTCTGCACAAGAGATTCAAAAGAAAAGAAAGGGGATCAAGTGAAAGACGGAGTACAGAGAGAGGAAAAAAAAGTGTCTTGTCAATGACACAGAATAATGACAATATCCATGATTGATAGCTTATTCAGAGCTAGCCGTGAGTGTGTGTGTGCTATTGGTGCCTGTGTGTATGCATGCGTACACTGTTCTGTTTTCTCCACATTAATCTGATGTTAAGGAAGCAATGATGAATGGTTTTCATGTGGTTTCACTCTGAGAGAAACACAGGTGTTGAGTAAAGAAGACTGACAAGTGACCAAGATTACTATGTGACACATGATTTTTTTTTGTGGTAAGAGAAAAACTCAAGAAGTAAAAAAACAAAATCAATCAATTTGAGATGAACAAAGACCAGTTAATCAACTTCAGCATCTGATTGTCTCATTGTTCACACTCTTGACAAAATTAGATTAAAAAGTCAATTTGAAATTGTTCCTACATTTGAGCTTTTTTGTTATTAATAAAAACTCACATGCCATAAATACAAGGTTAGAGTTGTGAAGAGAAAGTGTTTTATTTTATTATGATATGTAAGACTGATGTGTTTTTGCTATACTATTCTGGGGACATATAGTGGGGGAAATGATTATTTGATCTCAAGCTGATCTTGTAAGTTTACAAAGAAATGAACGGTCTTTAATTTTTGTAAGGATAATTTTAATGAAGAATGAGAAACTATCAACCCAAAATCAATTAAAAATTCCTATAAAGTTACAAATTGATTTGCATGTCATTGAATGAAACAAATGTTTGATCCTCTACAAACTGTTTAAAATTCTGGTGGCCACAGATTGGTTATGTGCCCATGTGGAACACAGATTTTAATCAATCAATCTCAGACACTCCGATCTCACCTTGTTATGTGTACAAAGCACACCTGTCTACAAAATCAATTTCTTCCATTTCAACCTCTCTACCATCATGGGCAAGACCAGAGAGCTGTCAAAGAAAGTTAGGGACAAGACAGTAGATCTGCACAAAACTGGAATGGCCTACAAGATCATCAGCAAGGTGCTTGGTGAAATGGCAACAACTGCTGGTGTGATAATAAATGAAAAAAAAAAAGGAAAATGACCACCAATCGCCCTCGATGGGAAGTTCTATGCCAACTTGCTTTATGGAGTAAATATGGTTATGAGAAAGGTGAGGGATCAGCCAACAGCTACGTATAATGAGCTTGTTAAAGATCTGAAGGCAGTTTGGACCACAGTCACCAATGACACCACTGGTAACACATGATACCATATTTAATAGAAATCTTGCTGTGCATGTTTTCCAGTAAACATTTAAATGATTCAGTGAAGGCTTGGGAGAAAATGCTGTTTTCACATGGGGCCAAAATTCAGGTCTTTGACATCAATTCAACTCAACGTGTTGGAGGAAAATAAATGCTGAGCATGACCCAAAGAACACCATGTGCACTGACCAGCATGGCTGCAGAAACATTATGCTTTAGAGCTGTTTTTCTGCTAAGGGTAAATATGACTTTACCACACTGAAGGCCAATGAATGGTGCAATGTACTTTACTTTACTTCCTTCAACCAGAACACTGAAGATGAATTGTGGACGGGTCTTCCAGCTTGATAAGGACTTAAAACATGTCACCAAGGCAAAGAAGGAGTGGCTAAACAAGAAGCACATTAAGACCATAAAATTATCATACCTTAGTCCTACAGACAATCTGCAGAGGGAACTGAAGCTTCAAGTTGTCACGAGACAGCCAAGACACCTAAAGGATTTAGACAATTTCAGTAAAAAAAGAGTGGGATAAAATCCCTCCTCAGATGTGTGCAAACCTGTGGACTAACTACAAAAACATCTTACTGTTGTGCCCACCAACAGAGGTTTCTTCAACAAGTTTCAAATCGTGTTTTGCTTGAGGATCAAATACTTATTTTACTCAAAGACATGCAAATTAGTTTTGAATGTTGTGTTTCTTTTTCTGGATCGTTGGTTGATATTCTGTCTCTCTCCATTAAAATGAAACTACTATAAAAAAATAAAGAATGTTAATTCTTTGTAAGTGAGCAAAGTTTTAAAATCAGTCAGGAATCAAGTAATTAGTCACCCCACTGTACATCTGGCATTTATAGATTAATACTTTAAAAGCAATAAACAACTTTAAGGTAAAAAAAATAAATAGAAATACAGTGGTATTCCTTGTGTTTGAAGAAATATCTTGTGCTCAGTGACCTGGCTATCTACCATTACAAGTTAGTACAGTACAAGTAGACAATTACAGATTTTTCTACATTCTGTGCTTTCAAACACTGCAGCAAAATATTCACTAATCGTGGTTGGACAGTCCTGTGTGTGAGACTGAGATACAAACTGACAAAACTGAAAATACATTTTTTTACCTGCAGCTATCACAGCTTTTCATGCTTGATTCAGCCATATTGGATTTTCAGGTCAGGGCTGGTAAGAACGCTCCAATTTTCTAAGTTTGAAATTTCAGCTTTGTGAGACATTTCAGTAGCTTTTTCCTGTTCAGATGAAATGCACCAAACTCCAAGCACTACATAATCATGCACACTCTTGTGATTTTGTGTGCATTATTTCCCAAAAAACCTAAACTCAATAATTTTTTTAGTTGATCTTACTTTAAAACGTTGGCATGAAAGACTGTGTGTGCTTTGCATTTCTTTAAGGAATGATCGCCTTTATTTCTTCTAAGAGTTGCTCTTTATTGGAATAGTTGTATTTTTTTTTTTCATTTTGTAGGAACAGCATTATATATTTTCAGTCCTTGGTTACATTTATATTGTGATTCAGAACATACATTTGCCAGTTTTACATCATTACAGAATGTTAAGGTGGCTGCATTTTTCAAAATCAACACAGAACATTATTTTGCATGCTACACATTTTAATACACAGACAAAACTAAAGGTCTGCTCATATTTTTTCTCCTTTTATTTTGCTGACTTTGATGGAAAATTCATTTTTCAGATAAATGTACATCTATTCTAAGCTGAAGATGTGATACTTCATGTTTCCACTGGAGAGCACTCTTGAGTCAGCCTAAAATATGTTCTCTACTTGATGAAACTGGTGATCAGAAGGTTAATTAGCTATTGTCCGGCAGAGTTTCATTTCTTTCTTCGGTTAAGAACAGTAATCACAGTCCAGGAATGTTTGTCCAAGACGAAGAAATGGCCTGATGAGGTGGGAGTTTACCAAAATTGTCCATCCGTCTGCTTTACCCACTGTTTCCTTTCCGGGTCACAGGGAAGTTGGTGCCAATCTCCAGCAGTCATTGTGCAAAAGGCAAGCTACACCCTGGACAGATCTCCAGTCCATCACAGGGACACAGAGACGAACAAGACAAACAACCTTTCATACTCCTAGAGACAATTTAGAACTAACCTAACATGCATGTTTTTGAGAGGAAACCCACGAATGCATGGGGAGAGCAAACAAACTCCACACAGAAAGGCTGGGAGGGGAACCTTCAACCTTCTTGCTGTGAGGCGACAGTGCTAACCACTGGACTCCCGTGCCGCCCCTGCTGAAATCTTGGTTTATCCTATTCTTGTTGATATTTGAGTTGAGTGAGTTCTAAAGGATAGACACAAATAAAGATAAGTAAAGTTTTTTTCCCCTATATTTATTTTCATTTCTTGTCAATATACAAAGTAAAAAAAAAATCAATCACTAAAACAGCTTCAAGATTATTGTGGGTTCAAAATCCCATATAGGAATATACAATACTTCATAATTTAAAAGTACATTATAATTATTACCTGTATACAGTGTAGGATATGATTGTAAGACCCAAATTAGCTGAAATACAAGTTCAAAATTTTGTTTTGATTTTGATTAATTTTAGTTTCACAGGCAACAGAAAGGAGCTTGTGTGGAGCAAAATGTTTGCCGGTACAGAATAAACAGATAGGAAGTTTGAAACTTGAGGCCAAATCTTTTGACATAAAATTTGCATTTGTTTAAGCAGTTACTACACAGAATATTGTGATGACAATTAAATGCTCACACCCATTTATAATGCCTGAGCAAATCTAATTTACTTCTTAATTTTGAATCAGATTGGGTCTGTGTTATCTGTGTTCAGTTCTGTAGCTCTGCAATGTCTCTACAATCATTAGAAAAGAAAAACAAAACTTTTGTAGCTTTAACTGACTTACCCTTTGCAAACTTATGTTTAATTTTTCACAAAATGCAAACAGTGAAATGAAAGCAGGCTGGATAACTAGATCACGTGTCGTCTCAGTGCTGTTAGCGCATTTCTTGGCCTAATAAACATATTGCCATATGGCCTAATGCACTGTGGATGACACAGCTAGGATCTGTGTCACAGTTCATTTGTTCTGGGCAGGACATGGCCTGTGGGGGCAACAGGGATGTCAGTATGCGCAGTATATCTACTTACATTTGGTATTATGGTTGATTCTGCTGCTGCACTGAATGTGTGGGGGGTTGTTACATGGCGGCCCATCTTTGGTCTGTTTGTTACTCTTTCCCCTCAGGCTGATGGATTCTGACTCTGGGTTGTAAAATGAGCACAGCATCCACCTCATCAGCACCGGCTCAGAACAACCTGGACTCCAGGAAGTAGATAATAAGAGAGAGTAGACTTTGTGTTTTAAGAGAATGACAGAACCAGGAAATGCTGTATAGGACGAGATGGAATTTATCTCCAAATATGTTCACGTTAGTAAGCTCAAACAAGAAGCATCAGTTTTTTAAAGTAGTTCCGAAGCTAGTCTTGAACAACACTAACTACACATGGTGTTAAATACGCTGCAAAGTAATAACCCTTCATTGCCACTGACATCTGTGGCAGCAGTGCTGTTTGCAGAGTGGACAGTCAGGGTGGCTGTCCTGCTGTTCATGTCCTCAAGTGTAATGTTTTGATCTGTTATAGCTGGCCTGCAGGCTGCAGAGGCCTGGCCACACAGCAGTGTCATCTCTGTGAGCCGCTCTCTGGCTAAAGTGTGAAGGAGGAAAGGCAAAATAAAAACTAGACAACCCCCCCCCCAAAAAAAAAAAAAAAAAATTAAAAAAAATGACAGTGCAGTGTAGCAGTTTTAGAGAGGTGCGGAAAAATGCTGGAAAGTAAGAATGCTTTCACAAATAATAGTACATATTTAATGAGTTTACAAAGTGCAAAGTAATGACAAACACATCAAGGTTACTTATTTCCCAATCCATCTACTGTCCAAGAAGATTGTCAAGAAGTGGTCTTTATTGAAGATTTTTTATTTTTTTTTGTCAAGGCCCAGCAACTCAACTATGCACAAAATCAGAAGAAACAGGGTGCTGGACTGATGAGTTATATTTGTCTGTAGCTGAAGTTCATTGAATGGCTGGAGTGTGGTACAATTATGCTGCAAAAATGAAGCACTGTGGAAGTCCTTTGAAATCTAAGACATCAGTTCTACAAATAAAGTTGAAGGTTTTTTTAGCATTAATGTTGTCTTCAATGCTAATAAAATGTAAACTGATACTAAGCCATCAGGCGATATATTATTAGAAATGTGTTTAATTGAATCCAAATTTATTCTGCAGCAGGACAATGACCCCAAACATGCAGTGCACATTATTATGAACTATATTCAGCATAAAGCAAAACAAGCAGTCTTGTAAGTGATGGTAAGGCCCGTTCATCGAGTGTATTTGGGATTACATAAAGAGACAGAATCATACAAGCCAGCCTACATTCACAAAAGTGTTGTGGTTTGTTTTTTAAGATGTTAGTTTTAGTTTCTTCCAAAACTGTGCAAGGGCACCTTCTGTAGATGAATTGATGCTGTTAAAAAGCTAATAATGGCCACACCAAACACTGATTTGATTTAGATTTCTCCTATATGTTAACTTTGCATAGCTGATTGATAAAGAAATTAAGAATTAATATTTGTGAAAGCATTTCTACTTTAAGGCGTTTTTGCACATCTTCCTAGAACCTTTACCAAGTTCTTTACAGATCAGTGGTTCACAAAGTTAGGGTCGAGACTCCACTTGGAGTCAAAAAACACCAAGTTTAGGGACTTGAAAAAATCCATGGAACTCAAATGAACTTTAAAAATGACTGCAGACTAATTAAAAATCTAAAAGCTTGATGAGACTCTTTATTAAATGGCTTAATAGCCAGGTTTGTACACTTCAGCCAAACAGTTTGGGGTCATGAGTCTCTGCAACTTTTGTTTTATTGGTCAAAAGCAGAAAAGTTTAGGAACCATTGGTATAGATGATGCCTTGTATTTACACTTTTTGCAACATACTGTTGCTTACTAATAAATAAAACTGAATTAATGGGAACTCAGGAGTTTCAGTTAAACTGCATCACCTGGTGTAACAGTAGGAGGTGGTTGTCGACTTCTCCACCCAGTGTAAGTAGGGACCCGGCATCTCAGTAAGTGGCTGTAGGCTGACCTGAAGTCCCTGTTGAGGGCTCCATAAAGTATGGGGTTGAGGGCTGAGTTGGCGTAACCCAGCCACAACACTATAGGGAATTCTGGTACTATGCCAGGGTCTGGATGCTCTTTTAAACCCAGCACTGTAAATAATATGAAATAAGGTAACCAACACACCACAAAAGCTCCAATCACTGCTGCCAGAGTCAGTGTGGCTTTGTGCTCCCTCAGAGCCACGGCTGTAACACTGGAAACCAGAGTGGTACTGGTGGGGGGGTTGTTCCTGCTGTTGTAGCTGGTGATGCAAATGGGCCGGGCAGTGATTATACGCTTGGCCTGAGACCGTGCAATGCGAAAGATTTGGAGGTATGTCCAGCACATAGCCCCGAGTGGCAGGTAGAAGGTGAGAAGAGAGTCGGTGAGTACATAAGGTCTGTTCAGCTCAAAACGACACCTCCTATCTGAAGCCCATGGACCGTGATTCTGCACTGTGCCATTAACTGTGTTCCAGCCCATTTGAATAGGCAAGAAAGACACAGCCACAGAAACTGTCCAGACACTCATCAGGGCTACAGCAACTCTCCATGGCAGCACCAGTGAGGCGTATCGCAGAGGCATGGTCACTGCCAGGTAGCGGTCCACACTGATGGCCAGCAGTGTCAGGATGGAGGCAGTACAAAGCATAACATCCATGGAGATATAGAAGTTGCAGAAGACAGGGCCGAGTGGCCACTCATCATTGAGCTGAAGGAGGGCAGAGAATGGGAGGACCAGGAGGCCGAGCAGCAGGTCTGTCACAGCCAACGACACAATGAAGCAGTTAGTGAGGCAGCGGAGGCGTCGAGAGGCGCAGACAGCTAGGCACACCAGCACATTACCACCCACAGTCAGAAGGATGAGCAGGGACAAGATGACACCCAGCGTCACTTTTGACAACATTATTACTGGTGCTTCACTGGAGACAACCTAAAGTCATCACAGCTGAGGCTGCATGGGAACCACTGCTCTATTCTCAACTTTTAAAGTAGAAAAGTTGAAAGATGCTCACTCTTTTTTTAGTAGGTACATAAGTTTCAGCCTCTCATTCTGGTTTAAAACATGTTTAATTAGAGCGTCCAGGGAATTCATTGTAAAAAAAAATAAGAAAAAAGAATCAAGATCTTCAGTGTATGAGCTGTTGGCTTCAGCTCTGCCAGTATGTTCTTAACGTCCTGGTGTCAACAACCTTAAAGCTTTTAATTTTCCAGTATGTTGATTGCAGCATGCTTCACATCCATATTTGTGACAATATATTAAGTTGGTTAGTCAAGATTTGCTTCCAGACAAATGGTTTTTACTGAGACATGCAACTCTTTTAGTCTTCTGGTTTGTTCCTAGAGGTTCTTTCCAAGTTGTTGGCTTCTTTGACATGTTCTATGGAAGGGGTGACACCTAGTGGACATAGATGAGAAGTACAGTTAATACAGAGGACAGGTCAGATCACCAGATTTTATCAGAATTTTTCAAGACAATTTTTGAAAAAAAGTAACATAATCTGCTGGATCACATCAAAACTTATTAAATGTTTTAATTCTGTTCAATATTCATATTATTTATATGTTTCATTTCGTAAACCATGGGTAACAATAGAATTAAAAAATAAGATATAGAAAAGTGCATGCACATAAGGCAATAGTGGTATGCAAGAAACAACATTTGCCATTTAATTTGAACATTTAGCTTCTATACACATCCGCTTTTAAATATTCTAGTCACAAACACCACAACTGCTGAGACACAATTTTTCTAACATATCTAGACCAATTGTGTCAGTGGCAAATGTGCTGCCAACCCTGCACACTTCTGTTATCATCCGTCAGAGATAATTTCCTGCTGTGACAATAATCTCTTAATAAGAGAAAACTGAAAATTACATTTTTCACAGTTAATGAAACACAAAGGGCCTTCTAAGTTTGCATCAGTGAGAAAATTGTGTTTTTCTCCTCAATACAGAAACACAAGCACCTTGGGATAAAGTGACTGTCATTCCAGTCTGTGAGACTCTACAACGCATTTAACTTACCTTTAATGACCCTTAAGGTCTTCAAGGTGCCTAAGTGGGCATTTCTCATCCTAACCATAAATTAATCTACTAGAACATTACAGTTATTAATATAAGTGAACATACTTTCTGCTAGATGCCAAAGAGGCAAAGCGATAGTCTCCAAGTAGCAAAAATAAAAGTCTAAGAATGAAAGATGTGGGGGTGTGGGGTGTTCCTTTAACCCAAGTGGGTTTGAGTGAAAGCAATGCAAATGAATAAGTAGCCTTTCACTGCCAAAACTGCTCATAAACAAGCTTGGGGATGACTTTCTTTTGTAATTTAGAGCTATATAAATAATATGTAATTGAGTATTTGTCCACTATAAACTTGACAGTGCTCTGTGGGTGTGAGTTTCTAATATTTGCCCAGGAGAATAACAGTAACTTTGAGATAGAAATTTGTGTTTATGTATAGATTAGTTTGCACCAGTGAATAATGGGTAGGATCTGCTTGTTTGCCAGTTTTGGTTCAGATGCCATGCTTCACAATTCTGTATCTAACTGAGGTTTAGAACTTCATCCAGAGCAAACACTGAGAACCAAGCAATCTTTATCCGGGGTAATAGGGCTGATAGGCACAAATGTTGTCTGATCCTTTGTGTCTAATGCACCACCAGCTTATGATACAGACATTTCAGCAGTTTTCATCATCCAAATATTTCTCTTAGTCTAAGTCCCTTTCTCAGTTTATCCAACCTACAGACAGGTGAACCTCAGTTTTGTTCCAATACAACATTGTCCTGGGAAAATTAACCAAATCTTGGCTGGTATTACAGCTGCTGCAGGTTTCATAACAAGGACTACTTTTGTCCCAAACTGATATGTGCCCTCATGTTAGAAATATGTATAAGAATGTGTTGTTATGACTTGCATGCATTTAATCAATAGATTCACTGAAAAGAAAATCCAATGAATCAAAGTCCTTCACACTAAGGTTGAGATTTCTCTTGTGTGCAAAAAAGAAAAGAAAGAAAAAAACAAACAAACCAAAAAACAAAGGGCAAAGTAATCACTTATTTACACTTTGCTGGTTTAATACTGACCATCTGTTGTTTGTCATACACTTCTCATTATATTTGCCCCATAATAGCAAAAAGTGATGAGTGTTACTGCATCTGTATTTATTATCACACGCACAGAAGGACCATGAAGGACCAGTTGGACTCTCTCTCAACCAGTGACATATGTGTGGATAATGGATTTTAAGGACTGTAATGGATTGTAAATGACTGCTGAGTGCTTTGTTTTCCAGAGGATGCAGAGGCTACACTGCTTTCTGAGGTTTTCTGCAAAGAAGATATTTCATGTATTCAAGCTACCACAAAGGTTTGCATTGGTTTGTAGTTTTAAACATGTGCCTCCAAGGGCTTATTCCAGGAATGGTGTATTCAGGTCTATTTGGAAAATGATAAAATTAAAAAAGATTTCCTGTAAATTTACCCCGAGGGGATAAATAAAAGTATCGTCCATGTTTCTATTTGTAACTGTCTTTCTGAAACACACAGACAAAACTCATCCATCTTCTGCTGTTTATTAGATACTGGATTGCAAGAGCAACATCTTAAGCAGAGAACTGCAGGCCTCCCTTTCATCAGCTACCTCCTCCAGGGCATCTGGAAGGACTCTGAGGGGATTTTTGGTCATCTCACCCCCTCAGCTGGCTCTGTTTGATGTGACACTCCAGCAACTTACTTTGAGCTCCTCCCGAAAAGCCAAGGTCCTTACTAAAACCTAAAGCAGGGGTGGGCAATCCTGGTCCTGGAGGGCCACCATCCTGCAGGTGTGTTGGAGCAGGGAAACACGTACAACAGGCAGGCCAGTGGCCCTCGAAGACCAGGATTGCCCACTCCTGACCTAAAGGGTGAGTCCAGCCACACTGTGGAGGAAGCTAATTTAAGACATTTTCATTCTCAGTCTTTTTGTTTTGGTGTCTGCCCATACTCTTGACTATATAGGTTAGGCTTGTAGGTCACGTAGATCAATTGATAAATTGACAGCTTCAATCTTTAGCTCAGCTCTCTCTTCACTTCAAAAAAGTTAAATAACAATAACAACTGGACTTCTATTCTGTAGTTGAAGACGTTTCGCTTCTCATCCGAGGAGCTTTCTCAGTTCAGAGCTAGAGTGTGGAGTTGAGCTTTTAAAGCTGAGATGTGATGTAAGCTGGATTGCTTGCAAATTGTTCTCACTCTCCTAACAATGGAGGCTCGTTAGGGTCATTGTTTGTCTGACTCACTGATGGGCCACTCTCTCTTCACCCAACAGAACAATGTCCACTGCAGATGCTGCTCCATTCTACCTATCAATATCTTGATCTGGTGCACCCCCAGTCCAACCCTTGGCTGTGTCAAGAACTTCTGTTCGTGTACGTTATAAACAGAATTAATGACAAAATTCAATCGTGTCTAATGCTAACTTGAAATGAATCTGATCTTTGAACATGTGAGCCAAGCCCTTACTTAAGAACAGGGCTGACACTCCACGTTCCTGAAGTACCCTTTATAGGACACCACAAAGGGCATGGTAGTAAGCCTTATTTAACTCAACAAAACACACAAAAACTGGTTGGACAAATATTCAATACATATCTCTCCAAGGGTAAATAGCTGGTGAAAACTGAATTTGCCTCCCCTGAATCTGAAGTTCAGGAGGAGCATTGAGGCCAGCTGAGGAGCCCGACAACACCTAGAACATTGAACAACTGTTTGAGAAATGTCTTCCATCTCTGGAGCTTTTAAACCACAAAGCAGTTTTAATTATGTCAGCTACTTTAGCTGCAGTTATAAGCAAGTTCCTTCCAAAAACCCTGAGTTTGGCCATCATAATGGACGGTGGACCAGTCGGGTTCATGAGAACAACGTATTTCTTTCAATGCCTGACTATTTTTTAATTGAGGTTGTCAGCACCCCATACTCACTATAAGCTGTTGACAAATCATCACTTACCTTGCCTGTGCCCTACAGACAGTATCAATTATTCATTTCTGCTAATTAGTGATGTTTTTAACTTTATTTCTGAAATTGCTTTTTTGTAAGTGTTTTTATAATTAATTTTGTCTTCAGTAATAAAAAGTTGAGCTAGGGTGATTCAGCCATTTCAAAACATTCTAACATGTAGTTTGCTCGAAGGTGTTTAATTTCTACTAAGATTTGTTGTACTGAGGATGTACTCAGCCTCTGGTGGACACTCTACTAGGCAAGCTGTAGATGGGCTGTAAGTGTACTTTTATATTTCAAATCCCATCCTTCAGTTTATCTTCTGTCCCACTATCCATTAGCAACAATAAACAGTGCCATTAGACTACACTTTAGGTTGTGAAGCAGCTATGTTCTTTCTAAATCATGATTGTAAGAGAATACATCTTGTCAGGTTTCAATCTATGCATTTATGGAAAGGTACCGAATACTGAAGCAATTATTGCCTGATTTTGGGTAATATTAACCAACAGTGGCTGCTGCTGTACAGGTTAACACAAGTGCTGCTATAGCAACAGATACAATCGAACTGGAGATTATTTACTCATCGAAAGAAGGCCAGAGAAAACAATTTTATTTTTCTTCTTACTTGCTGCAGTTTGGCAGAATTCACTTACTGGCTCTGCTTGTAGCAGATTGTTAATCTTATTGATTTTAGTTGTCTTATGATAAACAGGATTATCCAGTGGGTCACCAATCAGTGTCTTTCTTCTCCAAATACTTTCTATCAAAGACTTAAAGATGGCTCTGAGTATGAAAACATTGGCTCATAAAAAATGACAGGATGTTGCAGAAATGTTTGTAATTCAAAACAAGTTCTTGCAATGCTTTAAAAATATGCCAATCACACACTGATGACTTCGTTTTAAATACATCCTTTGAGTACTCAACAAGATTAATTGAACTTTACAGCCCAATTATGCGCTCATTTTATATGTATGAGGTAGTACAACACCTAGCATCAAAAGCAGGCAATGAAATTTTAAATATTCTATTTTTTATTTGCTCCTTGACAGCTTCCTTTGCTTCATGTGGATATTCCACCATAAGAAAGATGCAAATGAGTCAGAGGGGCTTCATCCTGCATCATGTTTACCTCCTATACTCGCTAAGTCATCTGATGAAAAGAGCTCAATTTTGGGTACGATGAAAGGCAGACAGAAGAAAAGAAGAGTCTTTACCAGACATGGTTTGTGACTTGAGACGAGTAATGGCCTTATTTATCTCTCAACTGGGACTCGCTGCCTAAATCGTGAGATCCTGAAAAATACCAAGTGTACACCCTCTGACTTTTTTCTTTTACCAGCCAGATGTGTTTTGTGGAATAAACATCTAGAGAATATCTGTTCTTCTTCATCCCAAAATGTAATCAAAGCAATCTACTTCCGCCAAATGCAAAGAAATGTATTTGAATATGTTTACATAGAGTTAAGAAACTGAAAAGCAATTTCACACCTCACTGATTTTCCAGCCGGTTGAGAAAAGAACTCTTCTTTTAGGTTATTACTGACAAGTCGTGGATGCAGAATGTAGCTTATGAAATAATTCACTTCTTCTCCTTTGTTTAAGAAGCCATGGTAATAGTCTAAGACTGCATACTTATTTAAATCTTTTGTCATCTCCTAGCTCTGGTGAAATTTGTGAATGGTGCTGACTTTATGTAGTTCTCAGGATCAAAATTAGCTTTAAATACTGGCCAAAAAAAAAGACTATTAAATGAAAATGATTGCTGGCATGAATATAAAACCTAAGGAGCTTTTGAAACAAATATATAAATGTTTTAATACATGTAGGAAAAGAAAGAAGCAGAAGAAATTTAAGTGGTAAGAAGTCAATAGACACTTATTTTTAGTTTTGATGGTAATGCTAGAAAGGTCTGTAGCTGTTGAAAGCAAATGTGTCATTCATCAGAGCAGCATAATGCAATCAAGCCCCTGAATGCTTCATTTATCTTAATGTATTTCATCAAAGCACAGAACACTTGGCTTGTTCACTTCCTTTACTTCTTGGAGTGTTGTGTAGCTGTTTAGACCTTTCTTGTTGTTTGTGTCAGGGTGCCAGTGCATGTTTGTGTGCACATGCCTATCTTCTTCTTGTTTTGTCTTTGTTTAGTCCTTGACAGAAAGACCCAGAGAAATAGTTGGAGAACGAGGGATGAGGTCTGGGATGGTGAGTTGCTAGGTAACAGTTGTGTGTGTTCTGCCCAGTGCAGGGAAGCTATGGAAGGGTGAAATTGAAACACACTATGAAACAGGCTTTATCGCGGGCCAACAGGAGGATCTAACAAATAAAATATTCATGGACACTAACAGCATGCATTGCCGTGGCACACAGACACGGTTATACTAACAAGTTCAGGTCAGATAGGAATAAGTGATTGGCCTCAGTGCGTCAGTCTTACCCCACTTCTCTCTCTGTCCCTTTTTTGTTTGTTTTTAACAAAGCAGATGTATAGAATTTTTAAACAAAATAGGTACCTGTAGTCTATACTTTCATAAAAATTAAACCAAAGTCTGAAACTTCCAAATACTGCTCATATGGAAACTTTTATTCTGCTCCTTTCACAGATGACTTTCTTATAAACTGCTCGGCATGTCTGAAATACAGCTCTCTGACAAAATCATAACACTAAACCCATCCCATCACTCTTTCGGATACTTGTTCTCAGGCCTGCAGGGAACACATTTTGACCACTTTTCCATGGGGAAGTTGTCGGCAATTCCCTTCTAAAGGTATTATAATACAAATCCTAACATAATACTTCCAGTGCATATGCTGGTGGCAAGAGGAATTTATTATTAAACATTTTGCAGACTTGCCCCGGTCGTGAACTCTCGCAGAATATAATTCATTGCCTGAGGAGCTTTTAGTATGGTGGCAAATAATTGCCAGAATTAAAGCAAGAGGCTTAACAACACAAATATTTAAATTATACAACACACTCGACAATAATGATCTGCCTAAGTGGTTTCCATGTGACAAAAATATAATTAAACAGTTCATAAAGAGTTACACGAGTCATTGCCTTGCTTTTATAACAGTGGGTCATGACGGTTTTAAACTACTTCGTTGACTTCATGTAGCATCTAGCTGTCCTGCAACGCCAACTCTAGCTTGCATGTAAATAGTAACAATTGCTTCTGATTTGGCTTCTGCTGTGTTTTTCTTACTTCTGTCTTCCTCTGTAACATTGTTCCAGATAACCATGTTAACCCCTATGAAAGGAGGGCAAAAATGTGATTGTTTGTGTCTGTGTGTTCTTTGCCTTTCATGAACCACAGGATGGATTTTAACAAAACTCACTGGAATTATATCTATGACTGAACAACTTTTGAAGTCAACCTGATTCAAGATGGGTGCCACAGCTAATCAACTTTGCTAATCAGCTTTAGCTAACACAAAAATGGCTGCAATTCATTCAATCAGATATTAATATTGTTAGCGTCTCCATTTACATGATTTACATGCCTAACATCCTGTACAGTCTATTAGAACTTAAAGTTTGTGCTGAGATTGACTCAACTAATTCCAAATTTTAGGTCAATATCTAGTTAAGTGAACCATTGTTGCAATCATTTTTTGCGTTAGCTAAAGTTCAGTAGCTGTGGCAGCAGGGGTGGAAATTAAAAATTTGTCCACCAGCCACTATGGCTGGGGGACAAATTTTTTACCAGCCACTCAAATATTTTACCAGCCACTTTTTTATGTTGTGACAAAAGGTTATTTCATATGATGATGATGATCGAGGCGAGTGGAAGCAGTTGTGGTGCAACTGCAAATTGCAAAAGTTACCAGGGGGGGAACCAAATATTTCAGCCGTCTGAAATAATTGGTTCCCCCTCTAAAACATGGGAAAAAAATAATTTACCAAAAAGTCCTTAACTGTGTTTATTCCTCTCATCATGGACAACAAGTCCTGTAAATTTGGAGACATTTGTTCTTTTTTTGCAAAAGTTACATGGGGGGGAACCAAATATTTCAGCCGTCTGAAATAATCGGTTCCCTCTCTAAAACATGGGACTGAGCTATAACTATTTCTGTGCCTGCTAAGGATGTGTAGCTTTGGCAGCCATCTTGAATTGGCTTGACTCCAAACGTTAACCAGTTGTCGATGTATATCCAAAGATCCCCCCCCCACACACACACACCCACACACACACACACACACAAAACAGAGAGTTACATGATTGCTCATCTTTCATGATTATGAATACAGATATGCTGCCGCCCTAGCAGCTTCCCACTCACTACACTAATGCTGATTCTCATTTTTCATCATATATATGCATACTTTTAAGTGGTGTTGAGCCATGCAATTAAATACACACAAATTTTCAATCAACTTCTTTCTGAGGTTCGGGCCCTTACATAAAGTAATATAGCATTGTTTATTTTATTTGTTTATTTATTTAAATCAGTTTAAGTGTAAAAATAATGCAAAGTACTTATCATTACCGGTGAATGCCACAATGTTTGAAAAGCATGACATGACAAAAAAGTATTTAACGATAGCAACAACAAAAAGAAAAATGACGTTACTAATACTGTGCAGAGAAGAAACTGCCCTTACTGTCCTTGATGCCTCATTTTGTACTATTTAATTTACCTGTTCTGTTTTTTTCTTAGCAAATATGTTCATATGTCCCTGAGTAGCTTTTAATACAACCCTTAGCATTATTTTAAAATATGCATTTAAGTACAAAAGTACTTCAGCTTGTGAAATATATGCCTATAAACTCTAGACAAATGTTGGTGCTGTCACAGTAAAAATAGAATGACATAGCTAACATTGCTACAGTGTGTTTGAAGCTTAACCACAGAAGTTCTAGATGAGTTCTTTTTTTAAGCCAAACCTAAGCAAACAGTAAAAGGTTAAAACTAAAAAAAAGAAAGAAAAGAAAGAAGAACATAAACAATCCCACAGGTGACAGGGGTGAAAGTCCAACCAGAAATGTTATGTGAGACTCTTTGAATAATAATGAAACTACATTGTCTCATCTTTGATTCCAACTTAATTTTGCTCCTCAACAATATGATCAAGACTGTTTTTTATTCAAATTGCAACACACCATCCACATTCACAAATTAACAGCCTGGATTTAACCCATTTTAGATTAGTATGAAAAAAAAAAATCAGCAGTAAAAAGTTTGATCTAGCTCTTCTTCTTTGCATGTCTGGGGATTTTCTTTGCTTCTCCTATTTTCTATGGTAATCTGTCTGTCATTTATGCCTGTGTGGCTCTTCAGTGGTTTCTTCTTTTAGTATTTCAAAGTAGATAAGTGACATTATATAATATACCATCAAATAACAAGTTAAAGCCATATTTCTTCTTGGGTTTCATTCAAAGAGCACTCAGGCAAAATACTGCAATCACACCTCCACATATTGACCCTTTTTGCACTTGTTCATGCTTTACATGTTCACACCAGTCTCTTGAGTGGCTCAGTTGAACTCTCCTCAACCTCAAAGCTGTGAATCTGAATTTAAGCTGTAAAGGTATTAAAATTTATAAGAAATGGGAAGTTCTGATGCAGTGTATTCATGAGCAAAGTCACGCGCCACTAACCCCACACTGCTTCTAAAGTCTTCTTTAAAATGTAAAGAATTATTGCTGGATAAAGTGTGAAAGCTCCAATGTTTCATCCCAGCTAGTGGGAAGTGAAATTAAACTTCCACTAAATGCAGTGTTAATTTACAGAAAACAATAAAGCTGAAAGCTTACAAGTATTAAATGGAATTAGTTTTATATGTTTCTTTAGTATTCATGCCTGCTGCTGAAATCCACACTCATGAATAAGTAAAGAAATTACTAAATCAAGGTTACTTATGCTGAACATTTTTTTCCCCCGCAGGTCATTTAAATTCAAAAATACATTTCACATCAAGAAATCAGCAAGAACAAATGTATCAGCTCACCTCGAGGCTGCTTCTCCCTTTCTGTGATGACTGCTCCTGCAAGTAGCTGTGCTCCCACGGAGAACCCCACTCTGTCTCAGGGAGCGTTTCTCTGTGTAATGAGGGTTTGAGAGTGTGGGAAAGAAAAGAGAGAAAGAGAGCTGGAAGCGCTGGTTCCTCTCACTTCCTACTTTGACTTTCAGACTCTCGGTCTCTTATTGTTCTGCTTTTACTCACCTCTTTGAGGTAATTTGCTTCTTGGATGGTTTTAATAGCTCATTCTTTCTTTTGTCATTGCTTTTCGTGTGCATGTGCCAGCTGACACAATACAACAGGGTGCCTTGTTGAAATTATCTTTAATGTGCCACATTCAGTCCTACTGGAAGTGCAGGGAAGTCAATTCATTTTGTGGTTAAGTTGACAGGAAAAGAAAAGACACTTGTTTTTTTTCTGGCTTTTTCTTTCTGTTTCACGCACACAAATATACCTGCTTCTTAACTTCGGGTAAACAGATTTTAAATTTAGGGAAATATTTAAAGCAACAGTTTGAACTGTTAGGAAATAGGGTTCTATGGAAAGGTTATAAACAATTGATATCTTACCTGTTGTAGATATAGATCTTTGAATGCCCTCAGTTTGGAGAATTAGTTTAATTCAATAGAGTTTAAGTAGAGTGCTGCTGTCTTTAAACAGCCCAAATCTATTTTTTTTATTTTGGTTCATGTGAATGTTATTTTATAAACTTTTACATCATCACCAATTTTGTATTACATGATGACTTATGTAGTATTTTATGATTAGTTGCAATCACAAATACCAGCAGCAGCAAATAGTTGTAGCACTTCCAGCAAGAAAATTCTAAAATTTCTGCTGGATTACCCTTGCAATGCAAAATTGATGATAGTATAAAGGTTTACAAAACAGCTTTTGCATGAAATGTTATAAAATTTAAAAAATTTGAGTTGTTGGAAACAGTTTGCTTTGTTCTTGGCCCCACTCTGACTTGCTGTTAGCTTGTCAATCCAGTCCGAATTAAAGTAAGTTTTTCCAAACTGAAGTTGTTCAAAAAGTTGTCTCTAACAGGTTAGATACTGTTTACAATCTTTACAAAGAGCCCTCCCTAAAACATGTGAGCTATTGCTTTAAGGCTTTAAATCTTGTTGAATTAGCACCATGTTAAATTATCAATATTTAGTGACACCAAAAGTCAGAAATATTGCACAATATTTCATTTCTGGTGCAGCCTTCACTCAAACTTTGCATTCATTTTTCATATTTTTGGTGGTGTAGCTATTCTTTTCTTTCCAATGTCAGTTCATCTCAGCTTCAGCCTAAGTCATTATCACGTCTCTTTTCATTGCTTCTGTTCAATTTTTGCCTCGCCTTTCCTTATCTGCCTATAATACATCTGGTTTGGCTCTATGGCCTTGTTCACGTTTTACTTGGATCTGAATTTAATCATTCTTTGCCTCTTTTTTTGTGTCTGGTGCCTCTGTATTCCTTCATCTTTAACATCAAATCATCTCTGCCAACACTGGATAGATTTGTCACAGTTTTCTTTTTGTTTTTCGTGACAAACACGATCAGACTCTGCCTGTATTTCTCCTTGTGAGTCATAATAACTAGGTTTCAGCTTTGTTCTACGGAAAGATAACATGTATGTCTTCATCAGTCTTTCATTTATTCTCACAGGCTCTCTCCTTTCTTCACATAGCTACTCGTCTCTCTCTCTCACTTTCACAATTTCTGTCAGAGATAGATTGGAAACCAAGGGCTATTATGTTTAGCTTTCTCTCAGTGTCAAATCTATAGACTTGTGAAGTCTAACAACAAGAGGACCATTTGAGATTTCCAAGATTGGCTGAAAACTCTAACTGTGAGTCGTGGACTTCTTATATGGCACCTTTTGTTGCTATGATGCCTTTTGGCTCCATGTGCACAACTGAAAAATAGAGAAATAAGCAAAAAGCAACAAATGTCACATGAACCATCTTTTTTTTTTTTGGTAAAAAAGTTTTTTAAATCTGACATTTAAAAAAAAAATAAAAGTAAGATACTCCAAACAAATGATTTGTGTTTCTACCAGTCTCTTCTGGATTTAGCAAAGTTTGCCATATTGCTTTCAAGATCAGTTCGATAGAAGAGCTTGCAGTACAGGAGAGGCAAAATAAGTCAAGAAATACTGACTAGTGCATAATGTAAGCACTATCACATGTACTGAGATCTCCCAACATTGCATGAGGTTGTGCATGATGTCATTTACAAGTTTTGACCAAAACGTCTGTCACTCCATCCCTTCTCAGCACAAGATAATTTTAGTTTAAATCTCTGGCACATCTTAGTTTCGATTAGAAATACTGTTTGGATTCAAAGTGTTGCTGTCAGCTCTGTATAAAGAGGTGATATTTATCATTCTTACAGTGTAGCTCATGATTAAGGTAAAGAGAGTGAGCCAGTAATATTCCTAAAGGTCTTATCTATTAGATGAATGCTGCCAACTGTGGCGTCAAGGATGTTCTCCGAATGGGATGGTTACCGTGGTAACATCATCTGAAGGGGTTCAGAGAAGATACATATTTGATGAAGTACTGTTTTCTTTGAAATCTCAGAAATTAATTTGAGCTATATAAATAATTCTCCCAACAAGAAAACCCAGGACCAAAGCTTTCGTTTTAAAACCCTGGTAAAAAAAAATGTTTAGAAATGTTTCTTCTTGCTGAAGAGACAACATGTCACCACGTATAAATCTTAAATGAAGACAGTTTGCTGCATTGCAGGGTCACAGCTGGAGCTCTTTGGGTTTCTTTCAACTACCACCGCTTGGAGAATTGAATCTGAAGTGGTTCTATGATCATTACTTTAAAAGTAACGCTGAAATTATTGTCAAACCTACTGAGATTTGACAGTGTGCTGTTTTTTTTTATTGACTTAAAAAGCATAAAAAATGATCTTTTGACTTGGCTGACAGACAGAGCAAATGTTATAATAACATTTATAATAACACCTTTCCATCTTTTTATTTGTCTTCTGCTTTAAAAAGAAAGGGCATATCATAAGGCAAATGGTATGGACACTTAAATATTTTACTATTATGTGAAAAAACAGTTTAATAAGTGTTTATTTAATTTTTGTTGAAATAGTCTAAAATGTTCCACTGTTGTTTATTTTTAAGATAATTAAAAATCAGTGTTGTTGAATATTCTTTTGATTACTAATTCTCAAATGAATGTCACTAGTTTTTTATTGTCTTGTTGCTTCACCTTCTGATAGAAAACAATTATTTCCTAAAGCTTGTGAGGAGTTGCACCAAAACTGAGGGTTATGTAAGATGGCAGGCTGAGCTGTCAGACTATTGATTTAAGCTAGATCAAAGACTACTTGTTGAACTGTGCAAACAGGACTTTATAGATTTGAGAAGAGCTTATACTGTAGATGCTACTTGCTTTATAGGTCATTTGATGAGATCCTTATTAAAAATGCAGATACACTTTATCAGCACAATTTGCCATAAATGGAGATGTTCAGTTTTTAATATGTGGATAACTTCTAAAACAGAAACTATTGCTGCCTTTTAAACCCCATTTTAACTGACATTAATCTCACTAGGGTTATAGTCAGTGTAAATGAGCAAAGTGGGAGCTGCACAGGCCTGGGTGCTTGATAGGACTCCACCTTGCTACACTCCACCACTTCCTCTTAAGCGCCTAAAGACAGGAAGCGAGAAGAGACAGAAGAGGAAGAAAAGCAAAGGGGGATGGGCTTATTGCCTTCATTTAAAATAAAAAATGCAGAAGAGAGACGTTCAAGTAGAGAAATAAAAACAGAAAGGGAATTAAAAATATACGGTTCATAAAGTGTGGACAGGACTACAAGAAATTATGGCTCCTTGGACAAGGAGTACTACAGAGCATTTTGGTGTTGGTAAGTCAGTATGTCCTCTTTTGTGTGTTTCCTTTATGTTATGCTTATGTTCACAAACCTCATGTGCTCTCTCTCTGTTTTTATGTGTTGCTAAGCTTTTAACGTTTAAGCTGAGGGAAAAATACATTTCAGATTACCATTACTTCCTGTCTGACACTTTGTGATCAGGTGCAAAAGGCCCTCAGAGCTCATCAGGATGTGCAGAACATATTTAATTTTAATTTAAAGTCCTTAGATTTTCAGAAAATAATAATAATTTAATTCTGATCTAACAAAATGCAGGGAAGCTGCAGTAGAGTGAGAGCCATGTGGAACCATGAGCAGATATTTCTATTTGACAGAGAAATGAGCAGGGCTGTGTAGAGTCATAGTGCCTTAAACATGTATTAATTGGAAGAACATCAATGTGGGTGCTGAAAGATATATTATTCTTTAAAAAATCCAGTTCTATGAGCAAATGTTTAAGTTAGGTGAAAATCAAATCCTAGCTTTTACAAAAACAACCTCAGTAGAGTATAAATCTAGTATGCGGTTGAACATGGCGAGGCTGATTAGCATGCGTTTCCATTAGATATGCAATACAGTCAAAACTTTGTCAAGAACTGCAGATTTTCAAACTTCCAATCAAATTTGTAACAACAGAGATTGACAAGCCTATGGCAGCTTTTAGATCAGTTCATTGGTTTGGTAAAATATGTTACATCGTTATACTGAGAGATGGCAATTAAAAGTTTTCTCAGCCTGATAGTAGTACAGCTTATTGCTTAACATAAACAACGAGAGGAACATTGGACAATAAAATGTCACTTAAGCACAACTGCAAATGAAAAGATCTCAGTGTTTATTTTAATTCAAATAAATATCTTCCTAGTTTGTGTGAGACTGTAGAACACAGGAAGTGGTGGAAGAAGGAAGTAAGTTTGTGTGAGTTTAAAGCTATGCAGCTGAAAGCTGTCGAAAAAAAATAACGTTGATGTTGACTCTGTGTTATGACACTGCACAGACTGTTTGGTTTATTTTTAGCTCAGTTTAAATGAGTACACTGTCACATAAATGTGTTACTTCAAAATCTGCTTGGGACTACTTGTTTTGTGACCATACGATTGCCAGTTAACAATGGCACAAAGATGTGTGTTTAGGGTAACTGCAGCCTTTATAGTGAGAGAAGCTGATGCAATGTCCTGTCATCTCTTTACCTACACCATCATACCCTTTTCCTTGCTTGCACTTTGATATACTACGCAGTAAATATTTGAGGTTATGGTCAAACAATTTGATCAAAAAAATGTCAGAAGTTGGCTTAAAAACCTAAACAAAGTTATGGAAGCCCATTTCTGCTGATAAAATAAGACCCACTAAGACATAATTATGAGATACTATTTCATATTTATGGCTTAATAGCTCATAAATATGATTCAGCCTTTTAAAGTAATGAGAATGTATCTCATAATCATGACTAAGGACCCCTTATCATTATGAGATACTAAGTCATAACAGTTATAAACATGAGCAGCTATGCCATAATTTAGAGATATTAACTCATATGCACGACTTTTAGGATCTTTTTTTCTTTAAAGTGGCCAAAATGGGCTTCCATACAAGTGAGCTAATGTCTTTGTGACCTCTGCTCCTTGTAGCCTCACTGTTCCACCTGCCTTCTTCTCATTCACATCAACTATTTATTACCTTTTTCACCTGAAGTGATTTTACTATTTATCTTTGAAAAACACCACCTTTCCTAATTTGTTTCTTCTTAGCTAACTGGTTCTGTGCATGTAGATGCTAAAAACATTTGCCAAGGTTACTGACAAGCATATTTTTATTCATCAAGCTAAATTACAACCTCTGTGTCAACATTTATAGCTTGTTGACACATAGTTTTGGGCACAGTGACTTTTAATTTTTTTGTATAAAGTTTAAGTGCTCCTCATGATCACAACTCATTTCTGTTTTAGTAAAGTGGAATTTTGTCGGTAAAGGAGAGAAGCAGCTGTCCCTGGAAATAGGAGATACTGTCTACATCCAGGAGGTTTGTGATGGTAAGAGTATCTCATTTTTGTTTTATGTACATCTGTGAGAAATAAAAATTATAAAGTAATAAATTATAAATGTATTCCATCCACAGCATACGTGATCGTTGTGGCTTGAACCTGGCTTACAATTTGCAAAAATAAAGCACAACAAAACACACAAGTTGCCAGAGATAAAATTTTCATTCAGTTGTAGGAAAAAAAAAGTGATGTATCTGTATTTCTGTCTCTCATTGTATGAGTTTTCTGTTTATCAAACAATATACCCTTAATTATTTAGAATATTAGAACAACAGAAGAGAATTCTTGCATGTGTTGTTTTCATTACGCACTGGTCTCATGCAGTTTTGGAGTTGTAACAGCTGGATTGTCTTTCAGGGTGGTACAAAGGCTACTTGGCAAGGAATAAAGCCCAGCAGGTGGGAATCCATACATCAATAATAACACAATATTTAGCCTACCGATTTTACTAACAGTACGGTGATAATGATGTACAAACCAGGTTTATTCAAAAGGTAGCTTTTTTTATTGTGGACTTTTAGAGCTTTTATTGATTTTCTCCCTGTTCATTTCCACCACATGCATTTCCTTCCAGGGAGTATTCCCTGTCAGTTTTGTCCATCTTAAAGAGGTTATCATTGAAAAACGGGGGTGAGTGCAAATAAAACTTCATTTCCGAAAGCTAGCACAGGTCTTAATTTTGTTCTCTTCTGATTCATGTGCGTGTGCTCAATTTTTTAGAGATGAGGAAATTGTGGTGTCTGCAGAGATGCCCCTAGTGAAAGAGGTGACCACAACACTGAGAGAGTGGGGAAGCATATGGAAGCAGCTATTTGTGGTACGAACCAAACCGTTCAAAATGCTTGTCTGAATGTTTGTGTATGAATTTAACAACATATGTGTGTCTTCTTAGGCCAACAAACAGGTGAGAGTGAAGCAGGTCCAGCGGCTGATGTGGGAACTGATGGAGTGGCGCTCGCAGCTCCTGTCTGGTACCTTGCCCAGTGATGAATTCAAGGAGCTTAAGCAGAAAGTAACTTCCAAGATTGATTACGGCAACAAGTATGTCTGCACTGATAACATGCTCATTGTTTCAAGCTTATTTTTGACTCAAACTACGGCCACACAAACTGTAAAATGCATTCTTCTTATCTCTTGGTTGAAGCTTCTTTGCAAACCTCTGTCCTTCTCTAATTGCCTACTGTTCCAATCTCCTTTAACCTCTTCTCCTCAGTTATTTTTTCCTTCACCTAATTGTCTTTCCTTGTTAAATCTCTTCACCTCTTCATCCTTGTCTGAATTCCATTACTTCTCTTGTTTTTCTACTCTCTGCTTCAGAATCTTGGAACTGGACCTTGTTGTTCGAGACGAGGATGGGAACATCTTGGACCCTGAAAAAACGAGCGTCATCAATCTTTTCAGGGCGCACGAGGAGGCCACAACTAAGATCAATGAACGTATTAAAGAGGAACAGGTACAGGACATAATGTGAGAGGGAGGGCTTTACATAATGCTTATTTGCTGTCTTTGACACTGATACACTTTGTCAAATCATCCTGAAAACAATTCTGAAAGGTTAATGTCTGTAAACTTAGAAAGTGTTCTCAAAAATTAGCTTTTTCATTTAATTTCAATTTTCTTTTTGTGGCTGAGAAAAATATTGCAACAAAGCTTTATCTGCATGATGCTGTAGCTAAAATCTAACCCTTCACTGGCCTTCGGGTCAAATGGACCCAAAGTTACAAGGACTTTAAAAAAAAAAAAACAGTAGTTTGTATACTTTAGCTCATCCATTTCAGCCAACCAGGTTTACTAAGACAGAGCTAAACAGATTGAGTTAGGTTGGCAGTTTATCCTGTCAGGTCAAAGCAGCTGGTGATCCTGCTGACACTAATGTCTTCCCCCTACAGTCCAACATCCAGACAGACCACAGTGGAATCTCAGCACGCATCCAGTCTTCCCCCACACACAGCCTCTACGTCTTTGTCAGGAACTTTGTCTGCCGCATCGGAGAAGACTCCGAGCTGTTCATGTCCCTCTATGATCCCTGTAAACAGACCATCATCAGGTAGTCATTTTACTCTTTTAGCTTTTATTCTGAGGGTTTTTTCTGATTTGAATGTATTCTTGTCCAAAATAGATGAGTAAAACCATAACTCTTGTGAGGTGGATTGAAAGATTTGGACCCCAACATTCCTATAAAAATTAAGTCTCTTAGGGTCTCAAATGTAAACATTATGTCATATTTTAACTAAGTTGAATTCATTTTATTGCCAATTCAGAAATTGATAATTTTTAAAATTGATTTGGAATATGACTTTCTTTTTTGTTTAAAAAGCAAGCATGTTTTTTTATGTAATATTAGCTTTTACAAAAAGTATTTTCAGCTCAGATCATTTTACTTTCCTCCTGTCACCCAGCTTTCTACAAAGTGTACACACTCACCCTCTGGCCTACACACACTCCCCTCCCTTTTACTTTATTTTCTTGTCCATATACCTTGCCTTCCCCTTTTTTCTATTGTTGAGCGGCACTAAACTATGACAATTTGCCAAAAATAGACATAAAGAAAATTAAAATTACAGGGCCAGCGGCTCGTGAGTGGCAGCGCTGTATGGAGCTTGACAGTGCCGATGTTAAGCCCCGTCACTCACTGTCATACTGAGTATATCTGTGTCTCAGCCAGTAGCAGCTGGAAGTATTAGGATAGACTTCAGTCACTCAACTACCCACTACTATCAAACTATTTCTTCACTTTCTATCCACTTGTCCTGATGTTGTAGTCTCCTTCATCTCATTTGTGCGTGCTATGTTTTTTGATTGGCTTGACTTTTTTGTTTACCCTACTGTCTACTTTATTTATTTATTTATTTATTTATTTTATTACACTTTATGTGTTTGTTTCTATTTTCTTAAAAACAAAATTTCGAATTATGGATGTTGGTGTATGTCTGTTCTTCTTTGGATCCTTTTTGCACATTACTGCTAGAGTTTTGCATTCTAGGAAAATGCTAACTGGAAAACAAAGGTTTTTATCACCACACACAGACACACACACACACACACACACACACACACACACACACACACACACACACACACACACACAGAAGGAAATAAAGATTTTGCCTGTGTGTTTGTTTATCTGTAGTGTTAGAAAAATATCTCATAAACCAGTGGACAGATTTTTATAGGATTTTAGATGAGTAATCCTTGGATGAACATCTACAGCTGACTAACTTTTGGGGTGAACCCCTTGAAAATGGCCGCCACAGCTAAGCAACCTTGGCAAACACAAAAGTAAATCAGCCAATTTGACAGATATTGAGCTAAAATTTGGTGTGGTAGCTGAGAGTCATCTGCAACATGTACTTCAATTGCCAAAAAATCTCACAAGATCTCTCGATATTGCATGAGATTGCACACAACGTCATTTTTAAAGTTTGACCAAAACGGCTGTAATGCCATCTCCTTTCACTGTAAGATGATCTTAGCTGAACTTTTGGCATGAAAGATAGTGGACAATATGCATCCATTCAAGAAATACTAGGTCTTTAATTTGTACATCATATACTTGAATGAAACTTTTTCTCAGCCTCGCAGGTGACAACAGTATGCAACTTCAGTCTGTATGTTTAAATATTGTGTTCGTTAATGTCGTCATTGAACAGAAATTAAAAAAGATGCATGTTTTATAGTATTTCTTCTTTTTTTGTGCAGCGAGAACTACCTGGTTCGCTGGGGCAGCAAAGGTTTCCCCAAAGAGATTGACATGTTGAACAACCTGAAAGTTGTCTTCACGGTAAGTAGCCACTGGAGGGCACTGTTTCACTGTTTGTAGTCGTCTCCCTGCTGTATAATGAATGAACCTGTTACCTGCGAGAGAACGTTTCATTAATCTCTCATTTCCCGTCTTTCCCCACTGCTTCTTTTACTTACTTTGTTTCTGTCTTTGTGTACCAGGACTTGGGGAACAAAGACCTGAGCAGAGAGAAGATTTATTTGATCTGTCAGATAGTGCGAGTGGGCAGGATGGACTTGAAAGAAACAAACAACAAGAAGTGCACTCAGGGCCTCAGGAGGCCTTTTGGGGTGGCAGGTACTT
Organism: Kryptolebias marmoratus; assembly: GCF_001649575.2. NCBI lineage: Eukaryota > Metazoa > Chordata > Actinopteri > Cyprinodontiformes > Rivulidae > Kryptolebias > Kryptolebias marmoratus. The sequence continues at coordinate 17,825,002 of NC_051438.1, read as the reverse complement.
CAAGATGAGTCAATTAAATTTGTTCTGGTTCAAGGAGGTGCTAAGCTGCTAGTCCTGGTGGTCAGAGGTTACACACTTTAGTAGGCTTTAAAACTTAAATACTATTCTGAAAGTATTTTTTAATATTTCTGTTTATTTAAAATTCTGTAAATTTTTTTTTCTTTTACCTCCACAGACGGGTGATTTTATGAGCTAGTTCTCTGTGCAAACACTTTTGCGTAAATAACACCACAAACTTTTAATTAATTTGACTAAACATAAAATGGTACAGTAGAAAGACGTTAGGAAGCACTAATTCAACAGTAATGTAGTGAGTAAGAATGCAACCTTGTGGAGAACTTAATGACTTTTCATGTAAAATGGCTCTTTTGATTCTTTATTAGACAGAAGTGCAGATCATCAAGGGCAAAACACTAGTCTTTTTAGTAAATCTGAGTACCTTTTGTTCACAAAAAAAATTCCAAATGGCTCTTTAACCTATGAATAAAAACTGTCACATATTTATTTCTTATCATATTACCAATTTTCATCTGTTATTTAGCATTTTGATGTTTGATTCTTCAGCTGATTTTGCTTAAATTGCAATTACGTCTCTGAAAACCACCTGAAGTTTACAAACATTGCTAAACAGCGAATTAAACAAGGATATATCACATTATAGTTTCTTGTAACAACTATTGGAAAATAATGCTACTAGCAATGACCTTTTTTATTTTTTTAATCTCTGAGATTTATCTTAGACGTCTAACTTTTATGATCCACACAAGGATCTTAAGTTTGATTTTAGGAACCTATGATTTATGTTATTGTTGCTCAAACTGGCTCACAGAGGTCTTTCTGTCTTCATGTGAGGAGACAACTATCAGGGAGTATTCTTTTTATACCAGTTTGCTTCTATTTTGCCTGTTTGCCTGAAGGGAATTCACATTACATATAACCGTAAAATGCTTTTTTTTTTCTCATCACACACACATTTTCTTTCTTTTCTTGCTAGTGATGGATATAAGTGACATCATCAAAGGGAAGATCGAATGCGATGAGGAGAAGCAGTTTTTCATCCCCTTCTTCCCGTAGGTTTCATTTTCTTCTGCTAATTCTTCTCTTTTTGCTCTCTCTGTTTCTCTTTTATTCCCTACAAAATAGCTATTGAAAAGTCATTTCAACATCTCTTCACAGACCTCCCATAAAGTTTAAACAGCAATATGACAGCTTTGTGTACTTGAAGTAGTCAAAATTGGATTTTTCTGTATTTTTCAGGGTGTTTTTCTGTGTATTTTTGTTTCCAGGGTGGTTGCTGAAAATGATTTTCTCCACTCCTTGCTGAACAAAGTCACAGCGTCACGAGGAGACAGTGGTGGCCAAGGTAGTGTTTTGCTCTAACAAGCTTTTCTCTTTGTATCCCAGCCATGCAGCAATTCTTGGAAGTTCGTCCTGCACGCATCCGAGATTCCCACTGATCTGTGCATGCCTGCAGTTGTTTGTGGCCTGATAAAACCACAACATTGAACGCATCCCTGCCTCGTCTTGTTTCATTTTAGCTGAAGAAAAAGGAACAGTGTAGTGGAGGATTAAATTCTGTTTTGTTTTTTCTGTAGTTTCCATTTATTTTGCTTGCTCAAACTTTACTGCCCACTGCCTGGTATTCATGGCCAACTTCGACATCTCCTGTTGGCGACACTGCCATGCTCACATAGAGTAACCTTGCGTGTTAGGCTGAACTGCCTTATCAGTCAGCTTTTCTCTTCCTCCTGCTCCCGAAGGCCCTGAGCAGAACCTAGATATGAAAGAAGCAGCTGCACAAGCAGATCTGAAAAGAGCACCTGTGGTCACTAAATTTCTGTTCTTAACATTACTCTCCCCTAATCTTTCCTTCTTCTCAATCTGAACTACATGTTCTTGTGTTCACTAACATTTGCACACATATAATTAATAATATTATACTATAGATAAGCAAATGTAATGACAAACCTAACCCATTGCCTTTTGATTGGTGCCCTGTATATACAAGTAGCATAGGTACATATTCACAACCCCATTTCTTTACATGATTGGCTTCATATTTTGTAAATATTAAAGTTCAGCTGTTAAGCTTCAAATTTCAGTTTGTCTTTCAATACTTTTAATACTGGACCACCTTGGAAATTTCCTTTCACACGTTTGGCTCTAATTTGAAGAAATCCCTGGTTTCTGTATTTTTTTATTTAAGACATTGATTTGTGCAGGTAAATTGATGAAACGTTGCTGTCTCAAAATTCTTCACAGTTTTCAATCCCCCACTTATCCTTTCATTAACACAGCATCTTCATCAGACAGCGGCAGCGCTCCCTTCTAACTACTCTCATGTTTCCAACCTTAGGCTGCACAGATGAGTGTAAAGAGTTAAAGGTTGTACAACCAGGCAACCAGGGACATAGTCCATGTTTATTTTAATTAATTTTGGTGATTGGTTGCCATACAGATCAAATTGTAAAGCAGCCCCTGGGCCTGCTTTATTTTACAGTAATTTATGCAAAATGGTGTGTAATTATCAAGGAATGAATGAGGAACATAAAAGTAGCACCTGTTTTATGTTGAATACTTAATCAGGGTCAGGCTTTGTTAGGATGACAAAAGGGTCTTTGTGACAATGGAATTAATCTTTTTTTTCTGTATTAATGTGACACTTCTACCAACATATGGTTTTTAGATTGGCAACAAGGTTGTAAAAATATGCACCAAAAAGGTGAAACCTATGCATTGTCAAAGGGCTGCATCAAAAGATTTTTTGGGCTATTTTTTTACAACAAAAATACCAAAAAGTGCTTTGAGGGAAAAATATCTTTCTGCAATAATTATTTAATTAAAAAGGCAACATTTTCCTCTTGTCTAACCTCATTCCTCAGGTCTCTGGGTCACCATGAAGCCTCTGGTGGGGGACATAGTACAGATTCGAAAAGAATACCCTCACCTGGTGGACCGCAGCACAGTGGTTGCCCGCAAGCTGGGCTTCCCGGAGATCATTATGCCAGGAGACGTTCGGAACGACATCTACCTCACCCTACAAGGAGGCGACTTTGACAAGTACAACAAGACGACACAGAAAAACGTAGAGGTCATCATGTGGGTCTGTGACGAGGATGGAAAAGTGATCCAGGTGAGCAGCGTGAGGCCCAGATCAGCCATGTTGGTGTATCTGAATATAGAAAGAGGAGCATGTGTTAAACAGTGAGGGAGTACATGCCGGTGAAAATGTACAACAGTGTTTAGGAACTTACTCAGTCTCTAAAATTCAGAGAAAAATAAAAACAGTTTTATTACAAATAACAATCCTTTTTAAGCATACTTGAAATCCACCAAGTTGCCATGTCATCTATCTGTCACACCTCCTTTTTCATAGAACTCCATTTGTCTTGGAGCTGGAGATAAGCCTGTCAGCGAGTACAGGTCTGTCATCTATTATCAAATCAAGCAGCCCCGCTGGATGGAGACAGTCAAGGTGAGTCTTCTTTTCTTATCAGCCACTTTTTTGAAGTTTCTTTGAAAATGACCTGCTGCTATAGATCATTTTTAACTCTTCATTTTTCACAATACAGTGCCACTGTAGGCTTGTAGACCATCTAATTAATTACATTGTTTATTAACATAATGCAGGTGACAGTCTCTCTGGAAGAAATGCACAGGATTCATTTGCGTTTCATGTTCAGACACCGCTCTTCCCAGGAGTGTAAGTGTTACCCCCCCACCCCAACCTTACCAGTCTGCTTTCTTTATAAGATCAACACTCTTAACTTCCCTGTTCTTGTTTGATCCTTGAAGCATAATGAACAAGGACTAAATGATTGTGACCAATTTGCAAATTGACCCGATGTGTCATTAGATAGACTTGATTATTTATATCAGCAGTTTTTCTTTCACACTTTGTTCAAAAGCCGTTTAAGCATCCATTTTGTTCTTTTCCAGCAAAGGACAAGAGTGAAAAGAACTTTGCTATGGCATTCGTACGCCTGATGAAGGAGGACGGGACAGTTCTGCAGGACGGACCTCACGATCTTGTCGTCTTTAAGGTGAGAAGCGGTGAAAAAATATTTATATTCATGAATAAGTTCAACCGCCTCTTGAAAATAGTTACTTTAAACATCAGCTTAATGCTTTTAGTCTTGTAGATAAGCTAAAATAATTATTTATGAATAAAGCATTTTTTAGTATTTTTAAAGTCCTTTGTTGATCCAAACTGTTCAGAACTGAGCTTCCAGGAATGAATCAAGTATATTTGTCAAATAAAATGTAGTGAATCAAATTAAAGTAGCAACTCACAAAAAATGTTTTTGTAACTCTTCAAATAACAGAAATGTGCAGGATTATTTTCCTGAAACATAATTCAGAATATGAATAAATGTTAAAAAAGATATATACAATAAAGTAAGAAAAAAAGTATAATGCCACTGCAGTTGTAGTTGACCTTAAGATATAGTGAGATTATGGCCACCCTGACAGGTTGATTGAAGTCAAATAGACTTCTTGTTAAATGAGCCAGAGCTACGATTGAATCCCCTTATTGACTACATGTCAAAGCAGTGAAGATTAATTACTCATGATTCACTCAAATACCAAATGGTTGGCCACCTTGTGCCCCCTTTCACGATTATCTCTCATTATCTGTGCGCTCCTCTTGATCTCTCTGCCACTCGTGGCTTAAATCTCCAACTCAGGTTTTGCTGTCACTCATTTATTATTTACAGGCAGGCTGATGACAGCAGAGATGTTGAGTCTAAATTATGACTAGATGGTGATAAAATGAGCTGCAGAACAATGTAGTATAATTAAAGAACGGCAATGTTAGCAAAACTGGGGATCCAAATGCCTCAGAATGTACTTTACTCTTCCCGTACTGTTTTGTTATCTTTAAATGAATAATCAAGAACAAAAACCAGTAAGAATTGCTGCTAAAGCTGAGTAAGGCAGACGTAGCTGAGGCATTGCTGCCAGCAGATATTTTACTTTAAGGCTGTGTCTTTATTCCAGCGTCTCTGTCTACTCTCACAACGCTTCAGGATATTTTAACTACACACAGGACAATTCTTGTCCCAGGGCTCCGGATACATCCCTAAAACCCACGTGAATCCTCGTGAACAAAACTGTGGTACCCTAAAATCTACTTTGTCTTGTCAGGGTGACAGCAAGCGCATGGAAGACGTGAACTCCTACTTGTCCCTGCCTTCGACCCGTCACCATCTCAGCGACCCCCACAAGGGGGCAGGGTTGAACCGCAGCTCCAGCAGTGTGTCTGGGGGTGGGGGAGGCCTGTCTGTAAGCTCCAGAGACAGCTTCACCATCTCCACCCTCGTCTGCTCCACTAAACTCACCCAGAATGGTAGGTGCAAATTCGTGCATGTGCGCACACACACATGCGTCTGTGTGAACAAATACACACAGAAAGTTGAAGAATGAGCAGGACAAAAATTATGAGGAGGGAAGGTGATTGAAATCAAACCTGGCTTGTCCTAAACCTTTAATTAACACCTTTTTTATAACAGAGAAATGAGGCCAGGCTAAGATGATTATTCATCATCTGGGTGTGGAAATGTTAGAGGACAAATCCACTACTTTAAGTAAAGAGTCTATTCAAGCCTGATGCAAAAAGGCATTGTGTTAAGAAAAAAAAACATTTTTGCTGCAAAAAAACTCTAAAATGAGAAACTAAATACAGGAAACTATTTTTGGACTTGATGAAGCTGTGTTATTTTTAGGTTTGAGGCTGAAAGTTTATGCAATGTTAATGTAGGGTAAAGAAGACATCAAGCCAATTAACACTGAATCAGCAGTCTGTTAATTAGTTCAGTATTCATAGAACTACATTGCTCTGTGCGTGTTGTGGTTTGTAAGGAAAGGATGGAGGGTGGCTTATGTGTATGTATGCTGCAACTGTCACTGCTGAGGACTGATTTTGTCGGAAACAACCAGGCAGGCTGCCATACAAGCAAGACACTCATCCACAAATGCTTAATTGCACATCCACTTTAAACAGTAAGGTGCATTAGACACAGGTGCAGAGCAACAGCTGCTACTGAGGAAGCAGGTCCATCAATATAATGAACATTATCCTGCTATATTAATCACCTTTACCACATGCACAAACACAAGCCCACACACAGACTTGGAAGCTTGCTCGTTCACAGGGCCACCCACCAGATGTGCAGCTTGGTGTGGCATTTCAGAACTACTGGACGGGGAGGGCAGTGAGCAGGAAGTGTCAGACAGCTCCACAAAGACAGAAAAATCTGCCCCGTGTCAAACTGGAGCAGAAATATTGACTGAAAACTTGGATTTGAATACTCAGTTGAAGACTGATCAATCAATGACATGGCCATTTTGCATATTTACAGCAGTTTTTTTTGGTCTTCTTTAAAACATTTATGATAATGAATTTGGAAACATATAATGTCTTTTTTTCACAAGCAAATATATTCTTGACAAATCACACAGATGGTTTGAAGCTTTTGATTCTGGAGAACAAAAATGGCAGACACTAACATTAGGAAGGTCCTTAATAGTTCTTGACGATATCTATCTATCTATCTATCTATCTATCTATCTATCTATCTATCTATCTATCTATCTATCTATCTATCTATCTATCTATCTATCTATCTATCTATCTATCTATCTATCTATCTATCTATCTATCTATCTATCTATCTATCTATCTATCTATCTATCTATCTATCTGTAGGAGCAGGCACCACTGTAGATCATAAACACCTGAACAGGAGATATTCTCTGTGTGTCCCTCTCCTTCAGTGGGCCTGTTGGGGCTTCTTAAATGGAGGACTAGACCTGAACTCTTGAGAGAAAACCTGGAGAAACTTAAAATCATTGATGGAGAGGAGGTTGTCAAGGTCAGTTGTGTGAATACAAGCCTGTCTTTGTGTGAAAGTGTGGACTGGCCTGAGTGTGTTTTCACTGGCTCTCTGCTTTGTTGCCATCTAGTTTTTGCAGGACACACTTGATGCCTTGTTCAACATCATGATGGAACACTCTCAGACCGATGACTACGACATCCTTGTGTTTGATGCCTTGGTGAGTGTGCGGGGTGTGTGTGTACTGGGGAACTTTTTATGGGAATGACTTTGCACGCTCACCGTGTCAACTCAAGCAGCAGGATTTCTTGACAAGCCGTCTTGAGTCTAACATATCTCCATGCCCATCTTTTTCAAACAGTCACTTCTGTCAAATGGGTGTATATAACTCTCATTTGCCTTGTAAAATGTTTGCTGCTATGTAAACATGTTACTGAATCTTCCTGTCTGCTGTACCTCCTCCTCTGACAGATATACATCATCGGGCTTATTGCTGACAGAAAGTTCCAGCACTTCAACACTGTTCTGGAGGCCTACATCAAGCAGCATTTCAGTGCCACGCTGGCCTACAAGTAGGTTAACCCTGCATTAGAAGCTTCTTGTGCCATGCCATTCCTGAAAAAGTAAACTTTTCAACCTGAGTTGTGGCCTTACCACGCAAGCAGTGAATCAGTCGGTCTGGAGGGATCTGGGTTTCGCTGCTGCATCGGCAGTGTAGATTTATGAGGTGTAGGAGAGCGACATGCAAAAGCGTTGACTTATAAATTCACTTTTGCTGTAACATCACTGCTCTGAAACAGCAGTGTCAGTCAGCCTGACACACTGCAGCTGAGCACACAGCTTTCCAAGTTTCCATCTAGAACCAAAAAGATGCTGCTGAACTTCTACTCAACGCTGATGTAAATAAATAATGAAAAGGCTGTTCATGTAACCATTTAGTCAAACAAAGCTTTAGTTTTCCGACAAATCATGAATTATAAATAGTCATTTCACTTATGAAACGACTATTTATGATATACAAATGTCTTTTAGGGGTATTATTTGACTGTTTGTAATAATAATAATGTTTAGAAACAAATAATGGACTGACAAATTTAGTGATTTTTTATTTTCCATATTTATATATATTTCTGTGGCAGCTTTTGGGGTTCTTTTGTTGCAGCCACTTTATATTTGCCTGTCTTTAAATAAATGTTAAAGGAATGACTTATACAAATTACTGGCTCTGAAGGTTGGTCATATTTGTTAGAAGTTGTTGCAAATCAGTGTTTATTGTTCTTGTTAGTGAACATACAAACACAACCCTCTACCTTTTTAGAAACACGAGGAGGGTCTAAACATTTAAATTACTTAAAATAAATTATTTTAGGCATTTCGAAACAACAGTGTTATCAGTAAATGATTTAATCTGGATAATTAGTTTGCTTATCATAAAGTTTGTGCAAACACAAAGAAAATTTGTAACATCCCAGCTAGATATAATTAATATCAAATTATTTTTTAAACCACAAAAGCAGTCAGATTTGAGACACCAATGACTTTTACTTTTTCAAACAAAGCAAATACACCAAATTCATTTGATCTAAACTACAAATGTCAGAAGTGTAATTCCAATCGCAAACCACAAATAAGTAATGTGTTGGACTCTTAATATTTATGTGTTAAGTTAATTAAAGTAACAAAATTAAGCACACTACACAACTTACACACCTTGGCTGGTACTGTTTGAGATGCAGAACCAGATCTTGGCAAGATGAGTGGATTGTGGGCAAAAGGGAGGAAGTCTATTTGTCCGTGATCAGCAGTTATGGGTTTAATTGACATTTGATCTTATTTGTGTCTCAAAGTTTGAAAAACTGCCAGTTGCAAAATAATCACTATGAAGACAGGCATTGATGATCCTCAGCTCGGAGTCTGACGATCACTGATCAAGTATCTGAACAGTGAAATTAGGCTTTCATGTTATTGATTGTTAGAATACAAAGGTGTGCATGAGCTTGTTAATGTTTCAGCTGCTGTATATGTTTAATGTTCTTTCTTTTCCTATCTTGTTTTAGTGTTTGAAATCAGCCAATAACTAAATGTTCTCTTGAGTTGCCCGGCTTATTTAACTGATATGTTACAGTTCAGTGAGATTGGTTTAGGTAAAGAATCTTTGAAACATTTAAACTTTCATTACAGCAGAAAAAATCCATCGCAGCCTTGTTTAAGAACTGCCACATTCATTTAGTTGTGCACATTTTGTTTCCCCAAGTCCTGCAGGATGTTTCTGTTATTGATTTGAATTTGTCTGTTTTTAATTTCAAGTAAAAGTGATGAAGAAAAGATTATTTCATGGTACTTGGTCTGTGCATTGGCCTTTGGAGCACTTGATTAAAGAAGATTAGAGTTTTTTTTTTTTTTTTACTATATCCCAGAATAAGTCTGCTTCTTCATCTTATGTTAATCTCACATTGTTTGACTCAGTGATCATCAGCAGAAACATTTGTTTTTGTTGCCAAGGATTCAGATTAAAAAGACATCTAAGCACATTTTCTTATACGGCATCTTTTTTTATTTACCCCAACGGTTTGTAAGTCCTGCTCCTGGGTTGCTGCACCTTGTTTTCCTCACCACTCTTCTCCACCTAATATAACTATTTTTTTTTCTCTACTTCATCTACTTATCCTATCTCTGCATCACAACTCCAACCTTCCTCTGCTTGTGGATCAGTATTCATTTAAGAGGGTCACTGCAGCTTATTGCCTGTAAGCCAAGAGGCCGTTATGTAAAAGTCTTTAACATCTTCTTGGTACATTTCAAAATGCTCTCAGAAAGAAAACAATCCTCCTGTGCTTACCTTTAAATTATACATCTAAATAAAACAAATGGAAGACTAAACATTAATCATATCAGTTAAATTATTAAGGCTCACCCTGATGGCAACAAGAACAGATGAATATTCTGTTTTCAAATTAATTTCTTATTGTTAAAGAGAGTTGGGTAGTTAATGTAACACTTGTTTTAAATCAGTCAGACATTTTTCTGAGTGTTGCAGTCTAAATTGTCTCATTTCACGGCTTTCTCAGAAACTGTGAACAAATTTGCAATGATTGGAAGTTTTTTTATTTTTAATGTGACATTTACCAAAATAGCAGGAAATTATCAACGACAAATTTGTTCAAGTGTCAAAATACCAATCTCCTTGTAAATAAAAACATATACTAGCATATTTAATACAAATTCTAGTCTTATTTTTCATTGAGAGCGCAGAGGGAGAATTACACTGACATATTTATGTTTGTGACTAAATGCCTGTTGGGTGTTCATTTCTTGGAAAGTGAATTTTTTGTTGTTGTTTTGTCTGTTATACCAAGCATCTGAGTGCAAATAAAAATGTCTGCGTGTGACAGGTACATCTGTATAAAGCACTATTTGGCTGTTATTCCAGAGCCATCAGCCTGTCAGTCTATCTCTTTCTCTCATAGCTCGTTTGCTCTCACTCAGCTGCACATTGTCTTTCTGCATTATGGAAGTGAAAAATGGAGTTAGTGATTAACTTTCCAACCTGTGGGACATCGGGGAATAAATGAAAAATCTGTCTCAATGGGTTTAATTTACTTCTGTCTTTTTGTTCCCCTTTGCTTTCCATCTCTCTCCTCTTTTTTATTTCCTCTGTAACTCTCTCATCCAGAAAGCTGATGTCGGTGTTGAAGAGATATCTGGATGTTTCCAGCCGAGGAGAACAGTGTGAGCCCATCCTCCGAACCCTTAAAGCCCTCGAGTATATCTTCAAGTTCATTGTTCGTTCCCGCATGCTCTACTCCCAGTAAGTTTAAAAAAAAAAAGAGAGAGAAAGTTTTGTCAACTGATCTTTATGATAATCACTTCAAATTTTGTTTGTGCACCTCCAATAATGAAAACCAAAATTACTGAAGGTGCACAGAACCTGGTGACTCTTCTTTGCAAACGTAATTGCGTTTGACAGCTCTGGGAGAAGAGGCTGCTGATAACAGCACTAATGTTGCTAATAAGCATTGATGATGAGGTGTAGCAACCAAATGAAAGTTAATGTCAGGGCAGGACTGCTAAATTGCCAAACAGCAAAGAAAAGTTCCAGTCGGAGAGACGCTCACTGTGCTGAGAAACCTCCCACAGTCAGACCACGTGATTATTGCTGTTTGCTATCTGTTTGTAACATATAAAAATTTGCACTCAATCATCTGCCTTTCCTAACTGTGATGTGAATACATGTATGGATGTGAAGAGGTGAAAAAGGCACAATCTTTTCTGAAATCCTATTATCACCCAAATGCAAGGTTGATAGCTGTAAATTAAAATGTGCTAAATTTAGTTTTTAAAGGATCTAAATCAGCAGATTTCTCTGTTTCTGATACTCTGTTCAGTCAGTTAGAAAAATGAGTTAGGTCATCAATCGTTTACCTAGTTTAATACTTTTTGCTTTAAGTACATTTAAATACAGTATATCTGCAAACCCTGTTTGTATTTTTTTAACTTAATGCTCAAAATTTTAAACATATATGTAAATGTTTTCAGAGACTATTTAGAAAATATGAAATAAATCGAGTGAAAATGTCTTGTATCTAAGATTTATTTGAATTTTAGTAAACCTAACTAGTGATAGAGATATGCACCAGGTCCCTCCCGTGCTGGAAAGGAAACGTGGGAAAAAGAAAATGGATGGAAGGATAGATAATTAGTAACTTGTGACCAAAAGTTGCACTATAAATTTTATAATAATGAACAAAATGAGCTTTAAAAAATATTTCACAAACACAGAATGCACCATTTGGTGCCAGCTTGCCTCTTATAAGAACCATGACTGTTGTTTGCTTTTCAATGAGTTTACATTTATTTATTGTATATGTATTAGTTTGAATTCCCAAGTAGAAAACAAAGAGCTTTTCTGTGTCCTTGATATACACTTGTAAATAAAAGCAGGAACAATCACAGAGAAATTTAGGCAAGCTTATTTTCTTTCCTTTGTCTTTTTTTATCCTTCCTACAGTATAAGGTCTATGTATAGATAAACTGTCATTAATAAATTAATAGGTGACCTTAAAGATTGTTAGGTTGCTTAAACAACTTTATGCTCATACAAAGTACATTAAAGATTTGGCATGTTTATTTCAAATATACATTTACATGTGAGGCATGATTCGCTAATTTCCTCTCCTTTTTGTCCTTTATGCTCAAGCTTTATTTCTTTAACCGCTTCTGATTAGGTCATCACCTTCACATTTCTTTATTTTCCCTTGTTATTCTCTTCTTGTTTCAGCTCCCCTGCTCTCCGTTTTACACCTTTCTGTCACTCCAGTTTATTGTCGCTCATTGCTGAAGGTGAAAGGCAATAATGTCTTTGCCTCTGTGTATGTGTGTGTTTGTTTGTCTGATGCAAAATATAGCCCATGAACTACAAGACAGACTGGAATGAAACTCAGAAAGCAATCAATGGATGTACAACTACAGCTGATTAACTTTTGGAGTCACACAAGTTCAAGATGGTCACCACAGCTAATCAACATTATCCAACACATAAATGGTTATAACTCAGCCATTTCTACATTTATTGAGCTAAATGCTTCGGTAGTTGCTGAAAGTCATCTTCAACACAGACTCAAAGCACTCCAAACACAACTTGTGAGATTTGATTCAGCGCAATCTGCTTGCTTTGTTAGAAAGATAACTTTTACTAATTGGCATTTATAATGTATGTGAATATTTTTATACAGTAGCCTGAGGCAACTGTTGTTGTGACTTGGAGCTACACAAATAAACTGAACTGAATTGAATTAAGATTTTGAAGTATTGCATGAGAAAGGCATCAAGCAATATGCATTCTTTAATCTTTGAATAATCCATCCATCCATCCATCCATCCATCCATCCATCCATCCATCCATCCATCCATCCATCCATCCATCCATCCATCCATCCATCCATCCATCCATCTATCCATCCATCCATCCATCCATCCATCCATCCATCTTTACCCGCTTCTCCTTTCCGGGTTGTGGAAAGCTGGTGCCTATTTCAGGATTTATAAATAAATCATAATAATATTTGTGAAACTGTCAAATCACAGTTGTCTATACTTAATTTTCATGCTTTATTAACATATGAGATAAAAAAACAACAAGCTTTACAGACATCAATAATATCTTTATTAATTTCAGCATTTTATCCTTTTTTAAACTGTAAAGAATTTGCATTTATTTAAAAAAAGATTTAAAAAAACTTCAAGTACTTGTTTTCATTAATGCATCATTGTTGCATTTTTAATGGTTTCATTGACAGGTTCAGATGAAGGCGCCTGGTTAGTTCTCCATGACAGCTGAGGCCATGGGCATTTTGTTTTTTAGGTTTTCCCTGTGTGCCTCAGTTTGTTTGTCTGTTTGTCAGGAACAGAGGAGAAAGTCGTGACCATATTTCATATTTGACAAGTTTCTGAATAAGTCACACTCGTCTTTGTGCGATGAATGTGAAACTGCTGTCAACGACCCGTGTGTGAAACATCTATAATTCAGATTTTGTTGCTCTTTTGGAACAACATCCATATTTGAAGCGTCGCCAGAAACATACTGTACTGCTTCTCTGTCCATCTCCATTTTTAAAAATCACTTGTCAAAGATGGCATATCTGAGTCGTTTGTTGTTCCTCCGGGTGTGTGTTTTGCTTCATGTTGTGAATTAGACTGAAGTTATCATCTACAGGACCCAACTACTTTAGTTAAGAGAATATGTGTGGAGTGTGAGAGCTGACTGTGATCACACTGACCCGGATACATCCGGACATCTCAACACACACCCTTAAACACAGATAGAGTCAGCGGATTAAGCAGGACAATGCTTCTGTAATCATAACTATACACTGCAAAGAGCCCAGCGATAATACCTCTGTGCATTAGTACTTAATCTCTCCCCCCGCACAAGCTAAATTCACTGTGTGCCACATGCTAATCCATCCCTGCAGCACTCACCATTGTAATTAACAAATGTGCAGCACACATAAAATTTGTGAGGAGCAAAGGGAGGGAGAGATGGATGAGACAAACATTTGCTAAGGTTGGAAGAAGGGGATTTTAATAGATGATAGTGGCAAACGTGGGTGTTTGAATGCACTGTGACTAACAGCAACAAAAGTAATGCATTTTTCTGAAGTTAATGGTTGTTGTCCTTGCAGCAGTCGGTGCCTATAAATGTTTAACTTTTACAGCATAATGTCTTCTTAAAGTAACACTGTATTCGTTCATGCCCCCCTAAAGGGGAATTTACTGCATCAGATTACACGTGTGTGGGCTCTCCACTGTATCATTACTCAGGCAGCCAGACACTGATGCCCTATTTTCATACAAACACAAGACTTTAGGCGTGATTTTGGTTGTTTCTGGGTTACTCTGACTCACTGTTGAGAGATTTAGTTCTGGCTCGGGCGATTATAACTTCCAACCAAGTAATAAAATTTGTTACGAGCATGGATGGAAGGTTGAATTTAAGTAATTTTACAAGAACCAGTGTGACGAGGTTAAGTCCGTTAAAGATCTGACATTTGTGGATATCTGTATGACCTTGAATAAAACAACACAAGCTGTTCTCTTTTAGGAATGACAGAACTTCAGTAAGTACACATCTCAATGGATGAAAATGAATATAAATGTTAATGATGGTGTCAGCTGATGATTTATGATTATTGTTTCAACACAAAAAGAAAGTTATGAAGTCATTTTTTCTCCATCTTCCTCACTGTGAACAGGACTTCGCTGTGAGAATTAAAAACCAAAACTATAAATTTAATCCAAGGTATAATGTTTTTTATAGTCTGAATTAATAGCTTTACATGAATTATTTATATTACTTGAAAATCTTAAGACACTTTCTAAGAGGTTCTTTCTTTTTGCGCTACTTGTCTTTCCTTCCACATCCACTCCTAATGATTATTCCCCGCACTTGTTTGCTTTCATCACTCTTACCTCTTAAGAAGGTTCAGTCTCCGTCCTCCTTCCTAATCATCTCACGTCCTGTATTCTGGCATTCTATCGTGTCCTCTTCTTTTGTGTCAGTTTTTTTCTCATTGCATTTTCATAAACCTTCTTCTTTTCTTCTAGACTCTACGAAGGGAAGGAGCAGGCAGAGTTTGAGGAGTCGCTGAGGCAGCTTTTTGAGTCCATTAACAACTTGATGAAGTCAGACTACACCACCACAGTGTTGAACAGGGTAATCCCTTGTGCACACCTTGTATCAGTTCTTCCCTGAGCAGTTCTTCTCTTCTCCTCCCATCTTTATTCTTCTCAAAACTTCATTGTCTTGTCTTTTTACATTTTCCTTCTTTCTCATTTTTTACCTAATTTTCTCATTTTTTTGTATCGGATTCTGACTACTGGAGTTCCAGAAACTTCCCAAAAACTGGGAAATTTTGGAAAAATTTTAAAATGGAACATTTCATGGGAATTTAGGAGAATTATAGGAATTTATAGGAATCTTTGAGAAGTAACTGGGAACCTGGGGGTCATTTAAACAAACTGTATTATATTTAAACAAAAAATATGAAAATTTTGTTTTGTCATACAGAGATAATGTCATTTGATTTATGTCACTGATAACATCACTGTGTCACAACCACACAATTTTTTGAGAACAATACATTTTTAACAGTTTTTTGTTGGTATAATTCTTTTCTAAATTCATATACATAACTTTAAACAAAAATATTCACATTGTATTATGCTTTTTTATGTTTTTTATGTGTTTTGTCATTGAGAAAACTATTTACATGTTGTTTGATCATTATTTTGGCTTTTTTTCTCTCATTTTATCTACATGAGAACAAACCAAACTTCACTGAATTGCATTTCACATCAAAACTAAATTATTTAAAACTCTGAAGTGTTCTACATATTACAATTTCCATCTGTCCCTACATGTCCAGGTGAAATAGTTTTTCACTTTAGGGTGTGGCTCGTCAAATTGCATTGAAAAGCAATAAAATCTAGTTGATTCAGTCAAGATTATGCTAAAACATATTTTCTCCAACTATATGTAAAATCCCTGTTAACATCTTTTTATTCTCACTATTTGTACTTGGTCAAATATTCAAACAGATTCAAATACAAAAAGTTAAAGAATACAGAAGCAACTCAGTGAAAAATGAGATAGATCCTCTCACATGTGAAGAAAATCTGTTTGTTGGCAAAGTCACCTTCTGCAGTGGTTTAAAGCAGTTATTTTAATGTTTTTTTTTGTTGTTGTGTGGGTGCATGTCATCAGGTTGCCGCTCTGAAGTACCTGCCAACAGTCTTGCACGATGTTGAGAAAGTATTTGACGCAAAACTCCTCAGGTAAGCTTATGCTCCAGAAAACTACAAGCACGAACACACACAAGCATCTTATCTTTGGTGTCATTTGGGTGCACTGAAAGAGCAAAGTTGAAGGAGCTTTTAGTGCGAGTTCTTCTTTCTGCTTTCTTCACTGACCTGTATTTTTCTGTCTCCTACACACTTCACACTGGTTAAACTCTACTTTTTTTATCAGGTGATGGAAATCTTATCAAACAGACACAGAGACAAGGACAAACACTTGCACCCTCTCTGGTGCTCCTCTCTGTGTGAGAAAAATCATAAAACACAAGCTATTTGACTTCTCTCTGTTTACGATCAAACTCCTAAAGAACAAAGCACCAACGAACGGCCCATTTAACCTTGCCTTGAACCAGACTCAAACATGAAATTTATGTTTTAGCCCTAAAACCAATACAGGTGCTTCTCCAACTACAAGTCTGAATCATTACTTCATTTATCTTCTAGTAATCTGAGAGCTAACTATATGTTGTCTGGAAATGGCTTCATTTTACCAAAAGAAGACACTAACTGGTCTTTTCTCAGAAATTTCAGTTCAGTTTTAAACATTCCTGTCTTCCTAATGTCTATCTTTCTGTGATCCGCATGCCTTTTCTCTGTGCCTCTGTGTTTAGATTATCTGCATCTGCCAGCTCCTTCTTCCCTTTTATTATTTTTAACACCTGGCTAAGAGCCTCACAGACAAACACACTCACCTTTACAAAGATGCTGAGGGGCAAAGGTAAATGTCAGGACATGTATTCTTAGATTCTGTCTTCTGTCATTCACTTCCTTTTTCTCTGTCTTTCACGCATATTCACTCACCTTTTATTTTCTTTACACACTCATTCAAAAACCTATCTGGGCCATCTGAACTTAAAAGCAAGGTTCCCACTGCACGTTTGATAAGAATTGCCCTGGGCACTTTCCATGGGCAAACCGTGTGAATTACAATCTCTACAGGACGTGGACATGAAAGTTTTCACATCTCCTAGCTTTAGTTTGATCTGTGGAGGGGTAGTTGCAAAAATTTTCCTATTTGTGGATGTGTTTTATTGTCTTTGTCCTTTTGCGTGTCCATACAGATTACAGGTTGACATTTTAGATTTTAATTAGATTCAGCTCAGATGATTTGTGGGGCTCATAGGTTTGCACTGAACCTCTGTGCCTCAGCGAGTCCCTGTGTCAGTTTATGCACATTCGAAGGCACACAAACCTTTTTGGTATGTTTTTTTTTGGAACAGAGGGTGGACATTTCAATATTTCATGCTCCTAATAAAACTGATATTGGCCTGTGTGGCATAATTTATCAAGAGACAAAGGCAAAAATGACATACAAGTGAAAATGAAGACAGAGAGTCCACTATGCTCTGTGCATTTAATCTTTCTAAGTAGCACCAGGTCCTACAACCATCCTGTTTAATTATTGTAAAATTGAATTTATGTTGGAAGATATGTCAAACCTATAACTTCATTAATGTGTGTGTGCCCTGGCTCATTTGTTTCCATGCAGCATACACTGCTCAGCCAAAGGTTCTGACTCATGTTTTTACTGTTATACAGCTGTTCCATTTAGTTATTGCACAATGTTTTAACCTCAAAGGTGAAATGTTTAAAGCTTTAAATATCTCTCACTCGAGCTTGCAGAAATCTTGTAGATTTCTTTGAACTTGATCTAAGGATGTGGTGCAAATTACCAATGACTGCTGAAGCGCACCATACATTTTTTTCTATTTACTGTAAATATTTTCAAGAACACAAACTTGTTCTTCTCCCCACAAGGAATAAATAACATTATTATTGATTATTATGCATGCTATCTTTTTTTCCTCAGTAAGTTGCTGCATGATTTTTATTCCTGCATCCCACCTGATAAACTCCAGAAGCAGAAGGTGGCCTCCATGACTGAAATTGTCAGCAGCCAGCTCTTCCAGAAACAAGGTGTGTCATTCTTTTAAACCCATTTTCACACCTCAGCCCTGAAGATGAAATGTTGTGTAAATAACCAGTTACAAATTTCCACAGTATCAAAATGCTGTTGTTCTGCGACATGCCACAAAAACCTGTTGAGCACTTCTTCTCATAACTGTAGAGGTTACATCAAAATGTCTATTAAACACTGAGTAATTCCAAAATGACTATTCAGACAACGGACCACTCTTTGTTTTATGACCAGTAAAGGTGCTCTTTGCTCTGATGGCTTCATCTTGAGAATACTTACAGTGAACTGCACCTTTCATTTTGGGGCAGCCTAGTGAAACACTGCGGATAAAATCATCAGCCAAATGGGTAAAAGGACATAATAGCATGTGTGCACTTAAAACTCACGCCGGTGAGACTGCAGTTAAATTGGTCATACTTCAGAGCGTGTAATAGTTCAGTCCTTGTAATCTTTCAATAAAACAAAGAGGTGTGTATATTGGTTAGCATCCCAGCTCTCTGCTGTTTGCTTTGTGTGGTGTGTTCTTTTTTCCGACTAGGAGATTTTAATCCAAGGGCAGGTGTAATTGGCATGCTAAGTTTATTCAGTTACAGCTGCTTGGACTGCAGCAGGACCTGCTGGATTTTTGGAGACTGGAGCAGATAACATTACCATTATTTATTTTTTAGAAGGGCACAGCCATGAATTGGCTGAAGTGTTTATTTGTTTTTTTGGAATGTCAAGATCCACAGTCATTTTAGGTCTTTTTTTTAAATACACTGAACACAAAAAGCAAGTCAATTTGTATGTAATTAATTATTTCTTTGGTGTAACAATGCTTCTTGGCAATAAATCTTATGCCATTGGATAGAGTGTCTATTTCCCAATAAATAGTGACACATTTGTTAGGAAAATGTATTTGTTGGTTGAGCATCAGAGCGAGTATGTAGGTTGCCCCCATGAAAAACTTGCCAAATCTTCTCTGCCAAACAGATTATTCCGCTGTTGACCCTTGTTTTGAGCTTCTGGTACCCCAGGTACTGACAATCAGGTGCCTGATTGGAGCCTGATTGTCAGCACCTGTGAGCAACCTGTGGCAATGCCATATCTTCACATTCTGGGACCAAACTCTGTTCTCCAAGATGACAGCACTCGCCTCTACAGAGTGGGGTTCATCAGAAACTACCTCCAGAATTTGCGAGTGGAGAGGATGGAATGGTCTGCCTGCAGTCCTGAGTTCAATCCCACTGAATACCTGTGGGATCAGCTTGGAGAGTGACCAATACAACCCCATTGGCAAATTCTGGTTGAGGAATGGGATGCAATCCTACAATGTGTGACCAAGATGGTAAGCAGCATGAGGAGGAGGTGCCGGGCTGTTTTGGCTGTGTATGGTTCTTCTACATGCTACTGAGGCCCCTGTTTGGTAAATGAATAAATTATTAAATTGCCAATATGTCTTGTTTCTTCAGAGTTAAATCAACCAGTCCAATAACAGATGCTAAACAAGACTCAACAGCAGAACAAGCTGTTTGGCATTGATATTGGCAAGTTTTTCATGGGTGCAACACACATACTCATCTGCTGCTTAACCCACTAATGCATTTTCCTATTAAATGTGTCACCATGTAGTGGGACATTAACAGGCTTTCCTATAAGATTTATTGCCAAGAAGCATTTTTTATAACATAGAAATAAGCAACCAAACACAAAATTATGACTCTTATTTTATTTTAATATCAAAGTATCTTTTCATTTTCCAAAATTTAAACCATAAAAATATAATTTATCTTAAGCAGCTGATTGGCTATTTTTAAATTTGCTTAATTAGATTTAAGTTTAGTTCAGTAAACTTAAATTGTCTTCTGCTACTGCTGGGATTTATTTTTGAGTTTACTTTAATCTTTTCTGTTTTTTTAGATGTTTATGTTGTACAACTGTGTTAAATTTACCTACAGTCATATTGCAATCAGTGCAATACACTCCAGTTAAATACTTTCTTATTACAATCAGTCTAACAAGTGCTATTAACATACTCCTTCCACTGATGGTAAAGGCCGCTGCACATAATTCTTGCTAAAAATAACCAACATTGAGGTTAAAACAACATTGACCTGATTAGAAATCTGATAGTCATACAGTATCTGGAACCTGTTTATTTTTTTTTTAATTGTGCAACAACACAAGTACTTAATTTACACTGCAGCAGATGTGGTGACTAGAAAAAGGTGGTTGTGGGTAAAAAGAAGACAAGACTTTGACTGAGTTTTATTATAATAATTATTATTAATATTATTTTAACCTTTTTAATTTTATTTGTCAAAACAATAAAAAAAATCATATATTTTGCTCTGTTGCAATGCATTTTCCAGTTTATTCCACACTGGTCATCACACACACTCCCCTCTATTTAATTTCAGCCCTAATTTGTCTGTTTAATTTGCTCGTAGTGAGTTGATAAATGGTTGTTTCCCCTGCAGAGGTCCATACAGTGATGGATTAGAGCGATCAAGTATTGTGATGCTGAGTGTGTACACAATAAACAGGCCCATAATCTGACGGCTGCAGTGGACTGTAAGTGCTTGTGAATTAAATTTGATTTGAAACAAAAATTGGTCTGAATGGAGCAGGGTAGAAAACATGCAATACTGTGCAAGGCAGATTCAGTTACACCATGGACTTTGCTGCAGGTGTGCAGAAAAAAACAAATTACTCATACACATCCTGTAAATACAATGCATACCTCTGTTTCTAAGAAGCTGGTGAACTTCCATGCCTTAATGTGAGCATATGAATCTCAGTGAATGTGTGTGCAGTGGTGCTTGTTAAATGAGTGTGAGCATTGCCTTGAGGGCTGTTTTTGGCAAGTTAGTCGTTGCTATAGCCAAATTGCTAAGGATCTAAGTTCAGGATATAGTTCTTGGTATTGATTTTGGCTCAGATGATTGATTCCCCTGGAGTTTGGCCCTCTGGATTGCTATCAAAATGCTCCCAGTTACACTTTGTCACCAAGAATAGAGGGTAAACCACAAGAATGACATAAGGAGAAATGCAGAAAAAAGCAGACAGCCACTCTAAGCCAAATGTTTACATACCAATTTTGGGTGACAAAACTGTAAATATAGAGCAAGGAAAGCTGAAAGTTGGATGAGAAAGGTATGAGACAGAAACAAAGGCTGATTTTAAAACAGAAGAAATGAAACACAGTTAAAGATGGAAGAAAAGGCTTGTAGATGATCATTCCCAGAGGGAGAATTTATGTGTGACAAAAAACCTTTTTGATTTAGAGTGACATGTCTGTTTTTTCCATTAAACAGCTCACATGTGATTAGAGTTTAGGAACCAGTCAGGAAATCCACAAGCTTCTGGTCAGCAACACTTGGTTTTCCTTATTTTGTCTTCTCCTGCAGTCTCAGACTCAGCACTTTATTTATTTTTTTTTCTCTTGTATACATCCGTTCATTCCATCTCAATTCCTGCATTGCAAAATGAGAGCTGACACTCCCTCTAATTGAGATGCATTTTTTGTATTGGGATGCTAATCAGTGGGCTTGTATGATGGGGAAGCCTTCGTTTAGCAGGTTGAATGTATGCGGCAGAGCTGAATTACATATTTATAATAGTTAATGGCCCTGGTGTCCTATCACTGCACTGTAATACATATTTAATATCTCTACCTGTCTGTCTGACTGACTGTGCCAAGCGCACTCTTCAGGGAAAAATGTCAAGCCACTGACACAGCTCTGATGCAGACACAGTTGGATGATGGAAGGGGGATGTTATGTTGCTTGTTCAGATTTGATAGAGTGGAATGAACGCTCTTGGGAGTGATCATTTAGTTTAAATGATCTGTCTTTAATTTATAAACTCATTAGAATTGATTTTAAATAGAAACACACATACACACACACAAGCATGAGGATTTATTGGCGTGTTAAATGATCATATGTTCAGTTTTTAAACATTTTAATTTTTCATTTCTAGCTCCTGCTCTAAATGTCTTGAATGAATTTGTTTTTTTACTCTCTGATACGGTCACTGAATATTTTTCTTTCTCCTGCAGAAAATGATTGCTCACAGCAAACTATTTTGGGAGCATCTTTTTACAGAAACACAAATTAAAGTCTGGCAGGGCTAAAATCTCGAGTTAATATATTCCTACATGAAGCAAATGTAATGATGTTTGGGTGAAAATCAATGTAAAGCTTACAGTTACCAGTCCATTCAGTCAAACTTTTATTCATTCATTTTCCTTTTATTCCTGATTTAATTTTACATCAATCTTTTTGTGTGTCCAGCTTTCCAGAGTTGTCTGTCCATCTGCTTGGCTTTTTCATGACTGTTTGCATCCAAGGGCAATGTTTGAAGAGATTTGCACTTTTATTTCCCCCTCTTACTCAGAAATGCTCGTTGGACTTATTCAGCATACACTCCTGGGATTAAAGGTCTTGGCAAGCACATAGTGTATCCACACACGCGAACACACACAATGTCCACATGCTCTCGTTGGCACTCATGCATTGATAGACATGTGCATCCTGTCATATGGGTTAATCTGGTTTTGAGACTAAATTAAATTCACAAGGCGCATTATGGCTCAATTTAGGCAAATTATTATTCCATCAGGCAGTCACTGTGACAGATTGAGAGCATCAACTCTGATATAAGGGGAAAATGAATGAGATCAGGATAAATAAGAACAGAGACCTAAGGATGAGTCAGTCAATTTTTTTTCGCTCTTATTTCCTAAAGCGAGTCAAATTGAGTCCATTTAGTCTGTATTTTCTCAGCAAGATTTCCTTTTCTTTTCTTTTCCTGTCTATCTTGCAGTAAGTATAACAAAGAGTTAAAAACAAATCCTGTATGTTGTAGGATAATGCTCCTGTAAAACTAATTGTTACAGACATCTGTTAAAATAACCCACATTGCAAAAAAATGAAAAAGCTGCATGTACGTCTTAACGTTATATCAATTAAAATAAATGGGAGCAATCTCATTACTTGAATTGCTTTTGTTTACTGCCACACATCAAGTAGCATTGCAAACATTGTTCACACCAATGTGTTTCTTGATGTGATTACTTAACAGAAGTATGCCAGCGCTCGATGAATACTGATGAGTAGTGTACTGTAGAGTTATTTTGGTCAGGATTTAATCAGTGCTGAGTGATCACAGTTGTCCCTACATTCTCAACCAATCAGCAATATTGATATGTCACGGTAGACTGCGGGTATAATGATGCTCAAGGTGGTTTCAACTCATTAGGCTTCTGAAAGAAAATTAAATGAGAAACCTAAAACGTACAAAAAAATCAAAACACTCTTATTGCTTGTGATTCGGGGGTACGATTAGGTTGTGAAGTGGAAAATATGAAAGGGTTGGGCTAAAGCTAAACAAGTGTATGTGTGCAGCACATAAGGCTTGTAATTATTGTGATGTATTTCAAGCCATACACTCAATGCTATAACTTGAGTTGTAATTTCAAACGTGTCAGCTTTTCTGCTGCAGTCAGAGTGTGAGCATACATGTGTGTGTAAGAAGTTTCTTGTTGGTCAGTGAGCCCTCTGTGCCTTATGATGTATCTGTAGGTTTAAAGCAGGTTAGGTGTGTATATGTGAATCATAAATAAAACAGAATAGTAATATGACTGTCTCCTCAGGCTGTTTCAAAGTACTTCTCTTTCTTCCTCTGATGCATTTTTTCTGCTTATGACCTGTCTTACCTTTTAAGATTATTACTTTTTTTAGTTCTCTTTTCTTTCCTTCTCTCTACCTCCCCCTAGGATTCTTGTAAAATATAACTTGTGCTTTGCTACATTGCGTTAACGTATATATCATGTTTAGAGTTTATGTCATGCGGTTCTGCAATGGTCCCATCGAGTGACGACCCAAGCTAGAGAATTATCAATGGAAACGGGGTCCAAGCAGCAGAAATGTCTGTTAGGGTGCTTGAAAGCAAAGCCATCTGCTGCATGTGATTTTTTTTTTTTTTTTTAAGGTTGTTGTTCAGGCTGACCCAGAATAGCCACACTCATTGTGGGAGCTTTGGCTTGTTAGCTTTAGAAGGTTAATGAGAGCAAAAGAGGTAGTGGCTGTCATTCAATCTCTGTAGACTGCAGTTTGGGAGGTTGTGAACAGACAAAACGAGGGATGGATGAGACTAATGGAGTAAAGTGAAAGGAGTTTAATCATTTTGGGAAATGCCTCTGCCTCACACCCTCCTTCCATCTCATTTATATTCTGATGCCTGTTCCTGTGGGGTGATTTCAGTGGAAACTGAATGCATACAAGGACAGCAGAGTGACACAGAGTGGTTACCAATAATTTACCCAGTACAGATGTGCAACAGTGGTAACGTTAAGTAGAGATGGGAGCATCATGACAGATCACCATGTTGTTGTCAGTAGCTGTCTCAGTACCACACTGGGAAACTAATTATGAAGGTTCCAGCAACACAAAATTTCCAGTAGTGCTTAAAACTAAACTTTTGGAATGCTTGGTCATTGTTTAGCAACAGTAATAACAGTTACAGCGGATGAAGTAGGGATAATGTAATAATAGAGTATGAACAGAGATTTAGAGCTTGAGCTTAAGTTCCTGCCTTATTATTCAATCTGAACACAGACAGAGTGGGATTTAAATACAAAGATCAGATACAGGCTTAACTAGAGCCTGCAGCTTTGTGACATATTACTATCTGGTTAGGGCGCACTGGGGATAAATCTGCTCATCAGTCAAAGCATCGACCCAGTAGGTCCTTTGCATTCATCTAGCATTGGTCTGCTCTGGTTAAATTGATCAAAAAGTTGTAGCAACGGATGACACCAACAGAGTAATTGGCCAGTCCATTTAGTAGTTCCATGGGAGATGAAGCGGAGCAGAAAGGCAGAAATGAGAGGTGGCAATTAGTGGGTGACTCATAGATGGTGACTAAGGCAGGTGGAACAGAGAGAATTCATTCTGTTTAAACCAGATATATATAAGGAAAGAAGCAACAAACTTCATTGCTAATTCCTCATTTTTATCATTGACTCCCTTACAATTTACAATTTAACAAGATAAATATGACACGAAAACAAGAGAAACAGCCATCAAATTCATGAACAAACTTGTTGTGACTCTGTTTACTATGGGTTTGCTGTTATCATTTTAACTGCCAGGTCCTAATAATGACATAGCCAGAAATAAAATGAAACCTATTTTTTTATTGTCACTTTGCTATTTGCGCAACAAAGGTTCTTCTACATTTCTTTCACAACAAATCTAATGTCCTTTGCAACACTTTTGAAGCATCTTTCCTTGCTTTTAAAAATCATGGCAGCTGAACACGTGTGGACAGACAGGCACAGTCTAAATATGAACAGAGAAAATGTGGGGCTTCACATTCAAAATGATGCTTGAAGATGGAGTAAGGAAAAAAGCAGGAAAGGAGGGAGGAAGTCAAATGATAAATGGAGGGAGAGTGGATGATGGGAAGCACCCACAGTGACATGAGAGAGACATTTAGTCATCACCAAGCGGGACAGCATTTGGCATGGCCCCAGCCCCCTTTCAACTCAGAAGATTTACTTGTCGTTGCGCCTCCAAACCTCCTCATTATCATCTTTTCTATCACTCTATCTTCCCGACAGCAGAGGACGACAACCATAGGAGGGAAGAGACAGGGATGGAGCAACAGAGGAGGAAAAATTTTGATTTACATACCTCTTAGAAACTGAGATTGCATCTCATTATTGTGAGCTGTAGTTTATTGTGTTTGGCTGTCAAATGGAAAAAAATGGAACAGAGAAGGGATGAGCTGGCTGCTGAGCCATCAAAGCTGCTCTCTGTGTGGCGACCTGCCAGCAGTGCCGGCTGTCTGCTCCAACAAACTTGGTAACCCAAACACACACCATGTTTTCATGCAGGCACAAACGGATTCAAGCACTTACACATCAAATAGCAGCAAAGCACCCAATCAGGCGCAACAAGGACAATTCAAACTCAGGCATACAAATACACCAGAATTAATAATCACCAGCTGGGATTTGTGCTAAAGAATATAAATTTTGATTTGAATATAAATGAGTTCTTGAGGCTCTGTTGGTATGTGCTCTGAATATGTTGTTTGTTGTGTTATCAGCACCTGTATGCATGTGTGTGTGTGTGTGTGTGTGTGTGTGTAGGTGTGTGTGTGTGTATAATTACATACTGATCTCTGCAGATTACATTAGGCTGCTGGTACAAACACACTCATACATTTTAGTGAAAGCTAGAAAAGGTTAAATTTTTTTCCAGTGTCTGCTGCCAAATCTTGATTTCCATTTATCTGTCAGTGCCTGTTGGCAAAGCTTTCTTCCACTGCATGGCTCAATTGATTTATTACACTGTTGCACCACAGGCAATGACCTACAACATGTAACTAAATCACACAGGAACACAGAAATATGTGAGCACAGGAAAGTTCAGCTATTAGTGAATTAGACCATGTTAGTTTTAGTCAGAGTATGTATATTTTCAAATATAATTTTTGTTTAAAATAACACGATTGTTTTTTATTTAGTATTTTATATTAATTTTGATGTTTCACAATGGATAACAGGTGTGAGAATCAATTTTTATGGTTGTTTGTCTTTGTGTTGGACTTGTGATTGACTGGTACCTTGCCCAGGGTTTACCCCCTCCTTTTGGTCCAAAGTCACTGCAGCCACCCCACAACCCTGCACTAGATACAGTGGAGTATAAAAACCGGATTGATGGATGTTATATCAGATTGCTTCAAAGGTGGACAGAATACATTTAAAAGAGATATACTGCCTCTGTATGAATTTCTTCTTCCTATCTATGTTTATGGCACTTTTTGCAGTTTCCAACCCCAATTCTCCCTGACCACTACCCCTCTGAACCCAGGTTGAGCCTTTCAGGCATCATCTCATCTTAGCCAGCTTTGTTGCAAAGTGACAGCGAGCAGGCTTCTGCAGAAATGGTTTAACTTTATAGGATTAAGGGTAAACTCTGCCAGTCTTTGCAAAGGAAGTGGAATAGCCCAAAACGAACCTCTGTCTGCGAAACTCGAGCCAAAACAGATGCAAACATGTGGCACATGCTGTTCCATTTTAGAAGTCCTCATCTGAAAGTTGTAACTGCGAAAAGTAAAGTGAAAATTATCTGAAAACTAACTTGTCACAGTTCCTCTAAAGATTTGGGTATTTACATAGCTTTCTTCCTTATATAATTCCTAACTGATTTGAAAATATTGAGATCAGAACTGTGACATAGGGTCTGCACATCTCATTGCTCTTGCCCCTGAACATACTTAAGTTGTTAAAACATTGTGTGTTTTGCATTTTTAAGGACAAATCTTGCATGCACTGATGGAATTCTATGACTGATTGGAGCACTAAAAAAGCAAAATAAACATTATATTTAAGAGTTCTATGCATAAAACTGGGTAAATAAATTGCTGATAATTAGTTAGAAGAACTAAATGACCAATAATCAAACTTTAAAGTAAATAGGCTGGCGAGGTAGTGGAAAAACAAGATTCATGGTGGCGTCACTGGAAACAGAAGAGGCAATCAGTTAAATCTGACAATGAGGTGAAGAGAGCAGGGAGTATAAGTACTGGGTGGAGTAATTACTGAATGGTAACAGGTGGGGGAGAATGAGTTTAAACAGAGCAGGTGTGAATGGTGGACTGAAGATTAGGATAACTGAGGGAAATTATGGCTAATGACCAATGAGAGGAACAGGTAAATATCAAGGTAATACCCACATAAAAAGCAAGGGAAATCATGACTAAACTAAAAACAAACAGCAGAAATAAACTCAACCAATAAAACAAACCCCAAACCCCAAGATCATGACATTTAGACATGAAAGGCTGTGTTGAAAAAGCAGATACCAATTTCTACTGTACCATGAAGGGAGGCCAGGAAAGCATATTATTTCGGTGGGGTTTTAAAGCTTTATAATCTTTGTTTGGAATGGGGGGTTGTTGTGCAGCAGAAGTGATAACAGCTGCGTTGCATGGTATTGAATCCATTTCCACAAATAATTGCAAAGTTAGAGTAAACTGGAGATACAACACTAATATAATGTGACTAGAGATTCACAGCTTGAGTGTACGTGCTTGTCTCGATGCTCTGTCAGAAAATGGACTTGAGACAGCGTGTAAGTAAAGAGAGAAAAAAGGAAAACAACAGATAAACACTGAATTAGAGAAGCCAGAGACTGTATTAAAGCAAGAGTATCAGAAAGCTTAAAAGAAGAGATAAGGAAAATGGAACCAAAAAAAGAAAAAAACAGAAGAGAAAAAAAACATGTCATTATATGTGCAAATATTATAATTTCTGGTGTTATTTTAGGCCAGACTAGATAATAAAGAATGTTTGCAGGGTTAAATGCACTTATGTGGATCATTTTTTTTCAAAGCTATCAGCTACACATTATGGAAGAGTGTCATAAAGAAGGCCTACACATCATCATAACTGACATGCTTAGGAGTTCTGGATCTGATTTGCAAGAACAAATGAGCCATAATAAAATCAGAAGAGACAACAAACGCTTGCAAATTTCTCAAAAGCAGGCTGTTATTTACAGCTTTTTTGTGTTGTGAATTTTAAGATGACAAAAAAGTACTGTTTACATTAAAGGGGGCTGACTGTTTATACTGAGTTTACTTGAACATTACTACACAACATATATGTTGCATAGTTGACTGGCTCTATTTGCAAATTTCATAGCATTTTTTGCACCTTAGCTACATCAAAATTTTGCAGAAGGTAGCCCTGCTCTGCTCTGGTTTTGTTTCTGTTGCATGCATTGTCAGTATTGTCTTGCAGTATTTGCACTAGCATTGTATCTATTTCAAATTCTGTATTGTCTATATTATCTTACAGCATGGTCCAGAAAAAGAATGATCTAATTTCACATTGTATCAGTGACAATGAAAACCTCTTGACTTGACATCGTTGTTTGGTAAAAATACAAATCTTTGCATCAAACTAAAAGAAGTCTTCTTACGCTCCTAAGTCGGGGGTCTCAATAACCTATAATTATTGATTTTTCTTTTCCATTCTATCTGTCTACTGTTTTATCTTGTAGACAGATAACAACATGGGGGTAATGTTCCTTAACATTAATAATCAGATATAGACCACTTGTATTAATCTCTCCCCTACTAAGATGGAATCCACACTGGAACATTGTTGCAATGTTTATTTCACATCATGCCAGCATTTTACTCCAGTGCGCTGTCATCAGCTTGTCACATTGTCACGTTGTCAAGAGATATCTGTGGAGATGTTGTGACAGAGATACTGTGAGACCTCATGTTGCATCTTTTACAGTAACAGTAAGAAAGTTTGCACCAGATGCACATTCGAAATAATACAATTCACAATTTAATAATTTGGGCGTTTATTCTGTTTTGTGCAGTTTTCAGTAGAGATTCAAACTGAAGTTAGGCAGTTCTTTATTAGTTTTTGTTTTGTATTCCATCATATTCTTCAGGCATTTTCAATATTGGCTGATCAGGTTTATTTATTAGCTGAAAGCCAAAACTGTGAGGAAGATTTAACTTTGATAAAATCTGTAGCTTTAGTGTTATTTTTTATCTTACTGTTCCAAAAAGTTGTCTTTAAAGATCATAATAAAAAAACCTAAATTTCTGCTTTCAGTTTTCCTTTTTTTTATGAATGATCCAAGTCTTAGTAAACTAAAACCACAGAATGTGTCAGCATTTTTAATCCCTTACTTTGTTGCCTTTTGACCAGGGCTTATCTAAACATGTAGCACCCGGAAATAACAACTTGGTTTACTCATTAGAAAAGACTAAAACCGGTGGCAGTGTGGTATTGTCACAAGTAGCTTGAGTGCCCAGGTCCATAAGTTTAATAGTACTTCCTGGCCAGAAGGCAGATAGATTAATGCTTATGCTTGTGTAATTACTCTGCTATGAAGCACAACCCCCTGTTCTCCATCTGCAATAAGAGATTCTGCTCTGATGGATTAAACTGATTTAGTAAAGTTTGTAGTTAAACACAAAACAAAACAAAACTAAACACTAACTAAAATGCACAAACCAGAAGAGACCCCTACTTTATTTTTCCTCCAAGTCTGATTTTCCCGGTGCCTTATTTAAACCTCCACCATCTCGTCTTCGAAGACATCTCTCTGTGATTTGCCTTTATCCCTTTGTCTTGGTGTGACAGCATTGTGAGGGTCCAAGCAGCAGGCATACAAGCTTGCTTCAGTTAATAATGAATCTAATGAGCATCAGCCCAAATGAGCTTTTAATGGTCTCTGTCCACCTAAGGCTACAAAGTGAGGGATAGAGTGGATGATATGAAGAAACAGAAAGATGGAGGAGAATGAAAACAAGTATGGGGGAGGTCAAGACTGTAAGATTTGTTAAAATGAAATACAGTGATTAGTTTATTTTCATATTGTATGTTCTCATAACTTAATGGTGCACACTTTGTACTTGCGTATTGACTACCAGATAAACAGTCTTCATGTCTGCTGATTTCTAAACAATAATAAAAGAAAAACCTCCTCAAAGGACCATTTCAGTCATTTCTGTTGGTAATTAGATTTGCAAATCCTTTTTGCGCTCAGTCAGTACATTAAGAGAGTTAATGCAAGGGTGCACGGCACTTTTTCATACCTTCCAGGGGATCATTAGTTTTACGTCATTCCCTCATGTCATCAAAAATAACATCTAGAAACGTGAAATGTGACTGCATTTGCTTTAATTAGATTTATTTTTAAAAAGTAACATTTGTGATCGAGATGCATCCATGGAATGAAAGACAGACATTAGCGCCTACTTTGTTCAGTCACAGGATTCCTTTAAAAGCTCAATACACAATACATAAATTTGTGATAATGCTGGTTTGACTTTAGTCCTTTTTTTTTTGCTGTCTAAAGAACAATTAGTTATACAACAGCTTTTAAACACAAAATTCCATATATCAAATTTTAATGTGTATTCTCACTGGAATATCAGAACAAGAGTCAGCAGATGTTTTTATCAAACATTACATGATAAATTACAAAAGTTGACGCACAAATGCATGATCTCTAGGTGTGTCGATAGCAGTACATTAGCAAGGAAGGTTGAATAATCATAACTCTGCTTTAGTTAATTATAATAATTATCAATAATAAGGGAAATTTAGGTTTGTTATAAAAAAACATAATAAAAGTACCAAAACAGTACAGATTTGTAAGTAATCTGGATAATTTAACAAACTGATGCTGCAGTTTGAAGCTTATATATGGTAAGAATAATACATTTTTGTAGCTTCATCCTGTCAACTTCAAAAGGTATTTTTAACTCTGCTACAATAGCCATCATCATAAAAAAGGATTATATAAGCCAACTAGACAGTAAGCTTTATCTTTGTGGGCGAGTGATCAATTTTCACAAATTTGAGACAGGTATGTGTATCTTAGACAACCAGTTGGGATTATGGGTTACTGTTTTATTAAAAAAATAATTCAGTACTGACCAGACTAATATTAAAACTTCCACTTTCATATTTATTTCTTTTAACTTTCTACGTTCTCTTTACTGTTAGGAAGCCTCACCAGTGTCTGTGCAACTTTTTATTCTTGCCTCATCATTGCCTTTTATCAGGTTTGTTCCTCTGAACCTCTCTTTCCTTGTTTATTCATGACTATCTTTCCGTTTTAACAATGCAATTATATGGAGAGGTTTACCACATACATCTTTAAGATAAATCCTTTCTTTGACTCCCATTTAAATTTTATTAAAATGAAACTGAATAGAATGCCGCAAGCATTAGTCTCTTGGAAGCATTACCAGATTTTTTGCAAGATCAGCTACAACAACAACAACAACAGCAACATATGGACAAAATCTAGCTTTAAATATTGTCTACAAAACATTTAAGGGAACTTGCCTGACTCATTGGTGCATAAAAGGTGCCACAGTTCTTTAGAAATGAGTTGTGAACAGTTACAAAGTGGATAAGTGCATGTGTGAACAGCATAAATAGAGCAAGAGTTTTCATATATAATTATTTGAGCCATTTAATAAGTTTTTGTTCCAACCAAATGTGTTTTTCCTTTTATATATTTTTATGCTTCTATTTTTTAACGGTTTGCACTCAAACCATTAGAAAAAATTCACGATCAGCACACCTGCAAAAGAAAGTTCCCCTCTTGATTTTTAAGAAATGTTTTAATAACAGGCAACTTTGATAAATTTCTGTCTGGCGGTTTTTGTATTTCCTTCCTAACAGATGAGCAAACAATCAAAAAAACAAGTTTCACAATCCCACACCTCTGCCTGAGCTCTCACTTGGTTGGATGAATAATAAAAAAAAAGGAAAAATCTTTCACTATAGAGATTGATGTGTTGACTTTGTGTTTGAAAATGCAGCAGGATAGTGACAAGAATGGAACTGTAAATGCACTTGATTAATGCAACTCCACCAGGCACATTGGAGTCAGGTTTACATTTCTTCTTTAGGGTCCAGTGGCATCATTATTCATAGCGGTGTGGGTGCAGCTTTCTCTACAGGTGCAGCATCAACTCATGCAAAGGTTTTGAAGAGTTCTTGAGAAAGGAATCTCTTAAAATGCAATGATCTTGGTGTTGTGCCTTGAATATTTATTTGTAAAACCAAAATAAGTAAATGAAAAATGCATTTAAAGGCTGCCTTCTTGTTCTTACTATATTTTCCTTGTTAGTTTAAAATCTGTCACCACTCACTACGCGTCTGTTTAGTATTGTGCCTGCACAGCAAAAGTTTGATTTTTGACCATTCGTGGTTTTGTTTCGACAGAATGCCGTGATGTGTTGTTACCCATGATGCTGCGGGAGTTGAGTGGCGCTCTGGCCAGTATGGCTGACGGGCCGCATGACGAGAGGAGGAACAGTTTGGAGCTTCTCAACAACATTCTGGAGGTCCTCAGCAGAAGGAACGTGGTAAGACAGACAATTTTGAAATAAAAGACAGTGAGAACATATTCTATATAGTGATAACATCATGTCGTCTGATCCCTCTGTCCATTTGCAGGTACAATAAAAGATAAATTTATGGCTTAGTGTGTACCCCTGCAGGAAAATCTGCTTGATCATGTTACAGCTTATAGTACAAGTCCCCCCAACAGGTTTGCCTGAGGCAAAGCTTTTCAAGTGTTTTCTCTCAAGATTGTCACTTAATGTTTTTGCCACTTTTTGTGTAGTTTAGTAATAGCATTCTTTGTTAGATTACACCAGTAGCTGAATAGTTTGTATTATATTTTTACTCTCATAGATAAAATGACATGTCTGTGGGATTAACAAAGTGGAATGGTCACTTAAAATGAACTCAGGTGACTCAACATGATGCTGCAACACCAGACTTCAAGTGAATCCAATCTCCATTTCAAGATAGATGACAAATAATATTTAAAATTAAAATAAGCAAGCAAAAAGGTCAAAAATGTTCCTTTATGTGCTTATTATAGATAAAACAAAATATAATGTCAAGCACTTTTTAGTTTAAAATACTGTAACTTTGGCTTACAAATGAAATGATAGTAGCCAGCTCTCAGTTTGGTAAAGAAACTAATATACAGTATATTTTATGAGACACTCTTCATATCTGATGATAAACTCTGTAGTAACCCCTAAATATTAGCAAACCTCAAGCAGTTTTGTTTTCTTATCCTACAGTTGCATAAGAAGCAGGTTTTGACTACCCTTGACCAGTTATGTGATTTTCTTTCACACATGTTGCTGCGAGTTAAATTTGTGAGACAAAAATGTTTGCTCTTGAGCTAAACACCTTTAATGGAAGTACACACACTTGCATGCTAAACAAATATGTCACCAGCAGCAGGCTGAGGGCTTTTTAATTGCCTGTGCAAGTTGAAGACAGCCTGCATCGTCTTTGAAGTGAAGGTATGGCCTGTTTTTTTGGACTCAATTTATTTGAATGTGCTAATGAAGCATAAGCCAAGAGGAGGGGCAGCAAAAGACGAGAGCAAAGCAATGAATAAACTAGAGTGGAATAATTGTGATGAGATGAATATACACTGGTAGGTGGCAGGTAGTGGCAGAGTGTCAGATGGCCATGACAAGTAAAGAAAGAATGATACAGAGACTGCAAGTTAGGATGGAAGTCATCCATTGGATGAGTTATGAAAACAAAACTCCAAACAAAGCCATTCCTCACTTAAATTTTAAAGCAAACTATGTTGGATTGAGTTTTGAAGCTGTCAAAAGACAAATGAACCACAGCGGAAAAGGCTGGAGAGATGAACACTGCCAGAGGCAAAGCAACAAGGATGAAAGCCTGAATGGAGAAGCAGAAAGTTAACAGTTAAACAGTGACAAGATTGTTTATTTCAGAGGCATCCTTGTAGGTGAAGGGATTTTAGAATAAAAAATGGTAGCAAAGAGAACAGGTGCAAATGTAAGGGAAAAACGCATAAGCAGGGGAGAAAAAGATAGAAGACGATAGCTGCCGCCTCCACCCCTTCACCCTCATTTTCTGCACCCTTCGTTTTTCACCCTGTTCTTTTCCTCGCTCTGGGTGGTACCTGATTAAATTGTCACACCACAGATGTCTTCAATCCAAATAAATATTCAGAGAGAAAAACAAAGGCAGGAGAGAGCTTATGGGAATGACAGATGCTCAGGTCTATGGCTGGTTGTGTTAAATTTATAGGTGACTTTGAAACTTGTGCGATTTGTGTTTGTTGTTAGGATGAGGGTGATGAAGTGAGGACACTGACAGAGAAAGACAGGCACGGCTCACTAGACCTTTCTTGCTTTTTTTCTTTCTTGCTAACCCCAGAACAAGGGGCTTGTTAGGGAAAAAAAACTCTGGCTTGCCTGAAAAGTGGACAAGAGCAGGCGGCAGCAGCAGGGAGCCAGAGACAAAAATCTGTTTCAAGTCTGACAGTTTCTGTCAGCCTTCTGTTCACTGGAGAAGTCTTAAAAAAAAAAGTCACATATTGAGATGAGTTCCAATTTTTAAATACAAACTTATATCATTTTAAATGTAACTTTGTGTACAGAAACTGTTTTATGAAATTATATAATATATAGTGTAGGTAATACCTTCCTTCTGGTTCTGATTCAGTCGTCATTTTACAAGAATTTTTATGTAAATCAGCATCATATTAGTTTGCAGATGGGGTTTCTGTGCAGCTTCATCACAGAGGTGTGTGCAGGGCCCGAAGGCTGAAAGTACTGCTCATCTTGGTTTGTTTGGCAGAGACAAACTCCTCTACACGGATGGCAAGGCAGTTAAACGCACAAAACACCAAAAAGAAGCTGGACGGAAATTTCTTAATATTCTGAGGGACTCACAGGATTTGAATAAAAACAGATAAATATGAATACAGACCATAAAATGAACAGAATGGTGATTTTGATTTCACCATAGTTGGTGAAATTTTATTGATGAATTCAGTCTAGTCCTGACTAAAAATGTAATTATTGAAAGTCACTGTTCCAAACTGAGCTACCCGTCTTTCATGTTTTATGTTTGCTTTGGGTTTATTTTCTGTATAATAAAGCGGCAAACAATTTTTTTAAATTGTTGGAAGCACTGTCAACCTACTGTTAACGTAGTAGTGTTGAATAATAAAAGCAGCACTGACATCAAAAACTACATTATTTCAATGAGAAATACTGTCACATTGATGATCATCCATCCATTTTCTTTACTCGCTTCTTCTTTCCGGGTCGTTGGAAGCTGATGCTGACAGCCATCACTGTGCAAGGGGACACTCTGGATAGGTTGCAATGACACTTGAAAAACAAAAGTTAAATAACCTTTATGTCATGTGAACTTCTGATCAACATAGAATTGTTTCCCCAGACTTTTTTGTTTTTTGTTGTTTCTATCTTTTTGCTTGTAGAGATGATTAAGTGATCTGGCTATAGTTTTGTAAAAAAAAAAAGAAGAAAGAAATGTACATAAGAGAAGAAGCATTTTGTTTCTCCTCCAGATCTAAAACAGCAGTCAGAGAAACTCTTTCCAGGAGACTAAAATACTTACAGTGAGGCAGAACGATTTGCTGATTTCTTTAGGTTTAAGTGCTGCATCCCAGCCTATCAGAATATGTGTGTGAGGCAGTCTGAGGTGGAAACAGTCAGCAAGATAGCACACATAAACACAGTTGTCTATCTTGTCTGTGCCTCAGGCAGTGAGTCAGAGCTTCTAATGTGGTTTAATCATATCTACCTAATTCTCATCAGGCGCTTCAAATCCCATCACTGCAGCACACACATGCTAACAAACCCCGCTGGTAGAGAACAAAAACTTTGTTTGGTGGTTTTTTTTTCCAACTCCCATCTGTTTATTTGTGACCCTCCTTCTTTTCCCTTCATTGATGATTATCCCAAACACAGATAAACGCAAATACACTCTCAAAAAGAAGGAACTTAAATAAAGAAGTTGTTGGGCCCTACAGGTTTAACCAGTTCCTATTTTTGAGATTTTTTTTTTTTAAATATTAAAACAAATTTACACACATCTAGGTCAGATTATGCTAACAAGCTTTTGTACAAGCACAAAAACACACATATAGCCTGCAGTAGAAAATACTGAGGTATATTTAGATGTAGAAAACGCTTCAGTGGCGAGTTAAGAGCCCGAGGCAAGTCAGCTTCAATTGACCAACTACACTGTGGGGAGGCTTTTTCTTGTGAACAGGCCATGCCTCTGTAATGTTCCCAATTTTAGGTTTGTATTTTAGACAGAGCATTGTCATATCTAAATGTGTAGCTCATTATGTGGGCCACATCTCACATGATGTCATCAAACAAAGTCTAAAACATTATTTCATTTATTTTACATAACAGTTATATTTTCATTACACTATAGTGAGAAACTGTGTAATCATAATTTTGATTAAGGTAAAATAAACATAACAAAGATTACCTGTGTTTCACATTAAAATAGTGTGTGTAAGGGTGTGTGCCCTGAAAAATTTGCCAACCAAGCAAGCAGCAACTTAAAAGACTTTGGGTCTGATTAACTAAAACACGTGCTGCACCTGGTTTTCTCTCCAACTTTTGTGCATTATTTGCCCCCACTATCTGCACAATCTCAGTGTCGTATTCACGTAGCAGAAAGCACTAATGATACACAAACATGCCCATCAAGTTTAGCAGGTGCAAGCAGTTTGTCTAGTTTTTGTATAAGATTACAGTTGTCCTTGATACACAATCTTAGTATGACCTTCAGCTAAAGTAAGTACAAAAGGCACAGATGGAGATAGAAAATGGTTTCTTACAATGATTTTCAGATCTCTGTGAGTGAAGTACAAACAGACTCCTTACAACTGCACGAACAACATCCTACTGTAACTGGGAAGGACCATGTTTAGGATGGCTTTTCTAAACTAATGTCACATTTTGTTTTATTGACCAACATTTTTTTTCTCATAATTTTGCTTAAAGAAATTCAAAAGATTCTTTCCTCATTGGGGCAGAGTGTTCTTGGTGCACCCAAACCAACCAACAATATGTTGAAATGTTATTTATTAATGAGGTTTTTATATTCTGAATGTAAAACACAAGATTTAACACACTTTGTTTTAATTGTAGATGAACAATATTTGACACATCAATGGAAAAGAGAATGAATGCTACTTTTCAGTTCAGCTTCTCTTCTGCTTTTGAACCTCCTGAAATGCAAATACCACCAGCTCTCAGGAGACTGTAAATATTTCACATTAAACGTGTTGCAGACATCTGTGGTCTTTGAGAACACTTTTTGCCCTGACAGTTGTTTACATAAGTATGATCAGTGTTCCCTCTAAATTCATGCATAAAACCTTGTTTAAATGTGGGCGCACGGCATCAGTGCAGAGAGCTGCTTGCAGTGCAGTTTAAGGTGCAAATCTCCTTTTGCAAGAGCTTTGTGAATTAGACGGATGTGCAGTCTCTGGTTCACTCCTGTTTAGCATCCACAGAAGCCATGCAATCCTTTCGTGAATCAGGGCCTCAGTGTTTAGCCTGCAGACAAATTTATTCCTGCCTCTCAAAGTAAATTTTTT
This sequence comes from Kryptolebias marmoratus, assembly GCF_001649575.2. Classification (NCBI taxonomy): domain Eukaryota; kingdom Metazoa; phylum Chordata; class Actinopteri; order Cyprinodontiformes; family Rivulidae; genus Kryptolebias; species Kryptolebias marmoratus. The sequence continues at coordinate 17,786,900 of NC_051438.1, read as the reverse complement.
AGAACAGACAGTCCACACTCTTTTGCAAGTGATTCGTTCAGATTTGTGTGTCCAAAGATTCACTAACCTTTCTGCCTGGTTGCTAAGGTAATGACGTAGGTGTGTATTACACAGCTGTTCAGATCTTCTTTAATCCTTTCACAGAAGTCTTGCTGCAAGTTCAAGCTGTTGGTTTATTTTTGGAACCTGACCACAAGCTGTCGATGCACATGTCGTCATCTGTAGCCTTCTGTCATTTGTAGCATTTGTTTTTGATCCTGGTCAGGAGTGCCAAAGTTTAAGGTTGTCAGTGTATTTTTTTTGTCAAGGCACAAGGCACACTTAAGCAGCTACATCATTCTAACAAAAGCACATATGTACAGACCTAAATGGAACAATCTATAAACCGTTTCAACACTTTTATTTTATTTAGTTGCTTGTTTTTTGAAATGAACTTGTTGTACTCTATGCATATCAGCTGTTGTCACTTGTGCTATTTTAGCTTTAAGTTTTTTTCCTTAAACTTGTTGGCTTTTTTCGAATCATGAAACAGGAATCTGACCCGAGGCAAGCATGATCAGGAAGATTTAAAAAAGTTAAACTTTTAAAAGCTGCTCGTTCACAATATTTCTTCTTTGGACAGATGAAATGAAAGAAAAAAGAAAGGAAAGAGGCTTCAATGGGAATAGAACTAGTAGAAAAGAACAGAAGAATAGAAAGTATATCTTTATTGTTGAAGCACATCTTTGCATCTAAAGCTTTTTGCAATTCCTATGTCCACCCTGAGGTAAATGTTCTGGTGAGGCTCATTTTTAAACTAGAAAAGAAAAAGTTTCAGATTCAGAAAAAAAATGTGTTCTCTTTCTGGACTTGTTTGATCCACCCTTTATCCAAAAGTAGAGTCAAACTTTGGACTGTGTAAACTCTTTACTCTGGGGAAAACAACTCAGCCAAATAAAAGCTGATAAGTGTTTGATTTTGCTGAGAATAAATTCTGAGATGTTCCTTGAAGCGGCACTGACATTCTGCCTGAATGGAAGCTCACAAAAGACAAGGTGTTGTTCAGTGCATTTACATCTGAAAAACCTAATGATATTTTGTTTGTCTCTGTCTTTTTTCCCCTCTTCATCTTTCCTTGCTGCTCTTTTTTCTTCTTCTTCTTGTTTGTTGTTCTCTGCATTTTGATTCTGTCAGGGACAAACATTTCAACATATTCAAGACATTGTTGTGTCTCTGCTGGGGATCATCAACCGGACAGTCATCACAATGGGTCGAGAGCATGCCTTGATTGTAAGTACTAACATTTTACTCTTGTATTGAGCTCTTTCTTATTTGATGAACTTTATATGAACTTGTGATTCAAACATTTTATATATTTTCTCTTAGTTCTTCATTATGTTTTATCTGTTGATTAAAGTAGACTAAAAGAAAGCATCTCAGTTTATGCCAGTCAAGCATTCAGTGCCATTCTTTAACACAAAGCATGTTGACAACAGCATCCTTTGTTTAAATACACGTTTTATTGCACATACAAAGGATGATCGGAAGAGAAGGGCTTTGTGGAAGCTTACTCACTGTTAAGGGACTCATAAAAATGCTATGACAGAGCGCTTTGGATATAGAGTAGGTAATTAGTAAGTGTGGTGTCATCCAGGGTTCTAATTGGGAGCAACTTGTCAGCCAAAGGATGCTGAAATATTTCTTTTTGAGATGAGTGGTTATGCCCTAAACTGCTTTGTGCAAATAATTTCTGTGTGAGTAAAAATAGTCTGTTTGTATGTCTGCTAATGGGAAAGACCCATTCAGAATATTTGATTTTGGTTTTATTGCTTTTCACATCAGTGCAAAGCTTGTTGCTCATCCTTTTATGTGTGCACTTGTTTGTTAGAAGTCTTTTTATTAGAAGCGTTTTATGGCTGCGCTGAGCTAATAGGGTGTGGCCGTGGGTCAGTGGTTGGAGCAGTCATCCTCCAATGAGAAAGTTTCAGGTTCAATTCCTGGCAGTCACATATTGAAGTGTCTCTGGGAAAGACACTGAACCCCTCACCAATGTGCCCCATGGATGTATGAATGGAGTTTAAAACACTGATTAGATTATGGAATGATTTATTCAAATGTGCTTTGTAAAGAGGTAGTGGAGTGCTGTATGAATCTGTGTGTGGATGAGTAAATGAGCGCAGATTGTGTTGTAAAGTGCTTTGAGTAGCCTGGATGGCGAGAGAGGTGCTATGTAAGTACAGTCCATTTATTAAGATGTCATTCTAAAATGAGACACTGAGCTCAAGAACACTTTTTTGCTTATGTAGAGAGATGTGTTTACTCGTATTGTAAATTTGTAACCCAAAATTTTCGTTCAAATGAAGCTTGGTGATTAATAGAGAAAATATGGCCTAAAGACTTTAGGAAACTTTAAAAAATATCCTTTTAGATTTGTCAGTGTATACAAGGCTAAACTTTTATGTTGTGAGTGATTAGGTTAGGACACTTTTCCTGTTTTATTTTATTTAATCTACAGTATGACCAAATGCTTGTTTACTCTGTTGAACCTGCAACATAAAAGCAGTCAGACAGAGCATTCTGCGCAAACTGTGTAAAGGGGAATCAGTAAAAAAATCAAAAGTGAACTTTTAGTTTCATGGTCAATCAAACAAAATTCACTGGAGGGGCATTAGCTCAAATGTCACAAAAAGTTATGTATTTGTACAGCATTATTACTGGCCTGCTATTAACAAATTTAATACATAGGTGGTCTACTCCTAGTTTTATTCCAAATACACTGTATTTATGTGTGTGTGTGTTGGAAATAGTATCTGGGAATTCAGCTGTGAATTAGTGCCCACAGGCCTTATTGTGCAAGTATATTTTTGCACACATATATAAAACCCCTTGAAATAAAACTGAGCTTACAGCAAAACACCTCCATTTGGGATGGTAATAAAGGAGAGAATCAATCACTCTGTCAGCCAAAGTTGACAGATGTTTTTTAATTATCTAACACAGACTGTCAATCTGTCAATCACATTGTTTGATAGTGTATTCTTAGTACAATCCTCCACTTTGCTCATAAAAACGCTGTTGATACACTGAGAGATCACTGTGATTCCAGACAGGTCATCAGCTTGTTTTCTTCAACATACCTCTAGTGTTTCAGTTGTTGCTACATTCACAATTTTGGCAGCAGACATACAATAGTACTCCAAGCAGTTGACTTCACTGGACTTTCTAAATCAATCTAAGTCCCCTGCTTAATGCTGTAACTTTGCCAAAGTCACTGTAAAGATTCTGCATCAAGTTTAGTCCATCTGTTTAAACAGCCACTCAGCAAAGGGAAAAGCAACAGACCAAAAGTCTCAGTTTTTTTCCTTTATCTGGTACAGATTTGGTCGAAAAAACAATGTCTTCACTTTCAGTTCCAAGGTAGTTAAGAAAGTAGCTGATGAAGTCTTTCTTTTGCAGTGAAATGAGTTTCTGAGTCTGAAAAGAAATTTCAGCAACTTCTTTCATCCTATTTCACTTCTTTAGTCCAGTTTTATTGTCCTCTTCATGGTCAGCATTGCATTTTGTTATGGGTAACTTATATAAAAGTGCTTTCCTCTACAGTAGATGTATTTACGCATCTGTGCCCCTGAAAGGTCAGTGTGGCTTTTGCCTTTTTAAAGCCACCAGAAGCACTTTTTGCGCAATTTCTTGACACGTGCTTTGGTGCTCGGCCGACTGCAGGAAGAAGGAGCCGTTGTGGGCTTGATCAGAGTTGGTGCAGGCACATCATATTCCCCATCAAGGGCTTCCATCACCCCCTGGAAGCGTCCCTCCTGCTGTCGAAAATCATGCTCCACACTGGGGAGGACAGATTGAGAACAGTTAAAGAGCAAGAAGCAAAAAATATATAAAAATAGTCAGAGCATATTGAGGTTGGGTTCTTGTAAAGTCATTTTTTTTAAACGGCTCATTTCTTACTGAAAATAAAATTACATTTTGGAGGTGGAAAGCGAGAAGCTGAACAGGGTGACAAAGAAAACAGAAAAAAAAAGAGTATAAAAAAGCATAAGATTAGAAGCCCTGAAGGGAGATTTTGTATATGCTAAATGCATTTAAAAGCATATAATCATATTGTGCTTTTAACTTAAAATGTTCGTATACGTTCAACACACACACACACACACACACACACACACACACACACACAGACCTCAACTTAGCACTCATTTCACGTCCAGAGTATTCTTCTGCACTTCATGCACCAGTAGATCACAGACTGGTGAGATGAGAGGAGTAGGAGGAGAATGAAAAGGAGAACTGAAAAAGAGAGAAGAGGGACGTTTTCACAATGGAGGAGCTATAGGAAGGAGCAAAGGAGGAACTTTTTTGCTCTTCAGAAATGTTCAAAGCAGACCCTCTTGGCTTTCTTTTTCTATGCTCTTATTCCACCTCCGGTCTCTCATCTCTCTCTCGCGCTCTTTTTCTCTGTAGTGTTCATTGCTGCAAGTCATAATGTAGTAGACTCTGACTTCTCACTCCATTTTGGTAACGATGTGTTTGTGTATGTGCGTGGGTGTGTGCTGAGCTGGATTAAAGGGGTGGAGCTGAATAGGGCTTGGCATCTGGAGGTAATGAGGCACATGATGAGGGAAGGAAAGCAGATACAACCACCCATCCTTCCCTCCTCCCATATCCCAACATTTCAACACACACACAGGCGCTCATAAACACAGCATAAACACAGATTTGTTACTCTGCCATCCTACAAGTGCATCTCCTACAGCAGGCCCCCAGTCAAGTGAGGAGGGAAAAGTGATGCTGTGGGATTTTCTACAGTGGAAAGAAGAAAATATTTGAAAGATGTAATGCTGGATAAATGAAACAGAGCAAATAGGTCACTGAAGAATAAAAGAGAGAAAAAATTGAGAAGGAAGAGGGCTAACAGAGATATTGACAAGAGAGACCTCTTGGCTCTTCGAGAGAAAAAAAAACAGTGATGGAGCGAGTAGGAAAATAAGAGAGTACAAGTGGAAGTGAAAGCTCTGGTGGGCACGGAGGAAGCAAGATGGCTATCATAAATAAGTGATACAAAAGACATTCCCATACCATTCACAAACAAAGCCACTCAACACACACTATAAGAAAAGAAATAGTAAAGCACCTGTCCTACATTTAGTCTATTTCTAGTTTCTCTTGTCTCAGAATGGATGATTTTTCATTGCCAGGTCTTTCTTTACCTTCATGTTTCAGTGTCTCCATACATCAGTCCTAGTACTTCTTTTCCTCTCCACCATTGTTTGTGATATTAAAACACTATGAAGTAAAACTGTTACTCATACCTTATGCTTTCTTATGCTGTTATGTCTTATTTAGCATCTTTAAAACAGAATGAATAAATAATGCTTTTGCGTTTATGACAAACTAGCATTTTTAAAAATTAAGGCAAATCCCAATTTTGTAATATGTAGTACAAACAGGGCTCCTACAGGTTCATGGATGGTATTGAGATCTGCACAAAATATTGCTTCTTCATTTAAAACTTCAAAAATAAGAAAATCCTAAAATCAATATGAAACAAACAGGTAGGCAGCCAAGAAATGCAAAGAAAAGAGTTGAGTTTATGCATTTTCATACCAGTTAAAAGATAAGCAGCTAAGTTTGTAACAGTTTGGGACAATTGGAACGACAATTTATAGTATAGTAAACTAGATAAATGCATAGAATATCTCTGTGGTTTAGCTGGTAGGTGACCAAAGCACTAATACTTTTTTTAAACAAATCTTTAAGAGGGAGACAAGGCTTGATTTTTACCATGCTTTCATCCCCAAGTTTAAAAAAGTTCATATTTAGCAAACTGATGTCTGACAGCAGACTGCAGACAGATTTATTTTCAAAGTAATTGGATTTTCCAAACCAAACTACTTTAATCTTGTTTTAACTAAAGTTAAAATTTCATCCAGATTATAATTTCACTTAGATTAGTAGTGGTTGTTGTGTATTAGTGTTGACTAAAATAATTAACATTTTATTGTTAATTCTGGATAAACATGCACAGCAATGGTGTTTGCCTGCATGAATGTGTTACATTGTCCATGTATTTATCTTAAATTTTTCCCAGAGACTAAGAAAGCAAGAAAAATCTTTTGAGTGTTGGTTTTGCAGACATGCCTGTCTATGCTATGTGTAAGTAAACAAGATGTGCTTAATATTCCTCTTCATTGTCCATCATCATAAAGATTCATTAGAACTGACAACAGCAAGGCTTTTTCAGGCTGCTTGCTCATGTCAAAACCTCTTTTTTTCACCACAAATCATTGGGATGGATGTTTCATTCCCACACATTATTCATAAACTGCTTGAATGTCTTTCCCCAGATCACCTCCTTTTTACCCAGAATCCTGTAGATTTAGATTAGGCTGTTATTGTCAAGTCAAAAAATGGAGTTCTTGGTTTTCTCATGTGTATATTTCTCAAAATAAAACTATATATTTCATAAATAAATTTATTCTTTCTGTAGTTAAAAGCAGTATAATACAGAAGAACCTATATATCAAAAATTGTGAATGAATTCCACTTTTTTTTTTCTCCAAACAATTAACATTTTTCAATTTGTGTGAAATATGAATTCGTTAGTATGCATGAGAGAGTGCATTGTTTTCATAAAAGTTGTCAGAGCATCTAACTGAAGTGGTGTTTTCCTTTTGCTGGATTAATTAGCATGTGTGAATATATACATACATTATATTTGTGTATCCAAGATTGAAAACAAGAAGAAACAAATAGGAAAAGTAGAGCAGGCAAGAAATTCTCTGAAATGAAGAGGAGATAGAGGAGATGGAAATATGTATGAGGTGTAAACATACTGAAAAAGATGGCTCTTGATGTAATGTTTGCACACAGTTAAGTCTACAAAGTAGATCTGTTTATAAAACAAAATGAAAAATAATAGTTCTTTACGCCTTGTAAATATTCAGTTCTTGTCATATTGATAGGTTGCTGCTTTTTAGGTTCAGAATATTTAGCAGTTTTCTGAAAGCCCTTTTTCTTCTTTTTTTTATTTTATCAAATTAATTAACATGTTTACAATCTGTGAAAAAGCTTCTAGAAGTTCAGAATAAATATGCACAGTAAAGCTTTTTGTGTTTTTCCATTTCCGGTAAATTCATATTCCAGTCTTGTCACTAACAATAACTTACATTATGGATACAGTGGTAGTCAGCTTTTTGGAGCAGAAATCAAAATTCCTGTCAAACAGCAGTCCAACAAATATAAAATGATGCATTTAAAATTCAGTAATTGTTCATTTATTTTCTTATTATCTGAGTGCAAAATAATTTAAAAAAAAATCACAAACATTTTTTACAAGGTCATTGATGCATCCTCTTCTTTAGGCCTTGATGTAACAGTGCATCGATTTTAAACTCAGTGTGAATAAATTCCTATATATTTAATTACATCACAGTGATTAGGCATGGATCAGTTTAGCTCCGTATGTGGACGAATATGTTTCCACGTGGCAGTCCTTCCCTCCTGATGCTCATTATCACTGACTGGCAAAAAAGGATTCTGCCGTGTTAATTAAGATGGAGGGGAGTAAAGAATGTGATGAAGGGAAAGTGAGAGTCTGGTGCAATGAACAGATGAAGGAACAGGAGCAAACACAAATATAGGAAAAGGAGCCACAGAAGTACCTATCAAAGTTAAAGAAAATTGGAAAAGAAAAAGTCCTGCAAAATGTATCTTTGTCCTCCTTGGGGATACAGAGAAGTAAGATAAAAGGGGGATTGATAAAGACAGAGATAGTTTATGAATCCTACAGGAAATCGAGATCTGCGAGGGCGATTTGTCTTTGAAAACAAGCAAAATTTGCTTCAAGCCTGCCTTTGGTCTGTGAATATAATAATGGCACTTTTTTTTAGTCTCTTTACAAAAGTCATACATGAAAATAAAAAAAATAGATCATGTGAGCGTTGCAGACAAAGTGAAGAGTGTTGAACACTGATTGGACATGAGGCACAGATGATTCGGTAACTGAATGAGGCACGGGAAAAAAAGTCTGGAATATTAAAGCACAGATTGTTTAACACAGATTTTTCCGCTACAATCTGTATGCATTTTAGCAAACTGTGGACAGTATAGAGGTGCAATTACTTATTTAGGTCATTCACACAAGAGACAACTATTTCGAGAAAAGATGCATCATCTAGATGCAGAAATAAATGGTTTGTTTGAAAAGAACATTCTTTTATGTGTGAATAACTTGGACAGAGATGAAGCATCCCCCTTTAGTATGTAAATAGTAGATGCATTTTTTTGTGTGGATCTACAGAATTTTAGTTGAACAATCATCAGAGAGGTAAAAGGTGAACACAGCTGGGTATTAAGGAGAATAAAAGATTACAAGAGTAGGTGAAAAAAATCCAAAACAATCAGGAGTACAACAATTACAAATACAAGAAGAAAAGGTTTCTGGACAGGTAAGAATGGATCATTAGTGGGATATATTACCCAGTAAGCCCAATAATTTTAGTACATCACCTGTAAATGATGCAGGCTGTCTTCTGGCAGGTAGGACAGTTGTTTATGTCTTGACCAGTTCTGTATGAGCTGCGACTGCAGAAACAACAAATACAAACATTCACACACCCTCACAAAGGAAGTTTGAACAGTGATGTGCATTAAAATCCAAACTGCACGTCTTATTCTATTGTAATGTTTTCAATTATTACTTAAATTCAAAATATTTTAAACTGGGTTTGGACATTTGCTTTGTGCTTGTTCTTTTCTTGAAGACGGTGCACACTGATAATACATGCTGTTTATTATAAACGTATGAAGCAAACTGCCCAAACAAAGTCAAATTTGGGCAGTTTTTTGATGAGCAGTCTCTCTGTCTCAACCGCTGCTGTCACAACTGTTACTGCTTCCTCTCTAACCCCTACTTAGTGCGGACTAATTATAGGCTGTTCATTGAGTTGTCAAACAACACAAAAATACTTCTGATGTTCAGTACAATTTTTGCTTCCTATCAGGAGTGATTTAGACATTTCCATAAATTGTAGATATGTAGATAATTGGCTACTGTCAGGGAGGTTAAATTATTTTTTGTAGTAAGTAACTAAACAGGCCTAGTGTGTTGTCAAACAGCATTGTTCTCATAAAAAAAAGAAAAACAGTTCAAAGTTTAGTACACAAAAATTCAAGGCTATTTTATGTTATAGAAATTGTCTGCAGTTCAGAGCATTAAAATCAATTCATTTTAAACCAGTTAAATCATAATAAGTCACATTGTGCATCTATAAGCATATTAATTGTGTGATCATTTTACACTTAACAATTTGGCTCTAACAATTCCCCCAAAACCAACTTTCAGTATTTTTTTTTAGACAGAAAAGCAGCCCAGCAAGACTGCTTTTTAATCATGGTCTCTTTAAAGCACTGCTATTTTGATGCAGTGCTCAAAATAAATATCTGCGCTGTCACTTTAAAGTACACAAAAAAATTAACACAATTTTTGCACACAATCAATTGATTGCACTCATTTGATTTTGTTTACCCACAGTAATGGAGCTAAAGATAACATGACACAATCATTATTAGAAGCAGGTTTGGTAAAACTGATATTTTACTTTTAACTGTTGAAAAACATTTGAGGTAAACAAATAAAAAAATATATTTAAGAATATTAATACACAAACATCACTACAGCGCTAAATAGATTGGAAATTAGCTAAGCACTTGATGACGACCATGTAATTAAAAGATTGCTTTGTAAAGATATTCTGGCTGGCCTTTGACTGAACTGTTTAGATAAAAAGAATAACTGTTTTATGTTGATGAAATTGACATTTTAATTTCACTCATGCAGAGAAACTATGTGAATGGCATCATTCATTTTGTCTCCCACTAATCTTTATCACAGACAAAAGCAACAACAAAGACAAGTGTTTGCTTTAGGAAAAAAATAGCAACAACCTTTTAACTCAGCTGGTGCTTTTATCACAGCAGCCTACTTGGAGGACTTTCATTTCTGGCTCAGCAACAGATACACACTGTCCGTCTAAAGTGAGGCTTCTTCTCGTTCCTTTTTTGTCTTTATGTCTTTCAGTTTCTGTTTTTATCTCACCCTTTTACTGTTCTCAGACACTCAGCAAGAGACATAAGTGGTCTCCCGACATACATTCACACACAGACACACCCAAAAGGATGAAGGCATGGTATCAGACGGGGCAAATCAGCTTAAACACTGAGTTCAGGAGTCGTCTTGTGCATCTTATTCATTAATTGCAGGGTAATCTGGATTAGTCTTGAGAAAGAGACATCTGTTTACCCTGGACACAAAGAAGACAGGTTAAAAAAAGAGAAAAAAATCATGCAGAGAGATGAAAATAGAGCATCTTCATCAGTTTAATGATGTTTAGCAGATAAGGGCTGCGCTTTAGAGTGCAGGAGAAGTAGAAAATAAAAAAGTCAGAAAAAGTGTTGATTTTAAGATGCTCCATTTAGTTTCTCAAGCATCCATTTACAGGTCTTTGTTTATTTACTTGCTTTGCTTATTTTTTCGGTACATAAATGTCTACGTACTTATGCAGATGACACACAACTTTACATATGTGTCCCACTTAATTTTGGTCCCTCATTCACTTGTATAGTGAATGAGGGAATGAAAGGAGGCAATGCAAACATTTTTTAGATTGGAAGACTCATAATCTTGTAAAACATAAGTGTTTTTGACTTTAAAATGAAAAATCCAACTTTCTTAGAAAAGGGCTTCGAGAGAGGAAGGAAGAGGAGGTTTTTCTTCAGTGCAACGGTGTGACTCACAGTTGTTATTAGCATTCATGGCCTATATGTGGAGGTGTGAAAAGATGGAATAAGAAGAGAGAAAAGATATTAACCAGGAGTGTGGCAAAGTGAGATGCAAAGATGGCGGTGGAGTCAGATGAATTGCTTGAAGCGAGTTTCAAAGACAAAAAAAAAAAGAAAAAAAAAAAAGAATTAGCAGGAGAAAAACAAAAAGTGATGAGTTTGCATTGCCAGGTAGCACAGTGTCCCACTGGGACCAAAAACACTTAAAAGTAAATAAAATAAGGGATCAAGGGAGATATGAGGACGCTAACACTGAGTAAAGGAAACCAAGTATCATAATTCCACAGCATTGCATCACACCCTTGCATACACACAAGCACAGTAATTCTCTATAGACCTGAAATTTAAAAAGCTATTACACAAACTCGAAAGCCTGCCTGTATATATTGCTATAAAAACTCAAATAAACTCTTCTCTCCCAATCTTTTGGACTCCCTTGACAATCTCTTTCTTCCCTCTATTTACTCTTTTTATCACTGGAGCTCACTCTTGCTTGAGCAGAGGCTCTTTCAGCTCTCATTTATACTATTCCCTTTATCCTTATCTTCATCTCTTCCTGTTTTCACTATCTGTCTTGGTTTTTGAACTTTATTTATTTTAAACTACTTTCTTCTATTTCCTTTCTTCTTGCCTTTTTTCAATCCCCCATCCCACCTCCTCTTTGTACTTTTTCCCCCCTCCAAGCCCCTTATCTCACCCTTCGCTGAAAGCCTTGCTCTTCTCCAGGTCTTGAATCACATTGAGAAGCACCTTGATCTTCTCCTGATTGGACAGCAGGTTCTCCTCCACACTCTGCAGCTGTCTCTCCAGGCCATGTGGCACGTTCACTGCGTGTCCATCTAACAGTCCTCCTGGAGCTCCGTTACATTGTGCTTTCAAATGAGTCTTACAAGGCAGAGTGTGGTCATTAAATGGTTTGCTCTTCTGCTTTATGCAGTCCTTAGAATTGATCTGTTCTGAGGATTGTTTGGATGAATTTGTGGTCTCAAGGTTTTTGGTTTGGGCTACAGGTGTGACTGGTTTAGAGTTAGTTGCTTTCGGAGAATTTTTTGGTAGAACAGATGGGATGCTGCTGGACTTTGAGTCGTAGTGAAAGGAAGGAGTTTGAGGCCTGGAAATGATGTGGACTGATGTGTGTTGATGAGCATGCTCATCAGTTTTCTGGATTTCAGCCTGCTCATGAGTGTGTTTGTCAGGTGAATGTTTGGTTGCCTCTGTATTTTGATTGTAATGTAAATCTGTGTTAACTGTGGTCTTCTCTGTGTTGCTGTCTGAATGTGTTTCTGTTGTTTGCGTGGCTGAGTCCTTGTAATAAGTAAATTCTGCTGAATGTGGCCTTGTTTGCTGCTTTGAATCTTTTGTTTTGTTCTGCGAGTGTGTTGTGTTTGTTTTTGGCATAGTGTGTGACAACTGTGGCATTTGAGCAGTCTTTACTGATGTGTGCTGCTGTGGTGTGCCTCCGTCAGTGTTTTTGATGCAAGACTGGGAGTTCAGAACAGCAGAGGCTTTTCTTGACTGGGTGGGAGCAGCAGATGTTTTCCGTGGCGGATTAGGTAAAGTCTGACTTGCTGTGATTTGATTGACCGCCCTCCTGCGACATGCACCTGTGCATTGTGTTATCTGCGATCGTCTCCTCCCACATGTCTCACAAAGGCGATGTGGGGAATTTGTCATTGCTCGACAGGGCCGAGGTGGCGTGACGTGTACCGTTGTACCAACACTCCCCGTCTTCAGTACAGAGCGATGACCTTCCCCTCGCAGAGATTGGACCCTTCTTTTCTCTTGGGTTGGCTCCTTACCTTCTGTGGCTTCACTGCAAACCCCTCCCAACAAATCAGTGGCTACCACACTGCCATTTGTATACCGAGCAGTCCTTTTATCTCTTGTGTCCTTGGGGTTTGTTTGAATGGTTTTGATTTGACAATAAACTCCACTACCGGACCCTTGTGACCCCATGTCGTCCTGTGTCAGGCTGTTGGTCTCGTTCTGAGATGTCTCTTTGGACTCCGGCAGGCTGTTGCTGTCACTTCTGATAACTCCTCTGGTCTCGGCTGTCATTGTTTTCTCTGTTGCCATGGTGTGGGGCTGATGCATGTTGTTCGGTTGGCTGCCGTGTCTTTTGATGGAGGATAGAGTCCGCAGTCTGGGAGATGTCTGCACCCCAATGCTGCACAGCGGGCCCCATCGCCCCCCCGCCAGTGGAACTCCCAGTGCTGGCACTGGATTGGTTGGGTCAGCCACCCTCCTGCCCATGCTCCTCTTCCGGTTGGCTCAGCCCCCGGAGGAGCTGAAAGGGATGGAGGCGAGCGGCAACATCAGCCAACGTCGGTAAAATTATATCCAACAGAAAATCAAAATGTTCCAGCTTTTGTTTATCTAAATGAGTCTAAACGTTTGGGCGGCAGATTAGAAGAGTGTCAATGTAAACTGTAGACAGGAATTCAATATCCAATAAACTCTTGGAGTTCTTCCTTTATTGACTTCCTTATTGGTTTAGCAACTTCTGATTGGACATCACTGTCAAAGCTTTTCTCAGTTTTAGACCATTTGCCCACAGGTGATGACTTCTTTAGACATTTCTGGTTCATTCTGGAAAAGAAATGAAAGAGAGAAACAATAAATAAGAGAAGCAGAAGAGAGGACTGAGGTAATAAACGGTAAATCTGGCAAGAAGACACAGACATTAAGCACATTAAGTACCGTATAAAAGCTTCGACCTCAACTGAATACTTGCACTGACCAGATCGATACAGGTCTATCAAGTTCTTATATCCAAGCATGGGAGTTATAGAGGCAAAATGTTGCATCTCATTTAAGTGAAGAAAGAGAATGTTCAGAAATATGTTAATCGTAATAGCATTTATCTTATTAAACTGTGTGTTACACACACAGCCGACTCATTAATAAATTGTACAAATGTCTTGCTTCTGATGTTGATGAAAGCTTTTATTATTTGATAACAATATGGATTATTTTAGTTAATCAGGCATGCAGTGACATTCCTTATCGTTTTGAAAATTATTTCATTAAATTAAGCAGCACAATCTTTTTTTCTGTCAAAAACAGGCAAATGTGGTCTAAACCTGGTGTTAAAGTAGTTTTACATTGTTTAGTTAACTATTTTGTTGGCAGCAAAATTGCCTATAAAGCATAAATATATTATCTGTTTATTGATTTTTAATACTTTTGAGGAGAAAAAAATGAAATATACATTTGGGAATGACAATATTCCTCAGCCGAATCTGTTCAGCTACATAAAGCACAATAAAGAAAGAAGTGATTGATAGTGAGAACAGTTAACATAAATAGTGTTGAAATACCCGCCAGTGTTATATATTCACTTAAAACTATGAATTCTTCTTCTTTCAGTTACCTGTTGTTTATGACCAAAGATTTATTTTTATTTTCATTTTCAAATGCAAAAGAAAAACATCTGCTAGATCATAGACAAGGTATGTTTCCACTTTGGTAAAAATGAACAAATGTCTATATTTCTAGCTGTAGGATCACTTGCAGAAAAATTTGTATTTTATTAGCTCTTCAAATTTTCAAATTTTTAATTTGTTCAGTCAAGAAACAGCTGACCTTGGGTATTTGAACCTTATTTCCATTTGTAGTCAGAAAATTAAACTGATAACCAGTCAATTGTACCCTTGTTTAAATAAAACTTATGTTTAATTAAATTGTGTCATTGAAATTTTGGGCTGTGTGAGTATGAAAAAAATATTCACCAAATCAGTGCCTCTTTATTTCACAGAGAACTGGTCCAGAGTGGTGTGTAGTGTCACACAATGATTATCTAATAAAAATGGTGCAAGGTGTTATAGTCTTAGCTGGATTAGTAGATGATATTTGGAGACAAATGACTCCTGGAAGGTTTTTTTGAATCTACAAATACAATCTGTTCTGTTTTAAGAGCATGGAAAAGTAATTGGACCCACATTTGTCTGAGTAGCTTTCATTTTAGTTAATGGAATCACATAATTAGACACGTTTAGCTCTTAGGGTAATTGGTAGTGCAAGGCAGCAGCGAATTTCTTTTCTGACTTTGCACTAAATTAAATCACCATTTTTGATGTTCCAATTCAAGTAGAAAATGTGTTTTTTTATTTACTTCAAACTTTTTGAGATCCTCTTAGTGCTGGTAATGTTGCTGGTCAGCAGCATCATTTATCTATAGAATTAGAAAACCATGAAATCGATTGAAATGTCTCACTTTATATTATTTCTTTTAACCACAAAACAGTGTTGGGACATTGTAGTCAGGATGGTGGATTGTTAAGCCTGGATGTTCAGGTCTGCAGCCCCAAATGTTTTTTTTTGAACAGATCAATTTCTTACATTTAAATCAGAAAGAAGAAGGCTGTTTTAATTTGTTTTTGTTTCATACAAGCAACATCGGTTTTACACAACCTGGTACCATGTGTTTATGTGTGGCATGTACACGTGAACTGTAACAGAGAGAACATGTGCTCCAGACCGATACTTACTGGAATTAGATAATAGTGATTTTTCTAATTTAAGGAGGTAGTAGGGTAAGAGGAGGAAGAACCTTGAGTAACAACTGCAGCAACGAGGTGCTTCTTTCTTTGCAAAATCAGGTTGGTGAAAAGGATTATCCAGTTAGTCTGACTGAGTGGATCTGAAAATTTTTAGTGAAGACAAGTGTTTCTTAGGTACTTTGTCATAAAATTGGCACTCACTGACTTTATCTCTAACTGGGAAATTCTTATGTTTTTTTATGTTACAGCAGATAAACGGCAACAACAGCAACAACTCAAATAAGAAGAATACTATAATTATGAACATGTCTTCAAGATAAAATGGCACACCACAAAAAATAAACATTAACATAGTTTAAAAACTGAAATGAGCAGTTTACAAGCCAGAATAAACAGGAAAAATCAAGCAGGAGCAAAAATTATAAGAGATAACTTGCAGTTTAAAATATTATAATTTTTAAGGATATAGGCTACCTATCAAATGACAAAATAATAATATTTCTTTTTTAGAAATTTTGCTTGTTTAATGATAAGGAGAACAGATGAATGAAGAGAATATAAATGGAACAAACAGATTAAATTATTTTATTTGTGCAAATAAAGGAAAGATTGGTTTTAGATCAACTAGACATAGTTATCCCAGTATTTCACAAATTAAAAATATCTCTTGTCACATGATAGAATCTGACACTTTTGGGCAGGAGATGCCCAAAAGATGCCCAATTTAGCATTTGACTAAAATCAAGGTTGAAATGTATTTGTAGTATTTAACCACAACATTGAACAACAGAACAATCACAATGTTAGAACTTAGACTGCACCCATTGTGTTTTAACTTCATATCAAAGACAGGTAATCCAAACCGCTGATGCACCGTATTAGTTTTACTCTTAAATAACTTGAAAAAGATGTAAGTGGCGTACAACATTTCTACAATGTTTAAGCTTAGCTGAATTCACTGTGTTTGAAGACTCTAACAGCACCTCTGACAGTTGGTATGTGGTGTGAAGTCTGCTGGCGCTCAGTTCTTTCAAACACCTAAAAAATGTGAACAAACAAACCAAAAGCTCATTTTCTGTTCCATGGTGAAACAGCAGAGCAGTGATGCATAGTGTCAACAATTGATCAGAACAACATTTTTCAACATAAAATATGGATGTTCAACTATTATACTTTTAAGAATCAGTGAAATTAATGACAATCCAGACAAATGCACGCAAATATTGAATCATGAGCAGCATAAAATATTATGACCTTATAGTAATTACGAATATCTTTCCAACAGATAATTCAACTTGACTGTGATGGGTCTGACTTCTACTCAAATAGTTCATATGTATTCAGAAGCAGAGTCATGCACACGTTCACTCATACCAGTGGTCGGTCATGATTTATAGTGACTCATTTGAAAGCCTGATGTCCCCATGCTGTTTTTTACACCATGAGCAGAATATTGATGGGCATTATTAAAACCCTCTTACTGTCCTCTTACTGGCAGCAAGTGAAATGGATATTGTCTGACTCTTTGGAATTATTCTACTTCTCTGTTAAGAGCATTAAATATTAAAACGGAATGAATACTATTTAATACGATTGTTGCCCCACGCATGAACTGCTCTACAGAACCACTCAGTCTGCATGAAAGACTGTGCAGTCTGCATGTTGAACCTTCCAAGCACTTGTGGCTTGTACCGTCACTGGAAGTGGTACTTTTAAACGTTTATGGCTGGTAACGTGCTGTGCAGTTGTTGTTTTTTTTGACCACTGTAGTCAAGACTCAGTGTGTACACAAACTTCCCAAATTATGAGGAATGTATTTTCAAGTTCCAAAGTTTACAAGTTACTTTTTTATTTACAAAGCTGGGAACAGCCTCTAGGTAGATGAGAAAAGTACACTTTGCATATGATGATATTGTTCTAAAGAGAGACAAACAGACAGGGAAAGCTTAAAGAAAATTGCACAAACGGACCACAGCTGTGTGTGCATATGTGAGTGTTTGTGTATATGAGTTAGCTTTGGGCTTCGGACTAAATCAGTGGAAGGTAATTTCACCACAGTCTATTTCAAAGTATTTGTCTTTCCATCTACAGCCACAGTGGAGAGCAGAGCACCTGCTGCAACAAAAGTTTCCTCCTGTCTTTTCCTCTCTGTGCAGCAAGTCTTTCTGTGTGTGTGTGTGTGATCTTTGTTCATGTGTGTCTGTCTCAAATCTCACCGTTCACCTCTGACCTGTGTGCTGCCAGGCAGAAAGTGACACCATGTCCTCAGAAATCCGTTTCACGTTCCCATCGGTCTTTCTCTTCCTACTAGCGTTTTCATTCTTAAGCTTTCCGTCTTCTTTATCCTCTTGTCGCTCTTTCATCGTTACCTGTGTTTGTTGTCACGCTTCTCCACACAACACCCTCTTTTCCTGCTCTGTCATGCTGTGATATGTCGGGTTTCTCTATCCCCTCCCTCAGCCTCTATATTTAATCTCAGTCTCTCGCCCACATTGCACCCCTGGCTGTGCTAAATGAACGGGGAGGAGAAGGGGAGGAAACACTGTCAGCTGTAGGATGAAGGTGAGGCAAGGAAAGACGTGAGCGGAGGAGACGGTAGCACAGGGAGGTGCTGAAAGACAGTGGAGGGGTAACAGATGGAGACGAATCACAAACAAGACAAAATTAATGAATGATCAATGTAAGTCAGGGGAAGACATGAAAAGGCTTGTTTCATAACATTAGGTTTTAACCGGTGAATGTGGGGTTATTAAATAATAATGAGAAAATAACACACAAGGGAGAAGCATGGAGGAAAACACAATAAAAGAGAGGAAGAAAAAGATCTGCTTGCCAAAGATCAATACGTTACAAGTATGGTTGAACATCTGTTACCATATACAAACACACACACACACACACACACACACACACATGCACACACGTCTCCATTGAACACCACTGGAATTATTTTGACAAACAATTCATGGCATCTATTTATATGAAAAATAAGTTTAATTCACCAGGCGGTAGGTTATAACCGTTAGAGAAATGTCAGCCAGGCCTCATTCATGTGTGTGCACCTTTGCAGTGGTAACAGAGCATTGAATGCTCCAGCGAATCGAGTCCCCTGTCTTTTCAAGGTGAGCCTCATTTTTCAACCGACGATTGACGGGCCCTGTGTGTGTATGTGTGTGTGTGTGTGCGTGTATGTGTTAGGGTGACTGAGATTTGCTTTACTGCTCTGTAATCACACGGCTTCTCCCTGTAACTATCTCTCACCCACTCACTGCCAGGACAGAACAAACACAGCTCTTTATTGGCCCTTTGAGACAGGGCACACACTGCATTTTGGATTCTGCAGTCAATTTTTTTTTTTCTTCTCTCTCGTTGGAAGCAACAGAGGAAAACTTTATACTTTTAATGACTATATGGATGTTGCAGTTACCTTATTTTATTAGCACAATGTTTTAAAATTATTTTCAAGAAACTTTCTACAGTGATTGAGCTTGACATAAAAAAACTCAGTGATTTCCAAATCAATATTTGTATATATATTCCTTCTTTTTAACAGCAGAAGCACAAATTTTGTTTTAAGGTGAAGCGTAATAGAAAATTACATTCTGTATTAATAAAGATTTTGAAGTGATTTTACCACAAGTGGCCGCATACATTTCCTAATGAAAGTAAAAGTGTGAGTTGTATGATGATTGAGACCTTCTTTCTAACTATATATGTGGTAAGTAATGACTGAAAGACTGCCGATTTAGTCATCTGATGACCTGTTAGATTAGTTTCAGCATGTTGACATTAAAACATAAGAAATACCTGATTACAGAACTTTTCCCTGTTTCTCTCGAAAACAAAGAGCAGCTTGTGGTTATCTAAAACTAAAATGTATGCTTCGTTGCAAACATACAATTAACATCCAAATCCAGTCCCTGCTTGGTTTTAAATGCTTTTGAAGCAGTACAGGCTCTTCCTGGCAGATAGGATGTTTTAAGCTCCTTGGGAACTTGCCACCCTTCTTGAGGCTGATCTTACGTCTCTTCATGCAATCCCCACCTGTTTAAATGATGCTGAAATCAGAACTGCGGGGCCTTCATCTTATATTGCAGGACGTCTCGTTCAGTTTGTGACTTCAAGGAGGAACATGTAGGGTTTAGTTAAAGCTTGTGGTGGCATAGGAATTTTGCAGCCAACTGAAGACTTCTGACCCACCGTGTTCTTACCAGCATTAAGGAGAAACTACAGTGGCCATAAAAAAAGAAATACCCTTTCTATGGCTCAGATTTGATTAGTAACTCTTGGCCGGTGTAGAAACATGGTGGTGCAACACTGCAGACACTGTGGAGGAGGATTTGTGCTACCTGTAGTGACTCGTCTTAAAAAGAAGTTTTTATTTTGATCCTATATTAATGAAAACATGGCTCTGAATATAAAAGTGTCTTCATGCCAATGTCTTCGTTTAAATTCTACAGACTAAAGCTGTAGTTGTTTATGAGATGCTTATTGCATGCTTGGGATCTATTTATGTGTCCCTGCATCATTGTAAGCACACAAACAATCAGGGAAGTGTTTGGGTTTTTATTGCTACTTGCAAATTATTGTACGACTGCAGATTTGTGCGCTGCATTGCAGATATAAAACATATATGCTCTGGATCTTGCATCTGTCTTTGCTTTTGTTTCTTTAATTGGTCACTGATCTTGTCTGTTCCTAAGTGTAATGACATAACATTTATTGCTGCCTTACAGAAGCACAAATCCAGTAATGATAATTGGAAGAAAATGAATGGGCGTTTTTTTTTTGGGCTTTTTTAATTTTTTCTGCAGCCTGTTTTGTTGTACAATTTAATTGAGTCCAGCTGTATTGTTTAGAGACAATGCACTTGAATCAGCATTTTAAGTCAAGAACCAGATGCCACAAAGGCTAATGTTCTTATCACAAACAGCCAAACTACTCAGCCAGCCCATAAGATAGTTTGAGGCAAACCGTGTCAAAGATGAATGGTTAGAAACTCAAATATATCATCAAGGCTGCTAATATTAATTATTGAAACATGGAACAGAAGGAACTTAATGTTAATCATGGACTCACACACAAATTCCAATGATTTCCCTCAAAACTATAGATGTTAATGTCTGTTCTCAGTACTTTTTGTGGTAAATGTTAAATGTAAATCAACTTTAGACAAATTCCTCTGTGTGCATGTGCTTTGATGTTTCGAAGTGTGCACGTTTGGTTTCAGTGATGGAAAAAAACAGAAGATAAAATAATTAGAAGCCTGTGGACTGGACTAACCTGATTTATTTCTGTCTGAGACATCCTCAGATTATGCTAAAAGCATTTTAAACTTAAAGCATATCAAAAGAACATTATGTTCATTTTAGTATTATTTTGCATACGTGCATTGCACGCTGTTGCTTCTTGCTTCCAAAAACCTCTTCAGTAGAGGAAAGAAACGGCAACAAAAAATTTATGAATGCAAAAAAAAATTAGTTTGTTGTCTAAACATGTGAGTTTATAGGTTGTAGACCTGTTTCTAGTTTTAGACCTCTAATCTTGAAGGCCAAGACAAAAGGTAGAAGCTGCAAAAACTAAATCCATAACTACAAAACAATATTAAAAGTTTGCCTTTTTTTAGCTAATTTACAGTTTTATGAAATAATAAATAGAACAGTATTTATGTTGTTTTCCAGTTGGAAGGCTGTCAAAACTCCACCCCCCCAAAAATGATTTTGTGGTGTAAGCTTATAAATAACCTGCTGTGGAGCTCCAACAAGCAAAGGGTGAGATACAAAAAAAGAGCAGATTATTGACAAATCCATCTGCTGGCTTGAATCATTTGTTTTGTCTTTGGCGAGGGGAATGCGTGTGACGTGTCGGTTGAGCAGCAGAGCAGAGAAGCAAATTTAAAGCTGAATATTTATGAGGCGTTTGTCACCAAATATTTGATGATGAGAGATGAACATGATAAAGTAGAAAACTCGTTCCAGTGATCTAACAAAGGAAAACAGTGTCTGAGTTTGGGGACGCACTTTGAATGTACGGCCATGCAAACATCTTATCAGTAGGTGTCATAGGTGGGTTTTACACTCTATCTTCTTCTCTCTGTTTTTCTTGCCTCCATCTTTTTATCCTTATCATTCACTTTTCCTTATTGTGATTATTACCTCTTCTTTCTGTACTCTTCTGTCATCTAATCTTTTATCTTTGTCATTTTATTCACCCTGGCTGACTATTCCATGCAGTCTCTCCATCATTAACCCTCAAATCTATTTCATCTTTCTCCTTCTCTCATCATTCCGTCTTGTTGCCCTCTTCCCCCTCTTTTTCATTCATCTTGCTGCCCTTCTGACTTCTCAGTCCTTTCGTCTTTCTCCTCATCTCATCTCTGTCCCATCACTTTCTCACTGTCTGTCTGGCTAGCAGAGGAGCTTAAGTGTCAGTGACAGATACACAAACACAGGCACACACACACACATTTCTTTGATTCTTCTTGTCTTCCTGTCAATCCTCCTTTAACCTCTATTTGCTCTTTCTCTCCATCATCTGTCACTTGGTAAAAAAAAAAATATATATATATATAGACTGGGAGCAAATGCAGATTATTGCAATAACCTATTGACTGGCTTCGCCTACTTGGTAATCTGGACTGAACTTCATCAGATTATGTCTGGGTGCTGCTGTTGTTGTTTTTACACTTGTTTACTAATTTAGACAGATAACTCATAATGAAAATTTTAAATTTGCTCCAAGAAAATAAAATATGCTTGACTCATCTAAGATAAAGGGAAGAAATCAAAAGATTCATGCCATATTGCAGGAACTCTGCTGCAGTATTTTTGTCTTAAATTAAAAATAAATGTTTTCATTTTTGAAACTTTGAACATTTTGTTAGTTATAAATGTTAAGAAATATTTGTTTAAAAAAACTTAAGAAACAAACAGAATAACATTACTTATTTAGTCACTCATTTATTTATAGGGGCTGTGATATTTATATTCATAATTGATCACATTACAAAGTAGCCTGGCCCAAACATGTGAATAACATGCTTTTATTGTTTAAAATAAGAACGTAAAAAAAGAAGGAAGAAATTTTTCTGTAATTTATAAATATAGAAAAACTGAATATTATCAAGGCTAAAGGTTGTGGGAATCCTGTTTCTTTCAATGATTTTTTTATACTTTTAAGAACTTTCTGATTTTTTTTTTGAAAGTCTTGGACATATTATTTGGACTTTTTGTAAGGATTTTACTTGTTTCAGAAATCTTTCTTTTTGGAAATAAGACCATAACCATTCCACAGTCTGGTGCTGTAAATATTCTACTCTTTTAACGTCTTGGTTAAACTCAACAAAAGATTTATATGAGCTAAAGATTAAGAATCGAAAAACAGATCAGAAAACAAGATGTGAATAAGACCAATCAAGAAAACTTTCAGATAAAAATGTGAATATGCTTAACTGCCAGGAAAACAAGACAAACAAACAAACAAAAAAAAAACTGTTCTAGCAAAACACTTCCAACAATGTTTTTCCTGGCACAAGTGAAGTGGTTCTGCTTTCCAGAAGTGATTCCCAAACATCAAATACACAAAAATTCTCCCAGAATATAGAATGTTACTTTTAACTTTGTGGCAAAGCATCTCTAAAATCCAAAGAAAGATAAAAAGAATCTAATCTTTTTAGAAGCTTGTACTGAAACTTATGTAATGAACTGCACATCTTTGGGAAACGAAAAGACTAAAATTTTATGATAAGAAATGTTGACAACTTTTGAGCATTAGGAAGAAAATGCTATTTTTGGTGTTAGATTTCTTTTAAGATATAATTTTTACTTTTTTATATGCTTCTGCACAGCAGAAATATTGATGCTGTGATATTGAAAGATAGACTAATGCTTCAGTTTCATGATTTTTTGCCACTAGGATACCATAGGCTGGAAGAGCATGTCACAGGACACTTTGCTTAACTAATTGTATGTTTACAAGTTACACAGTAGTGTGACATGATGGCTGCATATGCTAGCTAGCCAAGCAGCATAACAACTTAAACAGCTGAAAAGAACACCAATGGATTAAATCACACAAAATGGAGATATTAGGCAAAACAAAGCAGGAAATGTACCACAAGAACTTTTACTAAGTGAAGAGCTTTGTCTGCACATTTTAGAGTTTTTGTTGTTGTTGTTATTTTGTACTCAACATAAACACTTGTTGGCTAGCTGGAGTGTATAAGTGACTATGATTGTTTGATACGAGACACTGCCTCATATTTTCACTGAAACCAAACGCAGTGGAACAGCTGGTTTTCCTGCAGCATAAAATTTGCAATGTTTTCACAAGCCTAACTTTCTAAGGCTTATAATTGAAGTGTAATTCTTATTTCATTTACTGCATACATAACAAGATTTCTCCATTGACCAGTACTATTCTATATGGACTGCTTTATCATAAAAACAGAGTAAAGAAGCCCATTAAATATTTGAACGCTATATCTGAATAAAAAATACATTTTTTAAACACAAAAATATTGTGTTTAGAGTTTTTGATCATCCCACCCATCACTAGTACAACATGTGTACACTAATAAATATAATTTCAACAATTTTGATTTTGTCATGATTCAGTTTTAGGCTAATTTGAATTGTGAGAGAAATATTTTCCTTAGAGAGTGTAATGCTCATGGAAATGTGCACTCATACATCCGAACAGACAAGCACCTTGAATCATTTTCTGAATTGTGATTGTAATGAAAGTTTTAGTGCATGTGTTTTATATGTCCACAGTGGCTTAACAGTGGGATCCCTGTGAACATATTTGGTTGTTCTGCTCTCTGTCATGATGTAATAATTTCTGAGGATATTTATGTCAAGGAGACTTTACCTTAGCCCCAAAGTACTTTGCGTTTAAACCCAAACATGAGTGTCCTGATGAAATACCTTACATTATAGGTACGTAAGAACAGGTTATGTCTCTATAATGAGAATGTGTAAACAAGTACATGTATCCATTGTGAAATACCTGAACTACCCACACACACATACACACACATGCAAAGGAATAGCATTAGGGTGTAAGAGATCATTTTTAAAGCTATAGCTGCCCTGGAGACTGGTTTAGAAGCTTTTAATAACAATTAGGACACACACACACACACACATGCTCACACAAGATTTAGAACCCTTCTTCAAAACAAAAATTGTCATTAACATTGCATAATAGAACACCCAGTGTAAGCACCAGCTGAGCACAAAGACGCACACTGCACATAAATGCATTCATATGCGTCAAACCCTACCATGACAGCTGGATAGGATTTCTCACCTGCTTCACCTATACACTGTCTCTATGCTTGGTGTTGATGATGTGATCCCACTACCTCTTTAATTAATTTTAAATTACTTTAATACACAGTGAGTATTAAGAACACAGCTTTCCTTACATAGACGCAGCTAAAATCAGCATTAGGAAACAAGAAGCCAAACCTGTTTTTTAATGTTTTACAGTCCAGAGGTTTTACCTAACATTTTGTTGAGTATTACACTTGCTTCCAAACACTTCCACAGATCTATTAAATCAAAATCCTTGCTAGTTTTTAATCTCGGAGGATCTGCTTTGAGAAATAAAGTACTAGCTGTGGAAAATCAGTCTGGTTACATTTCTGAGTGTGTTAATGGAAACCTCAAAACAAAAGCTTTTTTCTTTCACTCCCCTATACACACTTAAATTCACATACATTGTAATATTTTCTAAAACCCATCTTTGTACTTGCTTTTTCCTCCACTTACCTGTTTTTTGTCTTCCTCTATGGTCCGCATGCCTCTCCTCCCTCCTCGGCGTGGCTCTCTTGTGTCTGGTAGTCCTTTAGTCTTCAGCAGCGCTCTCCTCTGACTCTTTACTGCTCTCTATCTCCCTCCGTCTCATTCTGACGCTGCTGATCCTCAACATGCTTTCGCGGAGCCCACTGATCCTCCCTCCCTTCCTCCCTCCCTCCCTCCCTCCCTCTCTCTCACTCTTCCTCCCTCTTATTCCCCCTGTTCCTGATCGATTTCCATCTCTGTTTCTACCTACTGCAATTTTCTCATTAACTTTCCTGTCTTTAAAAAAATGTCACACATCTCTGTCTCCCTTTTTGACACATTTTTCTCCACTTTTCTCACATATTGGTGGCTCATTTCAGTGTCATGTTGTGGTTTTAAGGTCCCTTTTTGTTCTATTTCCTTTTTTTGACCCTGGCCCAGAGGTGGTCCCAGTGAAACTTTGGCAGCACAAAGTATCTGTTCCCGGGAGTTTAGCCAGGACCCAAACACTTGCGCACACTTACAAAAACACACACTCTTGCGCAAACCACCCGCTTTATTTATATCTTTGCTTTTTCTGCTTGAACACAGTCTACTAATGCTCACTTACTCACTTTCTCCCTGATAGCTTCAGCTCCCTTTTTTTCCTCTATGTGGTCACCGTCCTCCTTCTTTGCTCCACTTCAGCCTCTTCACTCAACTCTGTCCTCTTCTTTTATCTTCGTTTCGCACATTCACCTAATCCTTTGTGTTTGGCTGTCCCTGCGACTCATCCAGTTTTGATTTTATTCTCTGTCTGAGCTCCTGTTCATTCAAGCTGAGCATGATGTTGCTTTCTTGCAACAAACTAGACAATTAGACAAATTGAAAAGACTGTAAAAGTAAACACCCCATTACATTAGGCTTTAATTACACTTAATGACAAATACTTTGTCTTCTCAGCATGACAAAAATGTCCTGATTGCGAATTAATCATTTGTCATGCATCAGTTGTCTCAAATATAAAAAGACAAAAATATGTTACTGTTTTTGGTGTCATATTAAAATTTTAGGCATGCTTGGGAAAAACAAACAATTTAATGATCTAACATTTTCTTTTGAAAAGTTCTTGTTTTATGCAACTTTAAGTTAATAAAATGAGTGAAATGTTTGTTTAAAATGTTGTTTAAAATACACTCTATGACCAAAAAAAATACATTAGAAGCAATGGTCCAGTTTGGATGTAATTTGGTACACACGTAGGCAAGTGATGGGTTTGTAAATTATTTGATTTGAAAGGAGCTG
This sequence comes from Kryptolebias marmoratus, assembly GCF_001649575.2. Lineage (NCBI taxonomy): Eukaryota > Metazoa > Chordata > Actinopteri > Cyprinodontiformes > Rivulidae > Kryptolebias > Kryptolebias marmoratus. The sequence continues at coordinate 17,760,499 of NC_051438.1, read as the reverse complement.
ACATGTCTTGAACAGACACCAGAGGGCTTATGTGCTGGCATCATGAGTTTTATTGAGTAGTTGCTGGTGCGTCCAAGAGTCAGTCAAAACAGTGGGTGAGGGTCATCAGACATGGAAGATGCCTCATCAACCCATTAGACAGCATTATCATCACTTGACAGAGTTTGAAAGGGATTGCATGCAGGCCAAATGATTGTATTGTGCAATTACTTGTCATGTGGGGCATACAGATGCTACAACGGTCCAGTGTTGGAACCAATAGTTACATGAAGGCACCTATCTACTTTATGAAAGTTTTGGTCAAACCACACTAGATCGTCATTTTGTGCACCAAGCATTATAAAACCCGAATGCCATCTGGACAAAGGTATTCTTTACAACCATCTTCTGTCTTGACGACTGTCTTGACTGTCTCATATCCAAGTTGCTACAGTAGAGACAGCTGCATTAGGACTAGTGCCTGAACTGGGAGGCATGGACTGGTGAGGAGTGAGGTAGATGTTCAGAGATGAATTTAACTTCTGGATTACCATAGATGATCACCACATGTGCATATGGCTGCACTTAGAGAAGAGGACCAATACTGACTAATGCTGTAAAGCGTCAGAGTGTGACTCCTGGTGTCTTGTTGTGAGGAGTCATAGGGTATTACTTCAGGTCACCTACAGTACTGATTCAGGGACCCTGATTGCACAGCACTATGTCCTTAACATCCTGCATCTGCATGTCTTACCCCTCCTGAGTCAGCAGCCCAGTAGTCTGTCAGCAAGACAACACTCATCCATACATAGTCTATAGGCTGCCTGCATTATGTTGAGGTCTTAATGTGGTCAGGAGTGTCTTCACATCTTTCTTTTATTCTAACATTTGTGGGATTAGCTTGAACCTATTGCTGATAAGGATAATTAGAGTTTCATTAGAGTCAATTACAACAGTGGGCTGACATGTTGCCATGTTGCGGAAGAGTATGCAACTTAAAGACTTTGTTCTATGCCAGATTGCTTCTTGTGTCTGGGCCTAAGAGAACCCCAAACTCTTCTGACATGGGACCAGTAGTGTGCCGGTACTATTAACTCTGTCATCCATTTGATCTAACATTGTAATCATTGCAGTACAGTCAAACAATTTTTAACATATAGTTTTGTTTAATTTCTATCACTCTGGTTCCTTAACGTTTTTCTCAGGGAGTGCATTTAAGACAATCTGAGTAAGTTTTTTGTGTTACTGTTGACTGAGTATTTCTTTGATGCAGCATCCTTGTGAATGTCCCTTATGACCCCCTCCCCCATCTGAGAATAAGCAGACATATGCACCACCAACATAAAGTGCTTAACTCACCTTGTGCTGCATTTCAACTGACCTCCAGTGAGGTATGGAGAAAACAATGCTTATACTGTATACAGTATATGCATATAGAAACTGTGCTTGTTCACATACATAATACCCACGTGCTTAGCAGCATGCAAGGTTTGATGAAGCACAAGATAGCTTTGTTTTAGTAATGTTAAAGTGATTTGATTTTAGTGAGGTGGTTGAGAAGAAGCATGCCATTGTCAATGAAAGAAGAGAAGGCGATGGAGAACTCTGAGTGAGGTGAAGACGAAAGAAAACATCTTTAGACTACAAATATTTTATTGCATCTTTGTATTCTTCCTCTCCTGTCTTCCTTTCCCTTAAACTCCCCCTTTTGTTTCTTTCTCCTTGACCTGCCTTCTTTCCAATCCCTTTTCTACCCTATTAGTATTACCTGATTGTGTCTCTTTATACTTGACAAGTAAAAAGGAGGATAAGAGCACATTGATCTGTTTTCTTAACACACCTATATGTTCACAGACACACTAAATACGCAAAACACCAATTGCTCTCTACTTTTCATGCCTTAGACAAACACACAACCACATGGAGACACACAACAGCTCTAATTATGCTTGCTGACAATCCATCTCTGCCTTTAACTGTCCTCTAGTTTTTGCACCTCCTGCCTCTAGGTATTGGAAAACATGGGTTTTATGTGTTTTTGTGTGTTATAGAGTGGGGTCAAACACGAGCATGTGTTTGTGGAGGAGTGCTGCGGGCTTCCAGTGAGATTAGATGCTCTGTTATAAAAAAAAAGACAAAAAATCACAGTTGAGAGGCATGTAATGATTTCCCACCTGGAAGGATGCCACAGAAGAAGCAAGAGAGGAGAGAAAATAAGGGAATATTTTTGGGGAGGGCACAGGCAGTATATGAGCCTAAATGAAGTACTTGTTAAAGGCATGAATTGTGTTGAAGGAGATTTTTTAAAAGAGATTTGTGTTGTTTTGCGTTGGTTCATCTGTCACTCCTTAGAAAGCCAACTGTCTTAGGTATTTCCTGTTAAAACAGTGAAAAAATATGAGAAAATGCCAAAACAATTCATATGTAATAGCTGTATTACTTGTTTCACATTAAGTGCCAGGTTTGTCCATGTCACAAACACTTTTTTGGTTTAATTCAACAAATTAACCTTTACCCTTTAAAAATGTAAATTAGGGCTGTCACAGCTAATGCTTTAATGTTCTGTCTTAATTTAAAAGTAATGATGGGGTAATTATGTTTAATTGCATCAAAAGTTTGACTGTTTATCCTGTTGGGCATCTCAGGGGGATAACTGACTTCACACAGAGAATTTAAAGCTGTAACTTTAGAAAGAAGGGCATGTTTGATTATTGAAATGAATCTTTTGTGTGCTAAACAGGGTCTTTATTGGTACAACTTTACTCACAACAGAACAAAAGCCTACAAAATTGGAAAACTTTACCTTGTGTTGATGTGGTTGCTTTATTTAATTGCCTTATTAGGTTCCTTGTTATAGGTCCCACTTTAAAAAAAAGGAATATACCAAAACAACTGTAGCAAATTCTACATATTTCTGACAACAAATTACATGTAATAATTTTCAATTAAATTTTTTCATCATTTTTTTAATCAAATGCTTGTTAGGTAAAGAAGGGCACCTTGACATGTTTCTCCATCTTTTTGTTGAGCTGTATTTCCACTTCATTTAGTAGCAAAAATAACTAAAAATAAATGTTTCACAATTTATGTCAACTATAGCTAGAAATTACAGATTTGCTCTTTTATAACCCCAAAGCCTGATGATGTCGATCCCATTTAAATATTTATTCAAAGCAGGAGTTTAACAGATGGACAGCTTTCTACATTTATATGTGCTAAGGTCATCTGTTGAAGGTGCTGAATGCTGACTCCAGTTTAAACAAATATATTTGCATCACTGTGTGTGAATGCATTTAGTTTCTGCCATCCCAGCTATGGCAGAATTACCACACACTTTCAGCAAATGTTAGGTTTCAAAGTTGTTTTTATAGAAAATACTTTTAGTTTTTTTGTACATTCAAGATTTGCCATCACTAGTTTTTTGCAGAGCCATCATGAGTCCACAGTAGTCATTTATCGTCTTCCCTGGGAAACTATATTTTTGTAGAATTTAACACTTTTTTACTGTAGAATATATTGAGCATTTGAGCCTCTAAGGTATTCTACTGTAATAAGGCTGAAACTTTATTATTTGCTTTATTGTAAGGTGTTTTCCAAGCGGCTGTCATTTTGAAACAACTCAGAAATTATAGCTTTTAATATATTGAAAGCGAGAGTGCCAGAGTGTGAGAATGGACAAAGTAGGAAGGAAGTTTTGCCAGTAATCTCTTTACTGTTGTGTCAGGGCATTGCCTCAACATGCCCTGTTTTTCTGTTTGACATTTGGTTTTATTAATATCCACCCCATAAATGTGCTTTCCATATATTTTCAGGGTGTTAATGAAACACATTCTTTATGTGAGGACACAAACAGTTTGCCCCCTTTGAGCATTTAGATGGTGTTGAAGGAGCTTCAGACTGCAGGTCCTCAGAGAGCAGCAATTACAGTGAAGTAGGGCAATATATGACAGGTGACCTACACTTCATAATACAAACATGCACTGATACTCAAATGCTGTGATCATGAAAGCTTAAAAAAACCTAACTGTGGAGTAATTCTGGTAAGGGGCTGAGAGAGTGGGTGGCTTTGTAATCCTATTAATTCTCAGCAATTGCACACTAAAGAGGCAAAGATAGAGGAGAAAAGGCAGGGGGAGTTAATTGTGCTGCTCAGTCTTCTCTGTTGGTGTCTGCTACTTAGGGGTGGTAGACACATAAAATATATAATTACATAATTTAGTCTTCTACTATCATGTCAGGAGAACTGCCAGTGTTTGCCATACCAAGGTTCATATAACAGTTTATTGCTTTTATTGTAAGAAAATTTGACCTCTAATTAGTTCTTGATTAGATGTCAGCCTAAACTGATCTCCTGATACGTTTAATGTGGGAAAACAGGAGCGGGGAAAGAAGAAAGGAGTAATTAAAGTGGTGAGTGTGCTGATGGAAGATGGCTCTGCTCATGCACTGAACAAATAATGTACAGCGTTAAAAACAGAATACTCACGCCCAGTCAGATTTTTATTTTTGAGTCTTTGTGAGCAAATGAAAACAAGTTATTAGTATAGAGTTTGACCAATTAGGGTTCCATTTTGTAGAAATTGGCATTAGCTTAGATGTGGAAATTTTGACTATTTACTCTCTAAAAGTAACATTTTCTATCTAACCAATTAAAAACATACAGCTTCTAAAAAACTTTAAGGTTTTTCATGGTAGATATAAGTGTATTTTTATAAAGTTAGCATATTAATTAGAGCAGTTTTCATTGTGGTTTGTTGGCATAATGCTGACTGACCAGCTCTAGCTATGAAAGGCAACCCATCATGAGAAGTGTAATGACACAAAAACATAGTGTTAACACCCTGCTCTGCCACAGATGTGCCTGAGCTGTAATCCAATTAGCCAAAATAATCGGCTGACCAATCAGCCAGTCTTCCTCTATTTCAGTATCTGTTCATGTATTTTAATTAACATAGCAAAAGCCCCTGCATGTTTTCCTCCATTCAAATTCAGGCAAGCACAAACACCAGCCTTGCTTATTCTGATGAGGTGAGATGAAAGCTGTCATCACACTGGATGCCCATTCATCTTTCATCTTCAATTAGCCATCCATCATCTCTGATCTCAGTCACACTTTTCCCTTCTCTGCTGACAACTCTAAAAGATAATTTCACCCAAAACCCTGGCTCGCAGGAATAGCTGTACATCTGCTGTGTTTCCTGAAACAGATCCGTGAACTTTATGTAGATTTCAAGAGGGAAGCGAGACAGAGGAAAGGATCAGAAACCACTCTTGAGGAGGATGAAGAAAGGCAAACACAACACAAGAATATTGATGCAGTGCTCTTCACTTGTCGGACTCCTGTTAATGTCTTAAAGATTTCCCAACCCCTGACAGGCTTCACTGTTGTGAAGATTATGCCTCATTATTGACAGATAACAAACAAAATGGAAAATGAGAACGAAGTAACAAAAAGTTGTTACTCGATTAATAATGAACATTGTCAAATGAAAAATATATACTCTACAGTAAAAATTTTATTAAATCTAAATCTTTATAGCTTGTGGCTTGAAATGATTATTTTTTATTAAATATAAAGTCATACATTATATAAGAACAGGCTTCATTTTACTCCTTCACATGACTGATTTTCAAAGACCTTCTTCCTGCTTCTTGTTTGTAGTTTTTGTTTGGCCTCATGAGTAAAGTTATCTTACTTTTTATTTTAACTAAATAAATCAATTTGAATATTTAAAAAATATTTCTTGATATTTTTTGGACCTTTTACAATTTGCTGTCAACAGAATATCTGACAGCTCTAGTTTCTTTTCTTTCTTTGTGCTAACCATTCAGAGTCTGTATTTTTCACCTGACACAATGTAAACATTACTGAATATAATGTAATTTAGAAATTACATAGGCTGTCAGTCCTTCTGGCAGTGGTTTTTGTTTGTTTATAACAATTATGATAATTTGTGAACAACACTCTGGTACCGACTTGTTGGCACATGCAGCGTCTTTACAAATAGCATCAGAAATAACACATTTTCTTGCTGAGACTGCTGTCCTGTAGTCCGTGAAGCTTCTTGATGATTATTTTTTCTTTTATTTGAATAATGACATAAATTATAAAGTAAAGGAGTAAATCTAAAGATGTGTGTTCTGCTAACTTTGATAAGATGCACCAACATTTGTCTTAAGTCTTGGACTTTAGACGCATTGAAAACAATAAAAGTAATGTTGCATTTCTTTCTTCTTTTTTCCTTTCATTTGTCTTCACCTATTTAGTCAAGAGTTGTTGCCTGCATGACAGCTATTCTCAGTCAGATGGATGATCGTCATTACGCCATTTACATAGAAACCTTCACAGGAACCACTGATCTAGTGGTAAGTTCACACATGCCCACTGAACTCAAATAATTATGAGCTAATGGTTCATTACAAAAAGGAAAATATTTATACTCCTAAACTAAATTGCTGAAAGCTATACTAAAGTTTTTTTTCTGCCCATTTGTTTTTTTCTTGTTTTTGATCACAGGACTTCCTGATGGAGTCCTTTCTACTTTTTAAGGACCTGATTGGGAAACATGTATACCCGTCTGACTGGATGGCCATGATCATGGTGCAGAACAAGTACAGTACCAAATCCATGCTCTAACACAGGCACAAGACATTTTACAGAGAGAGTGGCAAGCTTAGATCTCCAGATTCCTTCTCCTACAGATAAATAGGCCAGAGCAGTCCCACTTTGGTCTGCTGCTGGACCCACGAGGCTCGGTGCTGCATCTTAAAAGACTGTCAACATCCACAGTGAATTGTTCTCTGGCACAAACCCATATGAGGATGAGTTAGAGAGAGTAAAGCTGGGATCAAGGCTGTAATGATGAAAACGGCTGATGGGACAAATGTGTCTGTGCGTGAGCTGATAGAGCAAAATCTATCAGTGATGGAAACTAGAGGGGAGGCTAAAGCTGTGTCAAAGGGAAAAGCCAGTAGAAGGAAGTGAAGACAGGTTGATAAGGAGTCTGCGGAGGAGGGGTTGTGAAAAAATGTGCAAATGTAAAGAGGGAGTCCTACTATAGAAATTGTTAGGAGGAGGAGAGGAATGACAGGGTTGTCATTTGACTCAGGATAATGATGACAGATCGTGTTTGTGCCGAAAGAGAACAGGAGCAGTTTCTCATCAAATTCAAAAATGCAAAGAGTAACGTCTCACTAATACACCTGCACTCTGTTGAGGTGTCATCATGCCATCATTTGAAAAGAAAATTAGATTATGAAGCAATGCAAAAAAGAAAAAAAAAAAAATCAGTTTGAAAGAATCTACTTGAGCGACTTTCAAAGCTAATTTTGTTTTGAATTCCCAAAGAAAAAAAGGTGGTTGTGATACATTACAATTTTTATGAACTCACATTTTTGTCTCAAGAAGTTATGTTTGTGTGTTACAGATTATTGTATAAACATTACATTATTAGTAAAAAGTAAACTACTCTGGTATAATATGTTCTTATTCAATTCTTATTTGCATATCGTGGTTATGTTTGAAAGCACTAATCGCTTTGCTTAACAACTATATTTTTATCAATGAATTTACCCAGAACATTTTTACTTATATTTTATGACAAAAAAAAAGATTTTTATAGGAAATATTAGTACTTTGATCTTTAAATGCAGAACAATTTTTGTAATTTCTTATTTTTTATGGTCTCAAAACCCTACTCATTTTTCAAAATTACTTTCAAATTTCAAAATAAGGAACATCTGCTACTTTTTTTTTTTGTTTGCAATACACATTATATGTATATAACATACTGTACGTCTGTCCATCAGAGTGTTCCTGAGAGCCATCAATACCTATGCTGACACAATGAACCAGAAGTTCCTCAGCAATGATGACTTTGAAGTTCAGGTAAGCGTAGGTTTTTATACATTATATCTTCATTAGAAGCAATATTGATAAGAAGTGTTATTTTGTTTGTCTACTCCTAACTCTTTTTCATAAGCGTCTAAATCCTCTCTTGCTACTTCTTTCTAGCTGTGGAATAACTATTTCCACTTGGCAGTGGCGTTTATTACTCAAGAGTCTCTGCAGCTTCAGCATTTCTCTCCAACCAAGAGGAACAAGATTCTGGTCAAGTGAGAATACAAGCATTTAATTTCCCTTTTTTTTTTTTTTTACCACATCTCTTCTTTCCGCAGTAATGGTGCTACCTATTAAAACACTGTGTTACCAGTAGATTTGCAATCAATTTAGTTTGAGGCAGAGTCGTGCAGCATCGTCTTTCCTAAGGGGTTGTTCGGTTTCTGAATGTGAAAATAACAGTATTGATTAAATAATTGGTTTTAAACTAAGGGTCTAACTTTTCTCTCCTTCTTTGTTTCTGTGTATTTTTCCTCTCAAACTCTTTATCACACTTTATTTCAGATATGGAGATATGCGAAGGCTCATTGGCTTTGCTATACGTGACATCTGGTACAAACTAGGTGAGAAAGTCTAGTTCATGGTGCAAAGAATGCATGGGTTGGTTGATGTCTTTACTTTATAACACAACTAGATGTCTGCGGATTTCCTAATATCACATCTTAGAAAAGACTGAATAAACATATTGTCACGTACAGCAGATGATTTTCAATATGACATTTAATTCTGGAAATAAGATGTACAGCTGTCAGAGAAAGCAGAAATTCAGGAATAGACTGCAAATACTGTAAAAAGTGGAGTTAAAGGGTGTTAAAGCAGAAAAAGGCAATTTTCTTTCAGGGAGTCACCTGAAGGAAAGTGGAAGGTGGTGAACCATTAGAGACCATACAAAGCATTTGGGGTTTTTCTCCATTTCTTTAGTGATTTCTTTACCCTTTAAAGTTACAAAGTCAAAGTTAAAATGAGTTTAGTGTTTCTCACAGAAAGCACTCCTCCTGAACTCTTTCAAAAAGGTTGTTTGTAGTCCTGGCCGTTGTCCATTCACTTTTCTACATCACTGTGAAAGATATTTGCCTACAGGCAAGTTTGGCACACCTCAAACAGAGAATGAGCATCTGCTTTGCACTCTGCCTATTGTGACCAATTAGAGCAGACAAGACCTTTCAAGAGGGAGGCCTTAAAGAGGCAGGAGCTCTATCTGTGGATTTTAGGCTCAGAGTGGCAATAGGCGCTGTAGCACTGATTTTAACAGCAATACATTTAAACTTCTAGTTAATTAGAAAAAAACGTGGGTTCTTTACATATATAAATTTGTGTCTTGCAGGAAGTCACAAGATCTGTTTTATCCCTGGCATGGTGGGTCCTATCCTGGAAATGACCTTAATTCCTGAGGAGGAGTTGAGAAGAGCCACTATTCCTATCTTCTTTGACATGATCAACTGTGAACATACACAGTTTGGAAACTTCCAAAAGGTACATGTGTGCAGTACACATACAAAAATGTGAAAATGATAAGATTGTCAAACACTTAAGATGACAAATTTCTATACCTTTATTACATATCTCTGAATAAATGCATGCAATAAAATCTGCACACAAAGATACACTGGCACACACCCATTGTCCTCCACTGATTTCCAGCTATGCTGCACATAAAAGTAAAGGAGGCACCCTAATTACTCTTGCATAATTGATTACTTTTTCTACTGCTTTTGGTTCCCTATCTCCGCTTTATCTACCCTTTTTCTTTTCTCTCTTTTTCTTTGTTTCTCCGGATTTACAGTTTGAGAATGAGATCATTCTGAAGTTGGACCATGAGGTGGAAGGTGGAGGAGGAGATGAACGATACATGCAGCTGTTAGAAACCATGTAGGTCTGAGTATTAGAGTCAGAACATGACACAAATCACCCAGATATGATCCTCTTATGTACTCACCTTTGCTGCTTTCTTAGAATATAAATCTTAGCATGGCTAATGCCTAAAACTGTGACTTTAAACCCTTTTACCTGGTTTTTCAGTGATATGTTAACACAAAAAACTTCCAGCAATAATAAACAAATGATTAAGGTTTGAATGCTTGTTTGTAGCTTGCTGGATTGTGCTGCAGAGAAACCCACACTGAAGCCGCAGGTGCAGCACTTTGTCTCCTTGGTTAAGGGTCTCCTTATTCGTCTCCTTGACTACCGCACAGTGATGAGCGATGACAGCCGCAACAACCGCATGAGCTGCACTGTCAATCTTCTGGTAAGTAAAAAACCACAGTAAAACCTGAATTTTGTTTTCAGAGTTGCCTTTGCCTTGCTTAAAAAAAACAACAACATGTGGGCATCATAAGTATGCCACCTCCCAAAGGTAAAATGTGCTGGAGTGGGCTTCCTAAGGGGCAGTACCCAGTAGACTAGTTATTAAGTACTAGAACTTCATCATGTTGGCATAGTTAAAACACATTAGTGTGTTTGCTCTATGTAGTGATGACATCAGTATCAAAGGAAACAGAATAGAGATTTAGAGATATTTACTCTGTTGTGTTTCTTGTTCTATGGTCTTTCTGATTTATTTTAACATTCATTCAATGCCTGATTTAAAGTCGGTTTTCCGTCTCAGGTTTCTGACTGTTTACACTAGGTTACATCAGCTTCTGTCCATTTTAAATCTTTTCTTGATGTGTTCTCTAAGTAAGACTATATATATATATATATATATATATATATATATATATATATATGGTGTTTTCAGTGATAGTGGTGGATCCCAATTACATATCATATTGTAATTTTCTCCAGAAGATTAAATCACTACTCTAGTCTTTATCTTCTTTTTCTTATTCAGGTCTAATTATTACTTTATTATCAATCTAAGGTGTAAATATTTAAGATTAGTTATTTATGAGTCTATGTTTCTGTGTTTGTACCTTGTATTGCACCTTAGCCTTTTTAGAAGAAGGCTGCTGGTGAATGGCAGAGATGTTTATCTTGTAGCTTGTGGCAGCTGCCCATTAGCTATTCTATTTAATTTATTTGGTCAGCTGAAAAAATCCTTTCTCCAGGCTAGCAGACACTAGTACACTCTTGTATTTACACTCCCCTAGGCTAACACACACATTCTCTTACATATGGTATTTGTCAAGCCTCCTGATGCAGATAAACTCTCAAAGGAACACAAATATACTTCTACATGTTGAAACATAAAAATCCTTCTGGCTAAAATAACCTCTGCTAACTTACAGATTTTTAGTGCAACTTTGTGCTATTGGCTCTTTACTAAAAAATATACAAGTTGCAGGTATGTAGTTGCAATAAAACAGAAAAAGAGGGATTACTTATAGGATGAAATTGATGATGCTTTGCCAGAACTTTACTGCATCTATCTTCATTTGTTATTTTTTCATCTTCTCTTTAATTTTGTCTTCAACAAGTAAAATGCAGCACTATCAAGTTGTCACCAGGTGAATGACTTAATCATTGGAAAATATTCCACTTTCTTGCCTTCAAAAGTTCCTGAGTTGTATCTTTTAAGAAGTCATAATGCTTCAAATCATAGACTATCCCAGGTTCTCTTTGTAATACTTTGTTCCAGTCATGCTGGTACAGTCTGATCTTACAAAGATTGTTCCAAAATGTTTTTTTACAATCTTTTTGACAAAGTATTATCTGTTCCTTTTATTTTTAAGGATTTTAATGGCCAGCAGTTAACAAAAGCAAGAACAGATGTTGGCACTTCTACATTTGCTACTTTTTTAAAGTTTTGTCTTCATTCTTATCTTGGGATGACCTCCTATGTGTGCTTTTCACTTTTTTTTTCTTTCATAAGATTTACCAGATATATTGATTTGGCTGCTCCTAATGCAACTGTTAATACTTAGATTGTTTATTTTTTTCAGCCTAGAAATTACTTGTTTAATTTGAATTTGTAAGCGATTGTGGTTGACATCAAAAGCTTGTAAATTCAATTATTTGCCTTAGCATCAACTTTAGACCTTATAATTTATTAATTTCAATAAAATGAGAAAAAGAACAATCCACACCTTAAAAACAAACAAAAAACTTTGTTGAAATACTTCTAATCACTTGACAGAGTTTTTACCTTTTAAAAGTGTTTGATTCCTGAGCACTTTCTTTAATTTTAAAGTGAACACACTAAAATTAAAACTGATAGTCAGCCTTTTAACCCTATGTTTATTACATCAAGGATTCCCAAAGGAAAGGTTGGGACCCCACTGTGGGTTACAAAACACCATGTTGGGGGACCTGAGATGATCTCCAGAAAGCAAACAAAATTTAAAAAGAAATTCTCTGAGCTTATTTAAATACAATTATAACAAAAGCTAAAAATCATAGTCTTAAATGAAAATGTTTTATAAGTTTAAGCTATTTGTGTTGTCATTATGCCTTTATTTACCTTTTTTTTTTTTTAGATATGTTTGTGTTGGTCAACCAATAACAGTTGGTCTTACCTGTTGTTATTTTGGGGGAAAGAAGCCTAAAGATTACACTATACATAACTGTAATCATTTTTCTTAAATGGCTATCAAATCATCCATCCATCCATGCTTACATTTTTCACCGAGGTTTGAGAAGAGATTTGCAGAGCTTTTTTTACATTGTCTAGCTCCTTCAGGAACATAAAGGTGTTCCACAGAGAGCAATGAGATATAATCTCTTCAGTGAGTCTTGGGTCTGTCCTGTGGGATGTGTTCAGAACATATCCCTTGGGAGATTTCTGGGAAGAACATTTATCATTTGCCCAAACCACTTCAACTGACTTTGATGCAGTGGAGCAACACATCTAATCTGAGTCCATACCCAAAGACAAAGTGAGGCTATCTATCTTTTAGCTAAAACTCATTTTAGCTGCTTGTTGTTGGGGTCTAATTTTTTAGGTCGCTAATTATTTCTCGTGATCACTAGTTCTTAGATCAACTGTCATTTGTTGAGTTCTCTCCTCACCATGCACCAAAAATTGGTGCAATGACAGAGTTACTTCAGATGCCCCTTAAATCTGCCTTTCCATCATCTGCTTCTTTTTAAGTCTGTGAACAACACCCAGAGGTGTTTAAACTCCTCCACTTGAGGCCTCAGCTTGCTCCCATTTCGGTCTTGGCAAACAGCCTTTTTTTAACAGAAGACTGTGACCTCAGAGTTGGAGGTGCTAATTCTTTTCCAGGCAGTTTCACACTTGGCTGCAAATCCCCCTAATTGAGTTGCATGTTTAAAAAACATGTTGTCTGATTTAAATAAAAAAAAATCTGACCCTTTTATCATTAAATACCAAGTGTACAAAATAGGCTTACAGACTTAAAATACTCTCAGTGCAATCAATGATGTGTCATACCTTGGAAAAAAATAATAATAAAAAAGGCAAACAGTTGGCTTCTGACTTTCTCTGTAAAGAAGCTTAAGATCAATTTTTTGTGTGTTTGGAGTTGTTTGTTTGAGACTGTGTTGTGGATTTGTTTGTTGATAAAAGGTGGGGATACATCAGCTTGTTCCACATCTCTGTTCTCTGTAGATGTCATTAAACTTAATTAAACTGGGAAATGCACTTGCAGACTCTCTTACACATTAACACACTTAGGCAACCAGAAGTATGTGGTACAACTCACTGTACTAATATGGCACATACAAAGTAATTTAGGAAAACACTCAGCTACATGAGTGCTAGAACTTACTGTTTATACATCTGCCCAGAATAGTTATAGATACCTTCTTCTTTTCTACAGACCCAAAATATAACAATAATCCAACTTTTCCTTTGGTTTTTGCAGAACTTTTACAAGGACATCAATCGTGAAGGAATGTACATCAGGTATTTGCATTATATTTTGGATTTGTCAAAGTGTTTTTTAAATGTTGTGTGTCTGTGCTGTGTTGGACAGTGTATGCACGCATGGGAAAGCATGTCTAGATCAATGTAGTTCTGTGTGTGTGGCGCGCCTCCATAATCTGACAAGGGATTATATGAGTTCCACTGAATTAATGTCAAAATCCAAAGGATCAGCTGGTGGTCTGACTGCAGAGGGAACAGAGAGACACATGAAGAGGTGCAGGGAAAGAGAGGAGCAGGATGTTTGCAGGAGGGAGACTAAAATATTCAAGAAACAAGAAATACAGATGCTGACAGGTTCTTCGGTTCATTTCAGCCTGTAGCTCTTAAACATATTAGCTATTCACATTCAGTGGTTGACTTGCTGATGGTTTTAACTCTGTGGCAAATGGAGGCCCATTTAGTTGGGGTTAATGTAATGCAAATAAATATTTAATAGCACACTTGCACAGCAATGTACAATGAATTGACATGAATAATTGTAGAGCAGGGTCGTAACTATGCAACACTACGTATGTATATTATTTGTTCATACTAAATCTTTGCCAGGACTCCCTAGAACAATAGATGTATCTTAATGGTAGCTTCCTGGGTAAGCAAAGGATAGTAAAAGTAAGTTCTTTTGGCTGCTCCCTTTTTCAGGGGTTGCCACAGCAAGCAAACTCACACAAACAATTCGGCAATGGTTTTACACCAGAAGTCCTTTCTGCTGCAACCTGGGCTCAAACCTGCAGCCTCAGGATTAAAAGACCGTGGAACTGACCACCAAGCCACCACAGCCCCTAAACTAAGGATAAATACAAAAAAAGTTTAAAAAAAAAGAAGCTAAAGAGTTAAAAAAATATTTTATTGACTGAACGAACAATAACAGTAACACAGCTGGCATCAGTGTCAACTTAATTTATTTATTTATTCTCATCCCATCATCCCAACTCTCTGAGTTTCTGCATCCTAATGAACATTTTCTCAAATCTTTTTAATATTATCAACACCATCTACACTCCCCTCAGGCTCGAATCACAACCATCAGAATTAATTTGTATCTCACTGTAGGTTCAGAAACAGAGGCATTTTACCACCATTTTATATCACTTCTACCCACAATGCACTGCACTGTAAACAACAGTAACAAACTATTCTTGAAATAAAGACATCTTGAAACCTAGAAAATATCCCTTCTGTATAACCAGTGCCATTGTTAATCCCATTACCCGTACAAGCCCTATGATCAGGATTTCATTAAAAAGATAATTTGTGAGATTTTAGACACACAGGGGATCAATACTCAGGAAAGTGCCTCAGTAAAAACAGAGTGATGATGCATGTGCAAGTACACCAGTGGGAGAGTTCTAGCAATCCAAATGCAAGACTAAAACTAAAATGATTAGTACTGCTTATTTTTACGACTAAATCAGACTGTCTCCCAGCTTTAGCAAACTGTTTGCCTTGCAAATAAAATCTGCAGTAAAATTGTTCCTTTCCTGATGCACTATATATGCTTCTTCTATAAGCACTCAGCCAAATGCAATTTATGCAAATGGAAGACCTTTTTACTTAAAAAGCACTTTCTTTACCTGTCTACACAACAAACAATCTGTTCTCTGACATGCCCTCACACCTGCCTGCCTTTAATGTTAATGTTGCTGAGAATTACTCTGTTCACATTTCAGGCTTCTAAAACATTTTTAGACCACAAGCAGCTGCCATAGCATTAAAAGACACACAGTGCTTTGCCTGTGTGTTTGCACTCGCTCTTGAATGACCTTGTCTTGTGCTCATATTTCAAGGTCTGTTGTGTGAGACAAAAGGATGCTGACACACACTGGGGTTATTGCTTCATTTGCAGGACTTCAGGTTGCCCAACACTGGCATCTAGTGGGATGATTTTAAAAATAATTTATGTTCATCTTTATGTGCTTAGGTACCTGTACAAATTAAGGGACCTTCACTTGGAAGGTGAAAACTACACCGAGGCAGCCTACACTCTGCTGCTGCACTCTCGTCTGCTCAAGGCAAGCCAAACACACACACATACACACATATTAAGATGTCTTGTAGCTTAATGCTGCACACACTGTCTCTCTCTGTCTAATCACTTGTCCAACTTCAACAATGAGAATTTTTATTAGCTGATAGTTGGTTGCTACATCTCTGGCCTCTAAATGATGAGGCTCTAAGGTTAGTTTATGGCATTGTGTCAGCCACCGCAGCCATATCACTGTGGTGATTGATGCTGTACACTTGGTCACTGAGTGTGTGTTTGTGCCCGGATGTTACGGATGTGTCAGAATGTGTTTCACCTCTTTTGTCCCCTGATCATTTTTATGGGACATTTACAGGCTCACAAAGGTAAGTATAAGTAAGAAGAGCTCGCTGTTGTTTCCTGTCCCTGTTTCTGTCACTGAAACAAAGCATCAGAAGTGCCATTTGCAAAATTATTTATTGTTTTAATTATGTAACAAACGATGAAGCAATGTCTAATTAATATAAAGAATGCATTTATGCTGCTTACTTTGCACTTTGCATGGGTCTCATATTGAATGAACACAATTTATCTTCCTTCTTTCTTAATAATTTAAGAAAGGTTATAAACGCAGTCTAAGGTGTTCTGACTACAGTTGTTTTAGTTTATTTCAGCCTCAAACTTGTACCTTCTCTCATCCAAGTTGCTTATTTTTTGACATGACTGTCTTCACTTCTGTCTGTTTCTCAGTGGTCTGACGAGATGTGTAGCCCCCAGTTTGAGTTCCATGGCTCCCAAACGCAGAGGCAGCTCAAAGAAACTCTGTATGACACCATCATTGATTACTTTGACAAGGGCAAGGTCTGTATGGTTGTCTAGACTTGGTGATACTTAAATGAAAAGTTTAACTTTTGAAAATATATTTTTTGTCTGATGTGTTTATCTGGAGAAATGAGTAAAGCTCTAAAATCATTTCCAAAAAGATTTGTAATGAGAAAATATTGTCTTTTAAAGTTCCTGGCAGAACAGCAGCAGAAAGCAGGTGTAGCTGGTTTTAGAGGACAGAGTGACACGTTTGAATCCTAACTCCATCTCTCTCTTGAGCAAATTATGTATTTGCAACAGCAACTTAAAATTGGTTCTTTGCTTATTTGCACAAGATATGTATATCCAGCACTCGTTCATCCCTTCAGTTTAGATGACTTGTTTCAAAATTTGAAAATGCTCAGTTTTGAAGACTGGATTGAAATATAATAAAGCTAATGTCCAATACAGTCATGTAAACACTGTCAGAAATCTTAAGGACTATTGATGAAAAGAGGATATTTTTTAAATTCCAACAGCAAATGGCTCCACTGAAGTCAATTTTGTAAACAGATGGAGCATTAAAGCAGTGGTTCACACACCTCCCTGCTTTCAACCCACCAAATGAAAGTTTTAGAGACTAAATAACTATATTGTTGAAGTATACAAACATTGCTAATATGCCATTAAAGGAATAGTTTTGTCAAACATTTATGTTTTTATGTATTTATAGACATTATTTTTATTTCTGTCACTGTTAAGACTAAATATGCTATTAGCAATCCTTGGTAAAGTTCATTTGATTTTTGTTGATCTTTTCAAGACCACACACCTTGTGTTTCATGATCCCAAGTGGGGTCGTGACTCCAGCTTTGGGAACCTTTATATTAAAGGGCATGCTTTTTTTTCCTTGTTAATCGTTTCTTTTCTTTTATGTATGTTTCAGATGTGGGAAGAGGCTATCACTCTGTGCAAAGAACTAGCAGAACAGTATGAAAATGAGATCTTTGACTACGAGTTACTCAGCAAAAGACTGGTAATCCTTTACAATCTGAAACCTTTGAATTTTCTGTGTAAAAATGATGATTTCATTTTTTTTGTTTGTTTTGCTCTCTGGGTTAACAGCTTACCCCAGTCATGTTATGCATTGCACTGTGTTTAACATTGAAACATGTAGAGGTTTCTTAAATCAGCTACACTTTAAACAATACTTACATCATATCCTGCTTTCAATTATTGAACTTTGCTTTTGTCTCAGTAATTACCATACGACCCCAACAATATGTGATTAATCAATGTCAGTCTTTGTCGACTTCAGGCCACTTTTAAACCTGCTCTCTTTGTCCTCTCAGTCACTCCTGAGCATAAGTGATTTTCCTGAATCCCACCTTGTGGTTTTTCACCTCTCTTTTGTTCTTGTTCATCTCCTTCTCACTCAACACTTCTTTTCCCTTTCCCAAAAAGAATAACACCTTTCCCAACAACAGATAAAATCACTTTTTCTCTTTATATGACTGCGGCTATGGCTCTCTCAGTTAATGCTGAATTTATGTGGTTATATAAATGACAGACGTTGCCCTTGGATGGTGCACACTGTTTTTTTCTGCATCTATCACCCTCACAGGCCCAGCATTCTGCTGATGGTAGCTTTGTCATTGGCGTGAGCTGATTAAACTGCCCTGACTGCGCACGGTGCACATCTGAAACTCTGCCCCGGACACATCCCTGACTTCTCTTTTCTCTCTCTCTCTCTGCAGGAGAAACAAGCCAAGTTCTATGAAAATATTATGAAGATTTTACGACCTAAGCCTGACTACTTTGCAGTGGGCTACTATGGACAAGGCTACCCTCCATTTCTCAGGGTTTGTATTTATGTGTCTGTTTTATTGGAATATGAATGAACAATTGCAGGTATATGTTTGCACTTCTAAAAAAGAAAAATTCCTCACCCTTGTTAACATCAATTCATTTGTCCTGGCTTCAGAACAAGGTGTTCATCCACCGAGGTAAGGAGTATGAGCGCAGAGAGGACTTCCAAAACCAGCTGATGAGCCAGTACCCCAGCTCTGTGCGCCTCAACATAACCACCATGCCAGGAGACGAGGTCAAAAACTCTCCACTGCAGTGTATCCTTTGAATGCAAAAACACACAAATTTATTTTAATCTGTAGCCATGCAAAATTTCTAAATGGAGCACATGATCTTCAACGTTTGCAGGATTGCAAGTACAAACATTCATGAATATTAACATGCACTACCTTTGGGATTAATAAATGATCAAGTCACTTGCACTGAAGGTAAAATGAGTAAATAATACATGAGATATATTACGTCTGTTGCAAGTTTTGGACAACTCATTCAAAGATGTCTGTGACATGATTTGGTCAAATAGAATTGCGATACAAGTGCACTCTGGTCCAACCCTGTTTTGAAGCTTATTTTCTGTACATACAAATGCAGACTTGTTTTCACCCCAGAGCTCTCTTCTGTGGAGCATGGGACTTCTGAGATTATTGTGCAGACACAAATCACTCTCTATAAAACCTGTAGAAGGCTTTCGGTATATCAGACTATTCACAATAGCATACAAATGAAATCAAGCTCAAACTAGCACTTTGTGCCTATGCCAGCTGCACTGCAGATATAGAATATACAGGTATATTTTCTGGCCTTGAGCCAAGTGAAAATTTGTAAGTTATGTTTCCTGTAAGACCAAGATTCAAGATTGACCAAGATTTTTTTTTTAAGAAACTATTTTTTCCACACAAAAATACAATAGAATTTATTCAGACATCAAATCTATCCTATTGGATCTTTCATGAGATGAATGATCTTTCTTTCTGTTTATTACTCTAAATTATTAGAATGGTTTGAAATACCAGTTTGTATACTTTGAAAAAAGGATGATGAGTGACTATTGCGCAGCAAAGGTTTTTCTTTCTGAGCGATCTAAACCAGATATCCAGTGTTTCACAGTGCAGCCAGTCCTGGAGATTCCTCCTCGTTTGAAGAACAAACCCGTACCTGATCAGATCATCAAGTTAGTGCTATTTTCCTCAGTATATATAAAACTAAACATTTGTTAAATAATAAGTTAGGACTAGTACTTTTTCATACATTCGCCACATCTAATTCTGCTGTAATTATTGCTTTAATATCTTTGAGATTTACTGTTTTTACTCATGTCTGCTTCTTTCTTTTTACATAAGCTTCTACAAGTCCAACTATGTGCAGCGTTTTCATTATTCCAGACCTGTGAGGAGAGAGCCTGTGGACCCAAGCAATGAGTTTGCTGTGAGTTTATTTCACAAGCGTTACTACAGGGGCCATGAAAGTCTTTTAGAGGCTGCGGTATACTTGTACATGCAATAGTCTGAAATGAGGAGTTCTTCCTTAATAAAATGAGATATCAACTCTTGTTTAAAGGATTCACTGAATTCAGGTATTAATTTGATGTATGATTTTATTAAATAAAATCAGATTGTGCCATAAGCTACTAATAAAGGATTTTCTTAGCTTAGATTTGTGCCAAGTTGATGTTGGAGTTTTGGGCAGAATCTGCATTAGACCCCTTAAAAAGGAAAAGATTCATCAGCAGATTTTCTCTCTCCTCTGCACCTTTTTGTTTCAGTCAATGTGGATTGAACGCACAACCTTCACCACTGTGTATAAATTACCTGGGATCCTGCGCTGGTTTGAGGCTACTGACATAAAGCATGTGAGTCTTTTAGGGCATGTTTTTACTTGTTATTTTATTTAAGTATTTCCTTTGAGACATCTTATCCAGTCAGCCACGTTTATCATCTCACCTCTAATAATTAAATTAAGTTATTTTCTTTGACCTCATTTTTTCCTTCTTACCCACATTTGTCACTTCTCTCTGCGTCCCTTCTGCAGACTGTCTTGTCTCCACTTGAGAATGCCATAGAAACCATGGAGTCCACCAATGAGAAGATTCTGACCATGATAAATCAATACCAGGCTGACTGGAGTCTTCCCATTAACCCTCTTTCAATGCTTCTTAATGGGATAGTGGACCCAGCTGTCATGGGGGGCTTTGCTAAGTATGAAAAGGTAAACTGTCAACAAGACAAAGTATCAAACTAATAATACAATTGACTGGTACATTTAATATGTGTTGCTCTACTGAGTTTTAAGAGTACAGATAAGCTCTGATATTGATTAATTGTTGCAAACTGACATTAAATTAGCAGTTGTCAAAAAGCGCTTCTTTGAGTTTAGTACTCATAGAAAAAAAACACATTGGATGATTTTTATATCTTGTTTGGTAAAATTTTGAATTTTGCACATTTTAAAGCACCACTTTATGACCTGCCTGAGAGAATATTATAGCTGTTAGCATTTAAATGAGTCCTGAATGTTTCCTCTGCATCAGGCATTCTTCACGGAGGAATACACTATGCTGCACCCCGAGGACAGAGATAAACTGCTGCGCCTCAAAGACCTCATCGCATGGCAGGTACAGAATACGTTTATGCGCATCACCAAACACATGCACCCACCCCCCTTTATTATGATGTTCTGTTGACATCCTAATGTTTGTGTCTGTAGATCCCATTGCTGGGTGGTGGACTGTCCCTCCACGGGAAGAGAGTCACAGATGACCTGCGTCCTTTCCATGATCGCATGGAGGAATGTTTCAAGCAGCTGAAGAAGAAAGTGGAGAAAGAGTATGGAGTGAGAGAGCTGGTAAGAATTTAGTAAAAACATGATATGCTGTGGCCTGAGGCTGAATGTAAAAAAAAACATTTTCTAAGTTTCTAGAAACAGGCCCAGAAGTCTTAATTATAGAACATTTGCTTTTGTTAATTTGGTTAGAGTTTAAAAGCTTTGGAGGTTGGATCTTTCTTATTCAAATAAATTAAAATTTGTTACAGTACATTTTGATTAAATACTACTTGCATTATTTGTTTGATTTAACTGTTTGTTTTATATTAGATGGCACTTTGTTTAAATGCTATATTTGTAAATCCTAATCTAATGGTAAAAAGTACCGTTAATGGTACTCACCCTTTGTTCTCCTTTAGTTTAAAACTGAAAAGGTTGAACAATAAATACCTTTTTCTTTTCAAAACCAATTCAATCTGGTTTAATGTTACTTCCCCTTTTTCCTGACTTAGTTGGGTCGTAACATGAGAAAAGGGGGAAAGAAGAGCTGTTTTATTACTTCTGCAAAAACCTGAACCTGTTTTGGTGTGGCTTTTGCTCGAAGATGTTCATAACTTTGAAATTAGCTCTGCCCTAATGAAAAATTACACTAAGTGCAGGATGATATAATATTGAACAAGTGACTATTGTCATATGCCTTTGTGATTCTCATAATGTAGCTAAGCTGTGTTTCAAAGTCAGAAGTATATCTTGATACCTTTTTACCACTGTAGTTTTGTTTACATAATGTCCAAATGTCTCCATCTTTCTCCAGCCGGACTTTGATGATAGAAAGTCCACTCGTCCTCGCTCAATGCTGCGCTCCTTTCGTCAGTCCATCATCTCGATTTCCTCCCTGCAGGGATCTGAATGTGGGACTCCAACCAAACTTCATGCAGATAGGTACCATAGATGTTCATAACCTGACATTTTAACCTTTTAGCCACTCATCTCAAAACAAACAGTTTTATTGATAACCTGGATCTTCTGCTTCTTCTTGTCTTCTCTTAGAGACATCCCTCCAGAGTCACCGAACTCCTGGAACTCCACGCTGCCCCGCTCCAGTGGTAGTGTTAGTATGAGCACCGTGGAGGAAGGGGTGATGACAGTTGGAGACGCAGAGGTCAAGCTGAGGAAGAGCAAGAAGAAGAAGAAAAGGAGCAGCATGATCTTCATCTCAGAGGAGAGAGAAAACACAATTTCTATGGACTGCAAACGGGTGAGACAGAGGGCGAGTGCTGGGTGTGTGTGAATGTTTATGCATAAAATCCAGGGTTTGTGTTGAAGTGTTGAATCTTTTTTCGTGTGTGATCTTTGTCTCCCTCTAGCTGTCAAAGAAGCAGGAATTTCGCAGTGACACCAACTTGTCTGAGCCAACTGAAGGAAACGTGTTGCTGACCAGCGCCAACTCCAGGTCCCTGCCAGCCATCACAGGTGATGCACACATGCACGCTCACACACACATACACAAATACACACAAATACATTCAAAATCCACCTGTTCTGCACAGCAAAGTTGAGAGGTCATGTCTTTTCCATGCTCGATGTAAACCAGCAATCTGTTATTTTTCAATATATATGTTGTTTTTTTTTCAAAATAGGCATCGGTTTCATCCAGTTTAAACATCATTATATTAGTTACTTGACCTTGCACTTGTAGTGGTGCATCACACTACAATTCACTGATGCTTTGCTGGCCTCCTGCCATAATCAAACAAGCTGAGCCAGCACAAGCTGTGGTGTTAATACACTAACTCTGATTAGTGCTGCTGGCTTTGACTGATCTAACACACATCTGTAGCAGCGCTGGCAGAGCAGATCATCAGCGGCAGAACAGCTGCAAGAGCACCATGAGTCAGTGTTTGGCTGTAGGAACAGGCTGAAGAGTCAGCGTAAGATAATAAATGAGTCAGTTCTGCTTTTTTCCCCTGTCTACAGGTTTGTCCTTGTCAGTGGTTGGTGGGGGAGAGGAGGTGGACTCACCCAGAGCCAAGAGGGACAGCAAGAGCATGTCTGTCTGTGGGACCTCTGACCGAACAGCAGACAGACGCTCAAAGGGCGTTATCAACCTGCTCTTCAAGTCCAAGGTACGAAAACAAGCCTCAATGTTTTGTATAATCCCTACAGGAAGTCAGGAAACAATTTTTTTTAAGAAATAAAAACTGTACCACACAGCCTCCTCTAAAGCTCAGTAACAAACACTTCATTCTGTAAATCTGTTTAAAGAACCCTGTTTCTCCTCTTTATGCTTTAAGTTTAGACTTGTTTTATAATGACTATACAAAGTGATATTCTTTTCGCATTTTTCTGTCTTTATAAAAGGTGCCAAAGCAGAAGCAATGAAGCATCCTGCTTACTATTGTTTTTTTGGGGGGGGGTTTGTCCTGTCTTGTCACACAGTTTTAAAATAAAACATGCAAATTATACACCAGAGCATGCGGCTTGGTCGAAAACAGTGTGCTCTGATTTTTGGCAATGGTACGTCATACATAGCAGACAAAGCACAAATAAAAAATGTGAAGAAAATAAATGAAGATCAATGTAATTTTGGTGAGACCAATGCAAAAACCCAGCCCTCTTTGGAACCAAAAAAAACCATAATTGTGTTACATGTGTTACAGACAGTTGGACTGTCTCAAATATTTTCAGAAATATATTTATATGTGTGTGTGTATTTTCCCTTATTTTGAAAAATTACCATATAAAATATTAAATTTTACTAATATAATATATTTGCATTGATTTAAAGCACATATTACCTTTCTGAATAACTTGTCTTTGTTTCAACAGAGCTCCAGAACAGAAGATGGGAAGCACGGTGATGCAGCCAAAGAAAGTGACAATCATTTCTGAAGTTTCTTATTTTATTTTTACATTGCAATCACTCATTTTTATGCATTTTCTTACGAAAAGTTTTATTAAACTTGTTGCCAAAACCAAAATGATGTACTCCCTCTCTGCCTGCCTGTCAATCTCAGTATCTCTGTTGCCTTAATGTAATAGATTTTTCCTGTCAATAAAGGCTATTTTTGTTGAGTGACCTTTTTTTTTCTTGTTAATTTGAATCATTCCCACAGAAGCTAAATGCCACCTTACAGCTTTTCAATCAATTCTGCTTCTACTAGAACGAGCAAACACAAGCCACCCCGTCCGGTGCGCTAGATTGAAAAGCTTCTTATTATACAGTTTTCAGCGCTTGTTGTGATTGACGTTAATGAGAAAATAAGAATTCAGTAAAGCGAAAAGGTTACTGTGTCCTCCCGTAGGACTGCGCTCAGCAACATCCAGCCAAAAAGTTCTGGCACAGATTCAACAAACAAGAATGTAATGACATTAAATGGGTTGAGTCTGGGGGGGTTTGTTTTTGAGTGGCTCATAAAACTTTTACGTCCATGATATCTGTAAGGTTTATGAAGATGCTGTGGGATATTTGTTTTACTTACAAGAGTTTTAGGCCTGAAGTCAGGTGATTTTTGGTGATCATAAATAACGCCTTGAACTTTTTATTGCCCAAAAGCAAAGCAGCAATAATGTTTTGGTGTGCTTGTTTGTCTGTTTGCAAAATATTTCATAAACCACTGGACAGATTTTAATGAAACTCTCATGAAGTGATTATTAGATGAACATCTCTCCAATAGATTAACATTTGGAGTTAACCTCATTTAAGATAGCCGCCGGAGCTAAACAACCTTATCAAACATAAAAATAACTACAACTTAGTCATTTTTACAGATATTGAGCTACAGTTTGGTGTGGTAGTAACTGAGAGCCGATTCCAACACATACTCTGAGCACAAACTGGTCACATGAGTTTTGTTTTTAACTTTACCATTGATTATTATCTATCTGAATCTTGATGAATATAAATTAGGCAGACCGGTAAGTCAAATTGGAACTTTTATAGCTCAATTGCACCAGCAATTAGTAATCATTGGGTATTCATATAAAACTCAATAATATTTGGACTTAATTCAATTTAAAATGGCCACAGCAGCCAATTTTTCAATGGTAGTAGCTGAGAGTCAACCTCAACATACCTCTCAAGATTACAAGTGTTATTTACCTTGCAAGGTTTGACCAAAACATCTACACCTTTGCCCCTTCATCTCCCAGACTTTTAATTTTAGTTTTTTTTTTAAATGAAAGAGATGGAAGAAACCAACATGGTTCTAATTTTTATGCTAAATTAATTTAATTGCCTCCTGAGAGAGGTGTCAGTCTCTTACTTTGACTCTCCCAGGTGGTGCTTTGTTTTAAATTTAAGAGTTTCAGCCTCTGCTTTAAGATAGTTTCTTTTTTTTTTTTTTTTAGTTTGTATTCCATGTCTGTGTTGCTGGATCCCAGTCCAGTTGTGCCCTGAAGAATTGGTTCTCTGAGTCAGAGAGAGCGTAAATAATGAAAGAACAACATCACGATAGGGCCAGTCACCTGGGATGATGCTGATGCACCATCCCAGGTCTGAACAGGGGTCAAAGGAAAAGAAGAAGAGGGAGAAAAAAAAAATCAAAAGGTGTACAGTTGGAACATTTTTTTTAAATCCTTCTGAAGGAAAACAAAAAAAGAATTCACTGAGAGACGTTGTTGCCCTCAGGTCTGTTGTGGAGCTTAAAGTTAGTGATTTGTGTCACCAGTGGGTCCATCCGGGCTTATTCTAAATCCACACAGATAAACCACTCAAAGTCCTGACAGATAGTGAGTAAATGAGGTGTCTTATGTCTTACTTTCTTCATTGAATTTAGTGGCATTTGAATAAAGGCTGTAAGATGAGTTGATAAAAAAGGCCGACTGGCAGCTGCATTTGATGAATATAAATTAGGTAGACCGATTGGTCAAATAGGGAAGTTAATATCCTACCTGCACCGGCAAAATATCTCAAGAAACTGTGAACAGATATTAATGAAACTTGCAGAATGTAATCACTGGATGTACGTCTACAATGAAATAACTTATATAGTCAACCTCATTGAAGATGGCTGCCACAGAGGAACAAACCTACCAAACACAAAAACGGCTAAAACACAATAAATTTTACAGACACTAAGCTAAATCTTAGTGTGGTAGTAGCTGAGAGTCATCCCCAATCCATACTCTGAGCACTAACTGGTTGCATGACATCTGTTTTTAAAATGTTGTTGTGTGATATCGGATATCACGATATTGGATATTAGCACAATATATCACTCTGTTGCTTCTCAGCATAAGGTGATTTTCATTTAAAGCTCTTGCATGCAAGGTGGTGGGTGATATGCCTTTAATGCTCTGACTTTAATTTTTTAATGATTCATGGATATATATATCAGTTTTATCCTCTGGAGGTTTGATTTCATTGTGTTTCTCTCTGAGCTCTCCACTGCAGACTTGTCGATAAAAGGTGATTAAAAGCAGTCAAAGTGTGGCGCCCCTTCCTTATTAATACAACCATTAGCTGTTTCCACTCTGACTACAAACTTTTCCCCTCCCAGACAATTTAAAGTTGCAGAGTGGCCATTAAAAACTCGTGCAAAGTCCTGCCCTGCGGCCCTCCAGCGTGGAACACAGAGTTTCTGATTAAACATCGCAGCGCTCACTGGTTTCACTTCCACAGAAATCTATCTTGCAAAAAATAAAAAGGATGGATTGGGTTAGTTAACGGATATGCTGTAAATCCTCATAGGAAATGATGCAGCATCATTGCTTGACTGACCAAGAGATTTATTACTAAAGAGACCAAATTGGAAAGAGTGTAAATTTACAAAAAACACTGTGTCAGCAGAGTAATGTGAACAGAACTCCCTTTTAAAATAGAAACCTGCTTATTACTCTGTAAAAATTGTTTCTCTGAGGACGTGTAATGACGTGTCACTACCTTTTAGCTTTTGAAAGTATCATTTTAAGGAACAATCCTTTTTAGTGGCAGGTTTGGTTCCTGAGATGGAAAAAATCATCAAAAACTTGATAAACAACTCTGTTTAATAAATGCTGGTTTTGATAACAAGCTAATTTTTTCTCGCCATAATAAAACAACATTTTAGTTGTTACAGGTCATTTAACATCATTTTGTGAGTGTGTGATATTAAGCTCTGTTACAGTGGCAAGAAGTGCATTTGCAGCAAGTTTCTGAACAATTAAAGATCCAGCATTCACTTTTGAAGCATTTGTCACAATCACTGAAAAATCTGGGACGGGAGAACATAACATAATTGTGCGCCCTTTGAAAAGTCAGAAACTTTCCACTAGGGGGCAGTAAAACATAGCTTTAAACATGATGTGGGGCTTTGACAATTACCAAGATTGCCTGTTTAATTTATGCAGAAAAACAAGATGAAAGTGGTGAAATCGAAAAGTCTTTCAATACATTGACTCCAAGTTCCCAACAAAACTTACAGACATGTTTTGCTGGGATTTGGTGAGCAAGTGGAAGAGGTAAACAAGTTTTTTTGTTGTTTTTGTTTTTGTCTGGGCAGTGAGTTTGAGTATTTGCTCTGACCGTGGAGACAAGCTCTCCCTGTGGGGCTGAAGGCTTCAGGGCTCCTCACTTCTCCCTGTGATTACAAACACAAAGCAGCGTCAGCTACACCATCATATCACACCTCCACACAGGAAGCATCGTTTTCAACTCCTCAACCCTTTGGCTTCACCGTGAAAGATAATATTTCTTATCGACTTCTTCTTGCTGGCAGGAGACCCCAATGCTGTACACAGTCTTGGAAAGCCTAACTATGCAATAATAACTATATAATTAGAATTTCTGGCTCTGCTTTTATGTAAGGAAAAGAACAAAAGCTGCGTGTTTTGAATATATTTTATACATAAAATGTGTCACAGTTTTAGTTTAAAAGCAAAAAATATGCATACAAAGCCAAACCAGTTTGCTGCTCCAGCAGATTTTCTTTGCTCAGCCATGGTATGAATTGTTCTTCAGGGCCAAGGTCTTCAAATTTAATCCAGCCGTCTTCGGGGTGTTTGTGTACATTTAAAGAAGAGTTAGGGTCAGTGGCATCATATTTTGTTGACCTTGGTGGTTGTTTACAGGTCAGTAACACAGTTTTTGTGAAATGTAGCCTGTAACCAACTCCTGTTAACCTCTGGACTTTTGTCCTGGTATAAATAATCTGAAATGTGGTTTGATCCTGATGTATGGATAGGTTAACTACACTTGTTGGCCCAAACTATCTGAGTGAGATTCTCTTAGTGACATTGTGTATTACATGCCTTTCTCAAAAGATTCCTTTAAGCAATAGTTCAAGGCTTTGAAAATGGGGTTTTGTGGAAAGGATATGATAATTTAATATCATAGTAAGGGCCATAGTTTAGAAAAATAAAGTTTAATTCTGACCAGAATGAAAAACGGAAAGTCCAAGCAGTGCAAAGACCAAATTAGATTGCTGCAAACTTAAAAAAAATGAATAACAAAAAATTCACAATTTCTATTTAACTCATTAAAGCATCTCCTCTGTTAAATCCATAAAATATATTATACTCATATAACTATTTGTAGGACTGTGAAGGGTGGCCTTTGAACCTCATGATATTTCAGCATCTCTGTGGCTGAAATATCATGTTCCTGCTGGACGTGTTCCTGGCTGCACTGGAAATGCAAACAGCTAGCTGCTGCTCTTATTTGCACTTGCAAATACCCATATATTTGATGTAAATACAGATATGTCAATGTCAATAGCCAAAACAACTGAGGTTGACCAAAGGGCGTTACAGCCAAACCAGATAACAATACAACAAAACTAAATACAGAAACAATAATAATAATATTTAAAAAAAGTACAAAGACAATGAAGCACATTTATAAAAGCATCTTAAAAGTACATAAGTTCTACTAAACTTTGGTGTTCTGTTTATATCGAAAGCCATATTAAAAATATGGGTCTTAAAGAAGGATTTAAATATTTCTTTAGTGTAAGCATATATTAAAATGCTCTATAAATTTGGAGCAGACACTGCAAACGCTGTTCACTTTTACATTTTAATCTGGATCTTTTCACATCTGGCTGGTTGACCAGCCAGATGTTTGGCTGGATTCTTTCTGGCGTGTTAAGAAGATCATTTAAATGCGTTGGAGAATGATTATGTAAAAACCTTAAAAATTAATAATTAAAATTAACAGTTAGAAAAATTTGGGTCATGTGGTCAGAAGACAATCTGCTGCATTCTTGACAGTTTGTAGACGAGGCAAAGATGACTTATCTAAATATAGACATTCTTGTGATGAGAAATTCTTTAGTCAATGCTTCCTTTAATCAAAAGTTTATGATGCATTGATTAAAGAATCAATGCATCGTAAAGGTTTATTGAGTAATGCCTAGATGAATGGCAATGCAAATTTTGAGATTAGAGTTGTTTTAAAACAGTATCAATCCTTTTGGTCATTTAGCTCATCAATCTGGTCTTCAAAAAGCTATCTACAACAGGTAAGATAATAATTGCTCATAATCTGTCCACAGAATGCCATTTTAAAAGATTTGAACTGTTGCTTTAAGATCAGCAGGTCTGTCTTTTCGATTTCCTGCCCAGAGCTGTATTTTCTTCTTCATCCTGTAGAGCGCAGTGTTGAGTTGTAGCAGCAGAAGATTCTTCTTTAATCAATGCTTGCATGAGGAAGCTGATGTGTTGGGAACAGAAGGTGGTGTATACCCTGCACAACTGTCTAAATCAAGGCTGATAACATCCCCAACCATTCCCGCCCCACCTCTCCTCGCCCTCAGCTCCTCCAGTGTCAGTTCACTCTCTTCTCCATGCCTCTCTGTAATTGCCTGACCCTTACTCTGACGACTCTTCCTCCTCTCCCCTCGCTCACCCCAGCACGTTTTGCCCTCCCCCTGACCCTCTTTGTGCTCTTCCTTTCTCTCTGACAAGTTTTTGCAAACAGCTGATGGGAAAGAAAGCAGAACAGCACTGTGAGCGTCAATGGGGATGTGTGGTAATCCTTTCTCTGACAGCTCATCAAGGGATACCATGTTACTCACATTCCCTCATCCAGCAATCATTCAGCAAGTTAAATGGGGCTATAATAGCTCCTATCAATATGTGCCTGCAGCATAGGGTCTGCACATACATAACAGCACATTCACTGGTGCAGCACATGGTCTTTGCAGTGACAAGGGGTCAGTTCCAACTGTCCGGATTATTCACACTTCAATAATAATAATAATAATAATAGAAATCCATACAAATACCTCTAGAACAGAAGCATTAACTGATAAGAGAAAACAAATCAGGATTTTTTTTTTCATTGTAAATATTTGTTTTGTAAGACATCCTGTAGAGGTGCAATTTCACACAGAAAGGAAAAAAAAATCGATACAAACTACCAAACTGGGTGTAGCACGGAGTCAGAAGTCTTTTACAGTACAGCATGTGTTCCAGCAGAGCATTTACCCCAGCTGATGTTTTTATAAACACAATGTAGTCACTGGGGAGAAAGGAGATCTTTACCCAGACGGATCAGAAGCAGAATGATTGCCAATACCACAACATGAAATTTCTGTTAAAAGATCCCTGCCTTCACGTCTTAACCCTCCTATTGTGTTCAATCTTTGCATACTGTTTTTCTGTTCTCAATGACTGTCCACTATATCTGATTATAAATTCATTATAATATATATATATATATATATATATATGAAAAGATTATTTTTAATGAACAGTACACATTTAGATCTTCTGTTTTATTTTATGGCCTATAGGCCTCACTGATCTGAGCTCATATGACTCATTTTTGGACTACAACACATTTATACATGAAACATGTTGAGATATTTCTCATAGAATAAAGTGTCAAAGTTTAACAGAGACAATTGTTTTCAAACCGTTTCAGGTTTTAATTATGGCTCAGAGAGACATCTCAGCTCCAAAGCTGTGTCCTGAACATTTACTCATTTGATAAAATTATTGTCATTGTAATTAAAAAGGTCTAGATATAGTTCTGAAAGAGAAGTGGGTAAAATACAATGGATGGATGAAAGCAATATCTCTATTTCCTAAACAGAATGTACCTGTCATAGGTTTGAGTATTTCTGACTTTATTTTGTATTAGGTTTGTTGTTGTTTTATGTTTTCTGTAATTATGTTCTATTTCTTGTTTATTTTGTGTTCAGTTATTGAGTTCTTGTGTAGTTTTGCTTTCTGTGTCTCCTGTCACTTTTGTGTTCTGGTTGTCTTTGTGATTTTATTTATTTTAATTTTCTCATGTGTTTCCTGTGTCACTATTCACCTGCCTTCAGCTATGTAATTCTCAGGTCAGCCTGCCACACCCACTTCACCTGTTCCTCATTATGTCCCAGCTGTAATTCATTTCCCACTCCCCCCTTTAGTCTTAAAACTGTCTCTTTTTACTCATGCCTCGCTGGTTCAATTTGCTTTTGATATCCATGCTTCAATGTTTTTCACGCCTCGATCATGCGCGTTGTTTTCCTGCTCCTCGTGTTCCTGATTTCCCATAATTGGTAAGTTATTTTTGCTGCCATGTTAGCCTTTTGTTTTCTTCTTGCTAACAAATTAGTTTTTATTTTTTTCTTGAAAATGAGTCTGCGTTTTGGGTTCGCTCAACATAGTAAACACACCTGTACCTGTAATCGAGGTCTCTTCCTCATCATTGGGTTGTTCCACATCAGTTGTCTCTTGATCACACAGTTGACTTCAAATTTTGACTCTTCCTCCAATTTATAGCATTTTTTGTCAAGTTCTTGAACTCCCTCCTTGTTATCACTGTCATGAAACAAAATACGACTGAGGATCTGAAAGAGTGTTGTTGGTTGTTGTGCTGCCACAAAAAGAATTGTGAGCAAGGCCTAAACAAAAAAACAACAACTCTATACTACTATATTGGTTTTATATATATATATATATATATGAGGGAAGAGAATTATGTCCATCTGCTGAAGTTTACACCTAATATTTCATACAGTTGTTTGTAACTGAATTTGGAGTGAGAACACCAAGGGTGTGACAAAGCGGAAAAAGACTGCCTCAAAATTTAAAGCAAAACAACAACAAAAACCCAACTTGTGTTGACTTGTGTGAACTGAGTCATGAAAATCTTGTTTGTTTTATCTTGCAAAGCACTTTGGTAAATGCAAGGTGTTGTTGGAAGGTGTTAGATAATTAAAGTTTGATTTGATTGATCATGTAAATCAGATCCAAGAAGGATTTCAAAGAAAAAACTTCTAAAATGGTCAATTTTGACTGTAACACAATTGGAGGGTTGAAGCAAAATATGAGGCATGTGTTTGAAAAATGGTCAACAAAGCTTAAAGACTGGAAGCAAGAAGCATGACTTTACCCAAATATAAAACAAACACTTGGCTGCTGTTCTAAGGCTCATTAACTATCATGTTTATTTAACTTCTGGATTTATATGTTCAGCTTGGATTAATTTCCTTTACATTATTAAGTCTGTATAGTGTGTAAATGGTTTTATTATTTTATTTTAATGCCACAAAATTAGTTCAAACAGTGAAGTGTAAATGTGGATGCAGGGAGATGATTTGTAAAGTTCATAAAAGTCACACTATTTGAGATAGGTCTCTTTTTTTAAACCTAATAATCATCAGGTTTTACATGGACTTCAGTGTGATTTATATATAGAAAAAGACTGGGCAGCTATAATAAGGGTGGAGGCATAGTTACACCAGCTGCACACAGGTGAAGAAGAAAACATTTCTCAAAAGAAATGTGCCTGATATTAGTTTTCTTCAATCCTAAAATCTAGAACCTACAAATTTGGTACATTTTAGTGCAGGTAAACACTTTTACTTTTGCTTAGTTGCACATTTTGTCACAGACATTGACTTGCTTTGGGAGCTACTGCTGGGGGAGGGCTTACTGCCAAATGGTGATGAACATCCATAATAATTTTGGCACTTAACAGAAGATAGGTAACCATGTGTTTTTACCGCTGGTCCTAACAACAATCAGTGGGTGAAGGCAGCCTGGAGACGATATGCAGTCAGTTTGATGAAATGATGAGAGGTAGGTGTGGAGCCTGATCGCCAACAAGGTGAATAAACACACCCAGAGCAAGTAAACAAAACCATTTTCTGAAGTTTCAGAAAATGGTTTTGGTCTTGTTCTCGTCTTCAGAACAAGTGCAAACATAATAAAAACTAAAATCATAGTATCAGGATGCATCTCTTGGTCCAAGCTGTCTGTAGCTGTTGGACATTTATTGTCTACAAGACTTGAGCTGTGAGATCAGCAGCTCCCTCTTAGTTTGATCGGACAGCTCACCAGTTGTATTTAAAGTGTGGAAAGGGGGATCCGTGTCATCCAGAAACTAGATTCATTAAAGGGAAACTAACGAGTATGACATTCACAGGTAGCAGTGCGTTAGAAGGCAGCAGAGCTCTGAGTAGGATTGACATCTAGCATGTAATTGGTGATGGCCGTACCATCTGTGAGCAGATGCTGTGTGAGATTCCACAGGAGTTAGGCTGTTTGACACCAACTTTCCCATCAGATGTCTCTTTGGTGTAACTATATTCTCTGTGTGCGTCAGACAAACAATGGCTGCGGAGAAAAGGAAATGGAGACAGATGAAGATGAAAGAACAGACGCTGGAGAGGAAATTATCTGTTGTGGAAGACGGAGGACAGATTTTCTGGACTGAGATTAGATTTTGATTAAAACAAAGCTTGTGTTTGTTTGCCGTGTTAGTAAAAAATCTCATGAACCAGCAAATGTATTTTAATAAATCTCTCAGAAATTAATCATTGGACATACATCTACAACTGATAAACTTTTGGATTCAACTTGACTCAAGATGGCCCCCACAGCTAATCAATCTTAGCAAACACAAAAATGAGTATATTTCAGTCAACTTTACAGATATTGATATATTATTTTGTGTGTCAGTAACTGAAAGTTATCCCAAATGCTGTAAATTTTTAGTAATAGATGGCAGATACAGAGGTGTTTTTGAGTCTGAAAATTGCCCACCAACCTGTGATTCCCCTCTCTGTCAGGGGACATATTCATCCTGACCACCAGCTTGGCTCGTGTGTGCTTCAAACCCATCAATAAAACTTAGGAACAGAACCTCAAGAGCCTGAAGACTTGGAGTTAATGATACTCTGCAGGGAAACATTAGGGGAACAGATAAACTCCTTGTTTGCCACTAATTCCAATCAAAGGCCTCTGTTGACCCGATGACACCTGCTCGGGAGAAATGGGATTTTTAACCAGACAGCAGATGTGGAGAGTTTCTTTTTCTGCAAACTTAAAAAGGTCTTTACCACACACAACCCAAGCCACAATACAACTCTACTGTGTATACTTTCTTCTCTGAACTCTGACTTACTGTGCCTGATTCTAAAGGAAAGTCTTTTCACACACTCTTGCCCTGCAGCTGTGTTACTCCATCCTTCTTAGTTACTTTTTATAAAACCATAAGAATTTGTCCAGTATGTGAATGAAAAGCTTTGATGTCTCTTTAAAAGAGCATGTGAAGATTTGGTCGTTATTAGAAAGCTGTTCAAGTTGTCATTAATGTGAGAAAGCTGCAGTGATCCACTGGTGAAATGAGCGTACGTCCTGGGGGGAATTACCATGGGTATCTGACTGTCTGCTCACTGATTAGGCAGCTGTCACTAGAGGTCTTGTTGCCAAGGTAACTGTCCTCCGTCACCTCGCGGTCTTCTTACGCTTCCTGCTGCTTTCCACTTTCTGCTGCGGTTCTGCTCTTTTTAAATGCTCTTCCTGGCTTTTTTGTTTTCAAAAGGGCAAATCCTTGCAAAACTTGTTTTGCACGCGTCCCTGCTTGTGCGTCTTCATTTGCGCCGAGGGTGTAAATGAAGGTGTGTTTGTGTGTAAGTGACAGCGTCCTTGTGTTATTGGTCACACAGGGTGGCTACTGCCTCCCCTGGTGATAGACTGTGATCCCAATCTGTTGCAACACCAAACAACAAGTCTGTCAGTTCTGAACTGAGCAGATAAAAAGACAAAGAGCTGTTCCCAAGTTAACTCTGTCTTTGTCTCCCCTCTTCCTTCTGCCGTCCCATTTTCACCAGTTGAAGATCTCCTGTCATGTGTTCTTTCTGCTCCTTTATCTTTATTGTCCTTTTATGTATGTTACCTTTTTGTTTTCTAATGCCATGTTGTTTCCAATTGTTGTGACCCTTGTCTTTTTCTTTGCTTCACAGCATCATTCCAATTCTACTCAACCAACGTTCCACATTCATAGTATTCATTTTGTTTCTTTGTTTTACATTTTCACATCTAACTTTTGGGACCAAACTATAAAATTTTACCCCACTCTTTTTTGCAAGGTTTGTATTAAAATTTTATGTTGTGTATGTTTTTCCAAGCCTCACCCATTGCTCATTATTGTATTGTAATTTTATAATGTAATGGACAAAGATGTGGCAATAATTACAGTAAATTATGATGAAAAAGAATTGGTGAAAAAATGAGGAAATGCAAAGAAATGATGAATATGTAAATGTACGTATACACATCGTTAAGCCTGTTGTTTTTAGCTAATGAAAAGTCAGCCTGTTTTTAATTACATTGTTGTTTGTTTTGTACTCTTTTATAAATGTGTGTAGGAGTGCAAGCGCAAGAAGATAAGCAGAAAAGCTTGCAGACAACTGTAATAATTAATGAATAATGGTGATACCAACATTGGAAGTAATAACCACAATCTTTTCCTTTTATTGCTGCACTCTTTGGATACAAAAAAGAAGGGGAGGGGGGGATGAAAAGAAATCCAGAAGTCCATCAGTGGATTTTTAGAATCCAAAACAAGGCATTTAAGCTAAAACTGAGTTTTAAAAAAAATCATAATGAACCAAAATAAGTACGTACTGAGGCTGTGTGTGGGGAAAGTATGGGTCAGAAACTTAAGTGGCTGGACATACAGGAGATGTGACCTTCAAAAGTGACACAAATAAATAAAGAGTTTGTAATTCTTTAAAAAATAATAGTCTGTTTTCCCTTGAAGGAATGCAAATCCCCCACAGTCTTTCAAGACAGATTTTTAAACTAACATATGTTGTAGGCAAATCTTGAAAATTATATGTGCATTCTCACAGATTATCATGAAATCTTCTGCAATCTATTAGTAGTATGTGTTGTTCATGATTCTCAGCTACTACCACATCAGGTTTTAGGTCAATATCTGTAAAACTGGTTAACTTACAGTCACCTTTGTACTTTCTAAGGCATGTTTACTATGCTGTCTTGAATTGGGTTGACTCTACTGCCACACTAAATTTTAGCCCAGTTTTTGTAGATTTGACTACAGCCAATGATTATTTTCTATACATTTTAATAAAACCTGTCCAGTGGTTCATGAGATGTTTTACTATCAGACCACCAAACGCACACACAGATGCAGGGCTGACTTTTGCCCATTGGCGGCAAGGGATAATAAAAACAATCCCCACATGTCCCTAAAATCAAGAATTTGGTGAGCTAGAACCGAGAGAATAGGTGTTTGGACCAGGACACAGACAGATAACTGACCTGTATGTACAGATGAGATTGTTTTCAGCAAATTGACAAACAGGGTTTCAGCAGTCTGATAGATGAACAATTGAAAACGATAGTGAGAGTCGACACCGTGGTGGGAATTCTGATTTGTACCTTATCAAAAACCTCCAGAATATCTAGATCCAGGAGCGGCGGTCCCTAAAGCCTCAGAGACAGCCCTCCCCCACCTCATCCATCTGCCTGCCTGCCAGATGGATGCTGAGCTCTGGCTGGCCTGGATCACAGAAATACAAAGCAGAAGTCACTTCTAACCAGCAGGAAATGTTTGCTTTGCAGATGATTTCCTGCCTCAGAGATCCAGCTGTTCACCACTCCTTTCACTAAACTGTTTATATTTTGTGAAAATGATATTTGTTACGCTTACAGAAAACCAGACGTGAAAGGTGGCAAAACACAGAAATATAAACTTTAATATTTGATGATTCCTGAAGGAAAATCATTTCAAACCCACGACATAGGGAAAAAAAGCATCATATGTGCTCTCCCGCTTCACATCTTTTAATCATCTTAATTTGTTTTCACTCCTCCCATTCATGCATCCTCCTCTCAGCAGATTTGTTGTTGGTCTAACAGTTTATAGGCAACTGGCAGGTTCTTCAAGATGACCATTTCTCTGCATGAGTCTAATTAAACAACTTTCATACTGGTGTCCCTCTCTCTTCTCATAGTCTTACTTCGTATCATCCTTCTGTGATGCACACAGAGCTTATTAATTACTCTGGAGGTTACAGATCAGCAGGTGCCGTCTCCACATTTCACACAGGAGGAACATATAAACATGGATCTTTACACAGTTTGCGTTTTGTTACGTAATCACAGGTGCATGACAGAGCCATTGTATGTTTTTACCTTCTTTTTTTTTCCTTTTCCCTGCTCAGATGATTCTCTCTCGCTTTTGTATTTTACCATGAGTGATGGTGTGTGTATGTGTGTGCACCTCTTTGATGTGAAGTGGGCAACACAAAAGTGCAGGCACCACCTTGGCCGGTTCTTTTAGATTTGAGACACAAGTGCACAGCCTCACCTCATCTCTCAGACTCTGGTGTCTGACAACCAAAAAGATAAAAGGATGAGGTCAAAAAAAAAAAAGATGCAAGCAAAAAGGGAGATTCATTCAAAAGCATGACTGGAAAATATACATACTGGCTTAATGTGTTTAAAAACATATATAACAGCACAACTGTGGAAACATGTTTCAGCTGGTGATGCTGTGAGCATGGGCGAATTTTTATGACTTGTTTTGAAACGCATCCAGTGCTAACAAAATCTGTTTTCATTCATTTTGTATCCATTCTTTATCTTTTTATTAAGACATGCATGTCCTCTGGCATCCATCAAATGTTGCTCCACCATCCTCTGAACCCATACTTTCCACAGTCTTGTAAAACAATATATACTGTAAAAGTTCATCTGTGACTAAGAAATTAAGTTCTTGAAAGCCCTAGATAAAGACAGCTTATATATTATGTGAAGCAGCGATGTTAGCTAATGTCAGCTGTCAATTTGATACAGGAATCAGTTATAGACCAGTTTAGAAAAGCTGAATAACAGCAGCGCTTTAGCCAATTATGGCTCTCCGTTTGTCAGGTGACAGGGCCAGATGATGATCTCCAGAAAGATATCAGATAGTTGGGTCTGTCACCTGCTGCCTGCTCAGACATCATGTCCAGAGCAGAGTTCATTTCATTTTAGTTCAGTTTAATTAGTTAGTGCATTTGGGTCAGTCCCACATGCTACAAGCGTGTTTTGTTACAGCCTTCGTTTGTGTCTCTGTCATGCCTGACAGGCTCAAGGCTCATGATCGGGCCTGATGACGCTGAAACACAGCAGTGAGAGGACATGTGGCTGGGAGCTTAAAAGATGCAATTTCAACATTCATTTTAGCCCCTTAAAAGCTAAAATAAAATTTATATTAGTGTGCTTCCACATGAAAAAAGACAAATGTTTTTAAGAGAATGTATACCACTGTGAACAATTGCTAATTAAAATGCTGGTGAAAAATAATATAAGTGCTTCAAAATAGAAAAAGGATCGTTGTTTATTAAAAGCACTGAAGCTGAATAACAGAATCAGATAAGGTTAAAAACACAAAGCCTTGA